>NW_011889010.1:209622-266974 GCF_000151845.1 Pteropus vampyrus
ATATTGTAATTATAGTAAGAAATACATATTTGGTCTTCGTCCCCATTTCTGACACAGTTCTTTCTAAAACCCTTGGAATTTCCTAAGTGATAAGGGCAAGAAAGGTGTCCTGGTATTCGTAAGAAGCCCCCTTCCATCAACTCCCGAGTTTACGTTAACAAAGTAACTTTTAGAAATCCCCTAAGGGTGAGGGCTGGTTGCCGGCGGGACCAACCATGCTCAGGAGGCTGGAACTTTCAGTTCTACCCTCTGATTGCGAGGGAGGGGAAAAGAACTGGGGGCTGCATCAGTCACCAATGGCCAGTGATTCAATCGACCATGCTTATGTGATGGAGCCGCCATGAAGACCCGAAAGGACAGGTTTCAGAGTTCCCGGGGCTGGTGAACACGTGGAGGCGCAAGGAGAGAGTCGCGCTCAGAGGGGATGTGGACGCTCCGCACGCCTTCCTCACACCTCGTCCTCCGCCCCTCTTCCATCGGGCTGTTCCCAAGCTACACTCATTTATAATAACTTGTGATTTCTCTGAGTTTTGTGAGCCACTCTAGCAAATTAATCAAACCCAAGAAGGGGGTCATGGGAATCTGATGTACTGCTGGACAGTCAGAAGTAGAGGGGATGACCTGGACTTGAGACTGGCGTCTGAGTGGAGGGCAGGCAGGCTGGCGGGACTGAGCCCTTCACGTGTGGGATCCGACGCTACCTCTGGATAGACAGGGTCATGACGCGTTGAATTCTCGGACACCCAGCTGATGTCAGAGAACTGCTTGGTGGTGTGGGAAACACCACACACGGGGCTGCCTGGAGCATGGGTCAGTGTGGTACAAGGCAGGCAAGGCCTTGCCAGAGCATGGCACATAGTAGGCACATACTACAATCTCCATTCCCTCACCCCCACCCTCAACATCCCCCACCTCCCCACGCTCCGGCTAAGAACTTTGCTCCTGAAGAAACAGATCCCCTCCCTACCTACCACTGACTTCCCAAGGAGACTGTGAGCATCACGAGAGGCCAGAAGAGAACTTTCCTCCTGCAAAATTGAAATGATGACCTCATTGGAGGATCTGAAAGTACTTCAACTCGGCTTCATCGGCTCAGGCTTAAAGAGATGACCCTTGGGCTTGCTACTGATGGCCATTCCTGGCTGGGAGGCATGAAGAGGAAGGGACAGAGGCTGCCTGCAGTCCATGCCCTTTCTCTGAGAGGCTATCTTTCAGGCTGCCATTGAAGGCTGGTCCCATGTCACGGGGCAGGGGGCCCTCTGATCCTGGTAGACACAGGCCAAGCAGCAGCCAGCCCCCAGCGAGGAGCGACTAAGGATGGAGCCTCAGCGGCTGCCCTCTCCCTCACATCGCTCTGAGTCACTCCGGCAGAGACACGGACAAGGCCCCATCTCATGGGGAATGACGACAGCCACAGCTCATCCAAATTCTACTGTTTCTGAGGTGCTCGTAAGGTGTTCTTTCGTTCATAATTTAAGTCATTTGAAGAAGGTGGCAGATTACCTCTCTATTCCCGATTCACAATGACAGAGGGAAAAAAGTCTGCAGGAATGGGGAATGGGCTTGGGGCGGTGGAGAGGGTGCTGTTCAGAAAAAGAAATATGCTGTCCAATATTTACAGAAAGATTATTTATATTACAGGAATGGCCATATTCCATTTGAAATACAGGATTTATTTGAACTGGGAAACAGCTGAGATCTATAAGTCTCTTACAGTTACTTGGCTTAACTCAGCAGTTGGATAAATCATGCGTTTTCACGTGAACTGTCATTTATATTCCTGTCTCCAGAGGCCCACCTTTCCCCACAAGGCACACTTTCAGGGTACGAAATTAACGGCACCTCCTGAGATTAACAGCCCATTTTTGTGATGGATCTTTAGGCAGAAAAATTTACTAAATCCAATAGATCAATAACTGTCACCAGCATAAATACTCTAAAAGATTAGACAATCCTTCAATCATTTTTCTTTTGCCACTTTACATGTTTTACTTATTCTTTTTATTTTTGATATCACTGACCATGAGGGGAAGAATACACGAACGACTACAAGAGTCTACAATCCAAACAATACCTACGGCCCGAAATAGTATGCGTTCCCATTCTCCTCCTGGGCGAGACCCCATCCCTGCCACACCAACGACTGCCAGCTGGGGCCTGCCCTAAGGAGGCGACAGTCTAGTGACAGAGCCTTGAATTTCCCCGGTTTTGTCCTTTTTGCTTCAACATGAATCCTTCGCTATAGGCCAGAAAGAATGATCATATTCATTCTACAACATGGCCCAGAGAGGTTAAAGGATTCATCCAAAGTCACCAGTAAGTGAAAAACCAGGGATCAGAAGTCGGGTCCACAGCCGCAGCCGAGGAGGAAGGGGCACTGATCGCCGCGCTCCTCCCTGCCGAGCCGAAGCCGGCAGCCTCAGCTTCCTGCCGCTACTGCACCACAGGCAGCCGCTCCCACTTGACTGGAGTTGATATGTGAGTGGAAACCTATCTGCCATCTTTGGGTTATGCCCTTACCACTGACATTTCTAGGGACCACTGTGAAAGCCCAGACTTGAGAAAACCACCACGATGAGCAGCAAGGCTGCCCTGAGCTGCAGAGGCCATGGCAGGTGAGGTTCCTTCACCCGTAAGGGACTTGGTCTCACTCTGTCCCACTGGCCTTGGGGCCCCCAGTCCTGCCTCGGCAAAATAACAAACACCACTCATGGGGGAGAGAGGGGATCAGGGTATTATCTTCAGTTAAATTCGTGAACACCAAGGTGTACTGGGTTGAAAAGGGCCTTTCAGAAAGGAGTGAATTCATGAAGGTCTGAATTTTCTTTCAAATTATTTGGCCTTTTTTTGCTCTTGTTTTAATAAATACAATTTTCCTATGAAGACATAGCATTTCCTAAGAGAATGAGCACACAGTGGGAGAAAATAGATTTGCTATTCATAAGATCAGAAGTGCTGTTCATCTGGGGGAGATCATAAGAGACTATTTTTCTCCCCAGCTTCGCATTAGTCTTTTCACGCTGATATCATGAATCAGAATGAAATGTAAAACTGAGAATTAAGCAAACGCTTAGAATAAGGAGATCGTTCTGTTTATAGAAATCGCCTTTGCCTAGCAGTGGGCTATTAAAGCAGCAGACTACATTAGCAGTCAAGCACCTAAAAGTTTAGCAATCATATGATTAACAAGTTGAAAATAGCAAAGTGTAACAAGGAAAATATAGAGGGAGAAGACAGTGGCCTATATTATGGTTAATTATCAACACGGGAACCCTAAAATAAAAAACCACGGGCGTGGACTCAACAATTATAGCATCGGGGCCACCCACTGTATGTGGGGCAGCCATCGGCAAAGGCGCCACCCCTGGCTGGACTAACTCACCTCTGCCATCCTGGTTGTCCCCAAATCTGGAAGGGCAGACTGCACCGTGATTCGGGGCACCGGCTGAGGAAACAAGTGAACGGGCGGGCATAAAAAATCAAGAGGAGCAGAGCAGAGATAACCAGGGAAGGTTTTAACTGAATAGACTGGAGAGCCCGTCAGCTTCAGGAATTCTAACAATTCTAACAGTCAGGCATGCCAAGCGCTAGGAGCGTCACGCAAGGAAATGGAAGAAACAAGGAGCATAGCAAGAGGCCTACTCCACAGCTAGCAACACAAGACACACGCTAAAACAGTAATGCACATGGCAGGTTCACACATGTCAGGCTCTCTCTCCATTCAGACGTGACATGCGTTAATCAAGGGCTGTGTTTGTATGTACGAACGCTACAGGACTTTACAGAGAGAGGTTATTGGGACAGGAAAGATCAAGAAAGGCTTCACGGTGCAAAAGGAGGCCCGGTGAGTGCAGACACAGGAGGAGGAGTAAGAAGCCGCTCTGGCTGGAGCCCAATTCTGGGGCAGAAGATAGAGCAGGATAGATACGTGGAGAGAGACTCTGGTATCTGAAACTAACCTAATCAGGTAACGTGGTTAGAATCATCACAGATGCCTGAGCAGAGAAAGCAGAGGATCGAGAAGACTGATCTGGCGGTGGAAGGCAAACTGACTGGAGAAATATTTAAAGACTATGGCAGGCAAATCACTAATTGCAACAGAGCAGGTAGGTGTGAGGTGGCACAAGCCTGCATAATGGGTACGAGCAACATCATGAAAAAGGACTCTGCTACTTATGGACACATCATTCAACATTAAGAAAAAAAAAAGAATAAAATAATAATTAGTACCAGGATCAAGAAAAGGGATTTCAGAGGAAGAAGCTGGAACTGTGAAGAAGGAATCAGAAATTAATTTACTGGCTGCTAAGCTTCCAATGGCAGAAGTGACTATCTTGAAGAAACCACTTCTGCCTTTATACCCTCAAGCAACCTCTGGCTCCTTCCCAGGTCTCCCTGCTCCAGTGCAAGAGTCTGGATCTCTGGATGCACAGTTCTAAGAGGGCTCCATCCCGGCTGAACAAACACTCCTAGTCCTCTCTTACAAGAGGAGTCGAAATTGGGTGTCAGAGTTTGCTCTTGTTCAGTCCACAAGGAACAGCAGCTGCTGCTCACTGACCTACTGTCTCTGACCTACATTGCCTACAGATGCAGATTCCTTACCTTCCTGTTTCTCTTCTTCTGGCCCTAAGCACTCTAGGCCCTCCCAGGGCGCATCTGGGTGTCTGAGGTCCCTACGCTGTCAAGACAGAGTCTGCAGACACTAAGGCTGGACGGCAAAGTCTTGCTTCCTGTAGGGCAGCCCAGACTCTTAACCAAACAGAGAAGAGCCCACTAGGAACAAAATGGCTCACTTAGGGTGGTGGTGACCTGAGTTCACAGCACCAAACAACCACATTTCTGCAGAGGGCACCACAATAATCATGCCTTGGTGCTGCCTTTGGGAGAAAAGTGCTAGAAGGAATTAGTTTTGCAGAAGGTAAGGAGACTGTGAGAAGATCTGAGAAGAGGCAGAGAAGAGGTGATTAAGTAGGAACAGGTAAGAGATAAGGCTAAAGGGGTGAGAGGACCTAGGGATACGCGAAGGGAATATACACCGTACCCTGCAAATGCCGGGGAGTCACTGGGGGTTAAAGGTAGAAGAGTGAGAATCAGTTACGTTTAAGAAAGACAGTGTGAGTGGCCAACAGAACAGACTGAGGGAGAGCACCCTGGTGGCAGCAAGGCCATCGCACATGAGGGTCTCTAGCTTCTCCCTCAATTTCTTGACCAGGAAAGTCTCTCCCCTCAACTCCCATGACACGTCACTCCTTCCCTCTCGCACAGCACCTCCCGGTTCTTTCTCCCTTTCCCTACTCTGCTGTCAACTCCTTGGCAACGGAGTTACTTGCAAGCAAGCATCCCCCACTCTGCACACGGCCCGTGGATGCAGGGGCCACTAGCTTTTGCTTACTTTTCCCCATATCATCTGAAGTTCCCCACAAAGGAAAAGGGGTCCAGAGCATATTTCTTAGTAAAGGCTTCTTAAGTCTGAACTCCAAAGTACTTATATTTTTCAGTTGGATCTTATTTAAAATAGATAAGATTGAGATGAACATTCCCTCTTAAAGTATAAAAACAAAAATCCCATCAACGATGAAACTATAACCACCAAGAATGAAACCTTTTCTAAGATGATATAATTCTTGCCCTCCTAAATAAAGCATAGAAACATAATTTACACTTTTCTTTATGACTCAGAGTAATTTTTAAAATTCCAGTAAATGCTTTAAAAATATTAGCTGAAATGAATTAAAGGACCAGATTGAATGTGACACCATGCTGGAATCCAGTGACCACAGGAGCTTCCTGGTGCCAGGGCCCTTGGGCCCTGACTTCATGGCTCCTGGCTACTAAGCCGAAAACCTCATGTCTACTCCTCACAAGTGTCCTGTCACCATCACTCACTCTCGATAACCACTTCTTAATCAGGCAACATGTTTCATAAAGATTCCACCCAACCCCCACCATTCCAGTAAAGTATGAACCAGAAAACTGGATGATTAGATACATCTAAAATGGCTAAAAACAGAGTCAAAAACGAGATTAGACCAGGTCTGAGTGGGTTCTCAGTGTGAAGGCAATACCTTGACCACACCTGCTTCTCTGTTCACGCTCTAGTGATTTCATGGTGCCTCCCTCCATGGGAAGGAGGTAGCCGTGGCTGCCGGACACCAACTCTGGACAAGTGGGAATCACAGGAATGTACTTCTCCAACAGAGCATGTTTGAAAGGCACATGCTACAAATCAGCAGTTACAAAACAGTCACGGGGATATAAAGTACAGCATAAGGAATACAGTCGATAATACTGTAATAACCAAGTATGGTGTCAGGTGGGTACAAGACTTATTAGGAGGATCACTTCCTGAGTTATAAAAATGTCCAACCACTATGCTGTATACCTGGAACTCATATAATAGTGAATGTCAACTGAAATTGAAAATTTTTTAATGAAAAAAAAAAAAGGTGGTGCTAAAGAGAGTGGGGGTATAGATGTATAAGATTAGCCATGAGTTAACTTTTATTGAAGCTAGGTGACGAGTACTTAGGGATTCACCACGGGACCTTGTCTATTTTTTCATATTTTTCCGTGATACTGCCCTACATGAAGAAGGCAACTGGGGCTGTGATTCAGTGTACACGAACACTTATTAGGACCCGGAGTGCGTGAGGCACTGCAAGAAGTGCCGTGGACAGCACAACGATCAGAAAGACACGGGCTTTACTCTCAACAGACCAGCACTCTCGTCTGTGGGAAGGTCATGTATGTAAATAACTAAACTGTCACAGAACAGGATAGTCACTAGAATGGACATTTCAAAAGCAGAAACAACATGGAGGAGGAAAGGATCATAATGGAACAGGCCGAGAATACCTTCATGAGGGTGATTTTACTCTGAGACGGGCCTTGAAGACAATGGCATCTCCCAGGGCAAGGGGACATTTCAAACATGAAGAATGGCATGACTAAGTCAGGATGGCAAAAGAGCCACTTTATGTCTGGTGTTCCCTCTACTCACATCTGTGCCCTGGGAAAAGCTACTCCGTTTTCTAGGAGGTCTTGGTGGAGAGAGAAGGATCTAGACTGACGAGCACTGGGCAGAGGGAAGGAAGGTTAGCGCCTTGTGGAGGAGGCCTTGTGAGCGAGCGTATGGCTGATTTTCACAGGCAATAAAAAACTATCAAAGGTTACTGAATGAAGCCGTAATAAGAACTATGCTTACAAAAGATTAACCCTTAAGTAGGGGAGATACTAAATATAGAGAAATCAATTAAAGAGTTGCTTTAATGGTTCGGTGCAGAGCTAATAAGAGCTGAAATTTGGATGGTAAAAAGAAAAGGAAATAGAAGTAAAAAATCTAGATGTATGAAGGAGGCTACTGAACATGTGGAAGCAAGTGGCTGTGGAGGCAGGAGAAACAGAGTCGAATGTGATGCCCAGGACGTATGGGCGACAGGGAGAAGGGTAAAGGGTGGTATCAGCAGAAACAGGTACGTGCAGGGTTAAGGGGTACTTAGTTTTCTATATTTGGCAATGGCCTGTGATGAATTCAGCAACCTTATTAAGGGTACCAAAAATACTACAAGGTATACCAAAATCTTAAGTGTGCCATTTGTCCTTCACACATAATGGCTCAAATTTCCAAATGTGTATTGTTTGCATTTTAATGCTCTTTTACATATCCCTTGTGCAGGCAGTTGCCTCCTTTTTCAGAAGCTCAAAACATTTCAGATCAGAAGCTCATTAATCCTTACGACACATCTGGTAACTATTAATAAAAATGACTGCAAAGTATTTTGCAGCTATAAATATTAAGGAGAAGTCCCATGAGGCAAGCGAATATAAGTATAATTATCTACATTTCACACCACAGAAACCAAGGCTCAGAGATATTTACCTAATGGTTAAATGCATTAGGGTTGCCCAGTGAGTTAGTGACAGAGATGGAAAAGGACTGAGTTCTCAAGCGCCAGCTGAACCTGCAATTACACTGTCTATGGAGCACTGTTAAAACAATAGATGAGTCAGTTACAGGTATCAGAACTGTTTGGAAGTATTTCAGGGGAAAGATGATGGTGACTTCTCATATCATATCATTTTTTTTAACTCTGGCTTTCATATGCCACATGAATGAAAATCGGGCAGATTAGAATTTTATAACTAGGCATAAAAACTAATTTGGAGACCCCTTTGCCTAGAAGAATAAAGTTTTAACTCCTTGGCATGACATGAAAGACCCTCACCTCTCCCTGAGGTTGTGGCCTTCCATCACTTGTTATGCTAATCCACTCTGAACTTCCTGAATACACTGCTTTGCCAGAGGCTTCCTCTCACAGTCGCTTCCCCTAGGGGGCCATGTTCCACCTGGTGAATACCTATTCGTTTTTTAAGTGATTTCAGCTCAAGCATGATCCAGTCTTCCTGAAATTGCAGGTAAAAATGCTCACTGCTTTCAGTGTGTCATCCCCAGACATACACATATTATAACATCTACAACATCATCCCATTTATGTTTATGTCTCTCTGAGGGAGCTCCTCCAAATCAAGCTCTCTGAAAGGCAGGATTAAATTTCACTCATCTCTGTATTCTCAATAAAACAATAACAATGTTGTTGAATGAATAAACAAATAAGTGAATGAATGAATTACTTAGGTGCATGAAGAAAGCCTACAGTTGTAACTGTAACTGTACAGTACATAGGGTTTGGAAAAGACTAGACATTCTGAAATTTGGGCATATAGGTAGGTAGAGGAGAGATATCAGTTGAAGCAAAAGATAATCACTTTGTTCAAAAACAGTGAATTTTCTGTTGCATTATTTTTTTTGTTTGAAAAGGAACCCTTCCTAATAATCACACTTTACCCTGAATTTGATAAATTCTTAAGTGTCATTTTCTAATGGTTCTTTTTAAAACAATTATTTATTTATTTTTTTAATGGTGGCATTGGTTAACAAAATCCAATCAGTTTCAGCTGTACACTTTACACTGTGTGTTCACCTCTCATAGTGAGATTTCTTTCTGTCACCACATATTTGACCCCCTTTACCCTGTCTACCTCCCCTCTCCCCACTTCCCTCTGTCCAATGGTTCTTAAGTTAATATGATCTTATCTTTTTTTTTTTTAAATGATTCTAACCAATCATTTAAATCCAAGAAAGAAATCTAACTATGGGCAGTAAACGCACAATGCAATATATGAAACATAGTGTTGAATTGTACATTTGAAACTTATTGGATTTCATTGCTCAATGTTATCCCGATAATTTTTAATAATATAAATAAATAAATCTAAGCATAGGAGTATACAACAAGAGATATAAAATTAACTTTTGCTACATATAACCACCAGCCAATCTTTGATTTTCATGCTGCTAAAGTGAGAAACATATAAGAAACAAAGCAAGGCAGGGGCAGGGCATATAAACAAAATGCTTCCTAATCTTCTACTATGTTCTGATAAAAGTAATCAACAATGGATAAAATCAGACATGTACAATTACCTAAAGATCAAGACTCAGCAAACCTGATCGATATAAAGATGTTTTATAAAGGTTACGCTAATCAGAGGCAGGGTGGTTAGGCTGGAAGAACGGGAACTGAAAAGTCACAAGAGGGGAGCTGGTCGGAGGCACCCGGCACTGGCCAGAGACGAGCACTTACGCTCTCATCGACTGATGCCTTCCGTAACTGGTTCACACAGCCAGCTCCCCACGCTCATGGCGGACCCTTCTGATCTATACTCTGGCTTTCTGGGGTAATCTAGATGAGAGTGTCTTAGCTGTGGTGACGCCAGCACTTCCGTCCATCTGGCAGTTACATTTCTCATTTTAAATGAGTAACAGCATTCGAATTGATCCGTCAGTCCTTTGTTTGTGTAAATCTGATCACCTTTGGGCTTGCACATCTGGAAGGTGGCAATCCAGTCCATATGAATTCTCTAAGTGATACCACCCAGAGAGGATGACAGGTGGTCACCAGCTGGTTCCCATCAGAGCCCACTGTTACCCTACCTGCCACATGCCCCTTTCAATCAATGACCTTAAGGTATCAAATTGTCAAGCATGGGAAGGTGACTTTGTTTTTCTAACCAATATGACAATCCTTCGTGAGGTGTTTGCATACACTTGAATAGATTCTTCCAGTTCAAATACATTTTCCAAACTGCAGTCAGAGCAGCTTTCCAAAATACAAATTTGCCCATGTCATTCTCCTGCTTTAAAACTGTCAATAATTCCCCCCATTGCCTATAGATAATTTTTTCAGAAAGGAATAGTCAAGAAAAGGAAATATAGATAGGTCCTACTCGGTGTCTTGCCATGGCTTGACCAGTCTCTCCTTCAAATACTTTATAGATTTATTCATTTCACAAATATAATCATTTGCTATTTTTAATGAAATTTTATTTTATTAAAATAAAATTTTAATAAATTTTCCTCAATATTTAACTCTGCATCTAATATTACCCTTTAACTCCACATTGTCCAACATGGCAACCACTAGCCACACATGTAACTGAGCACGTGAAATGCAGCTAGGGTGACAGAAGTGAAAAAAAAAAAATTTTAATTTTAATAATATATAAAATTTTTTAGATTAAAGTGCTTTTAAGTATATATGAAACAGCCTGGGTACATAGATCTATTTTTTCAACTTTATGAATTCTAAATGCAGATCAGGTATTTCTGACAAAAATTTAGTCTCCTAACTGAGATGTGTTAGAAATGTAAAATACAAACCTGACCATACAGAAAAAAAGATGGAAATATCTCAGTAAGTTTTTTTTATACTGATTACAGATGAAATAACAATATTATGAACATACTGGGTTAAGTAACTATATTATTAAAATTAATTTGACCTGTTTCTTTTTACTGTTTAAAATGTGGCTACTAAAAATTTAAAATGGCACGTGTGGCTGCCATTCTTGTTCTATCAGACAGCACCGATCTCACAACTCGGCACTGTTGCTGAGCGGTGCAGATGAAACCCCTGGCAAACAGTGAACACTCAGCACATTTGCAGAGGATCACGGCCATGAGAATCACTGGAATGCTGTGTGTTATCATCAGATATCTCTAGGCTGGCTTACCATGTGCACATTTTTAAACAATCAGCAATTATATCTGATCTAAAATAATCTAAACTTTCTACTCATGTTTATCAGTCCCAAAGCCATTCAGGATACATTTATTTTCTTTTAAACAAAGCATCTTAGGTTTTATTAATCTACGCTTTCACAAACATGTGCCAGGTACCTACTATATTCTGTGCCAGGAGCTGGGGATACATCATGGGTAAAATCAAACATAGTTCCTCTGCTCCTCAGAAACAGGCACTCGGGGTCTAATACCCAGTATTCCTATTTAATTTTAATTACACAAAAAACTAAAAAGGCCCATTTCTTCTATCAAGAGGTAACCTATTTTATTAGTGGATAAAAGTGAATAAGACCATCCAAATAAACTTTATTTCAATATATATGCATTACTTTAACTTACTAGAGGTAGTGCATATAGAAAAATATAAATACTGATATTTCTGGAGTTGTCAGAAAAGATACAGTTCTTTATTTTAGAATTTAGCTAGTTTATTTTTTAAACTTCTACATGATAATTGTTAAAACTTAAATATTGATATAAAAAATAATTTATTTTTTTAAAACAAAGATGCAATATTCACTTTACTCAAAATAATGGTTGTTTTCCAAGTGTCTATGTTACTTAAAACATATAATATTTGTTAATCTAAAAATCAAATAATAGGGTCTAAATCTAGGCTATCACCAGCCTGGTATGCCCTATAAGCTTAACTTTTAAATTGTTGAAATAAAAGAATACTTTGTGACATGTAAAAATTACATGAAATTTAAATTTCAGCGTTATAAATAAAGCTTTAATGAAATGCAACCAGACTCGTTTGCTTAGTACTGGCTATGACAAGTTTTGACAGCGCATGCATGGCCTGCAAAGCCTAAAATAATACTGTCTGGCCCTTTATAAAAAAAGTTTGCCAATCCTTGATCTATAAAATTATACTAAAGCATACAATGAAAATTCCTGAAAAATGGTTGGCAATCAACTTCTCTACTGCCTCCGAAACTATATTTTCATTATTTTTCAGATCAGCTACTAATCCTGGCTCTGAAGACAACTTTGTTTACTTAGTAACTCTAAGTATATAAATAGAGTTCCATATATTTCTGGGGCAAAGGTAGACCCTAAAATGTTATGATTTTGAAAAACTAAAATGGAGGTAAAAGTCTTCTACCAGTAGTAAGAGCGCCTAAGAATTCATCCCTAGAGCAACGGAACAGAAATCACTTGACTTAAGTTTGAAAAGAAGTCTGCACTCCATGCCTTTGCAAACTCCCCTTTTGTTAATTCGAGAACAACTAAATGTAGCATATCATATCCAAATATATTTATTATGTGTGGAACTACATTACAGGAAAAAATGCTTACATACATTATTTTTTAAAGAACGTGAACAATTAAGGAAAACTGAAGGCTAGAAAATGAGGCTCAATCCTTTTTCTAGCATGAGTTTGTTAAGATGATGAACCCTTAATCAAATCACAGGGTAAGCATTTACGTGGTTTGGTTCATCAAGGAAGCCCAAGTATGAAGTAGCCTAAAACGGCATCTTCGTGCACAAGGGCAGGACTCGTACGTAGCTGTTTTTTTCTCATTTTACATATGGAAAGATCACTGACATGAAAGATGAAATAACTATACAAGCATCTTTTCCATTAGCACCAGCGATGTGCAGGGTGCTGCTCTCTCAAGGCTTTGTCTACCTACCACACCGGAAGCTGTGCCGAACCTGGAGAAAACCCCCTGCGGTTGACAGGGCCATCCTAAGCAAAGTCAGGACACTGAAAAGGGGCAGACAGTGAAACAAAGACAGGCTGGAAATGTGACTGTACTTTTGATGGTGGACATTAGATCTGAGCATTAACTCTTTAATTCCATAGACAAAGCTAACATGCCACTGGAGTCTTTATGTTTGAAGTATATAAATAGCTTCGTCTGAATACAAACTTCTAGATACATGAAAAAAGCTATTATGCCAAATTAATTCAATCTAACTAATTAGAGAGCAGGAAGTTCTTTCAATTATTTTATGTGCTGTCTGAGAAACACACTTGAATATGAGTACAGATTTCATTAATTGCAGTTCATTATTTTCCAGATTAGTTACTAAACTTGCATCAGAAGGTCAAAGACAGCAATTTTGTCAGCTGTCACCTCCTCCAGCGCAGTGTCTTTGCATTTCTGGGACTCAGACAGATATTGATTATAAACAAAAACAAATCTCCATAAAGATGAGAAACATAAATCTTTATGAATATGGTCAAACCAAAAGATTTTGTAAAAGATAAGAATCTTCGTTTTTAAATCTTTCAAATAAACTGTTAACTTCTACCTTACAAGAAAAGATCCATGAATCTTTTCAAATATTGAAATATAATGCCAAAAAAAATAGCATCTTGATCTGAGAACCAGCTGACCCCAAAGAACAAGTTAACAAACATCAATCCTTTTATTAGAGTTTCACTGTGGTTGTATGTTTGTATCTTTGTGTGAGGGAGGGAACTGAACATTCTTGTTTGAAAATGTCAAGGACACACTGATTAAAAGTACTTTTTTGATAATAATCGCTCCTTCCTTACACAACTTCTGCCTCCTTCCACCTAACAATGAAAATATGAGGCATGAGTGGTAGAAACAGCACCTATTCCATTCCTTGGTTCTTACCTGGACTGTTTTTATATTCTCAAAATCTTATTTTTAAAAAAATAGAAGAGACAGAAATCCCATGTTGTTGTTTTTTTAAGAGTACCCTGCTATCTATAAATCATTTCGCTTATTCGCAGTTGTTACCATTCCCTTCATTAATTTCATTTCTGTCATTCTATGCCTTTCATGCCACCCCAGCCTTATACAACTCTCCCCGCCTTTGGTGTTGATCTGCCTTGAATGCTTATACAGCCGACTCTCTCAGTCATTGTTTGGTTAAACTATAAATAACTCCTTTAATCTTTCCTCATAAATCATTTCTGATGTTATTCTCTGAAATAATTCCAGTTGGTCAGTGGATTTCTAATAGTAACAAATCCAGAACCGAGTGCAAGAATCTAAGTGCAGTCTAATTATGCCGAAGAGAACCCGGGGGTAGTGTTTAGGTACATTATTAGGTGACTGTTATTCTGTTTCAGAGAAGAGTTTTAAGTCTTCAAACTAAACTGGGACAGACACATAAAAAGGAAGAAGTTTTAATATCTTTCGTCATACTTAGGTGGCAAATGGAGAGAGAAATGGCTTTAGGAATGATGGCGAGAGAAGGGTGTGGGTGCGGTGGGAACGAGAGCATGCTGTTACACGTGGTTGCTTTGGTTACCATGTACTGTCTCTGTTGATACTCAAACCATCTGGGGATTTCTGTTTGTTTTCTGTGCTGTTTCACATTATAAGTCTTAAGCAAGGTTATTATTGACTTATTGTCTCTAAGTTTTATGCAATGTTGATATCAATATTTATCCCATCCTACACTGTAGAATTGATCCAGATTCCTTTTAGGTGTGTGTACTGACTTCTATTTTTCTGGGTTCTCTTTCTGATGATATTCTGAAACCTACACATTTTTTAGTCTGTTATTATTACTTAATAATTATTTATACTGGCCTCTGAAATTAGCATCCTAACAAAGTACTAGCAGCAAATAAAAAAACAGAATCAAAATGAGAGCAAGGTTCAGGGTGTTTGTGTATTTCTTTATGCTACTAGTAAGTCATACCATTAGACTTCACACAGAGCTATAGCAAAGCCCGGCCGTGAAAAGGTGATCTAGAATGCTCGTCGGTATGCATTTTTGTTTCAGGCTAACTAGGTTAGTGATACAGAGGATTTCCATTTAACTAACAACATCTCCCATTAATCTCTTTGGTAGAGAGAGAATGAAATGTGGATTGGAGATGGAAGTTACTGAATATGTGTGTAGAGCTGAAATGTGTTCATCTGTCACTCTGACTTGAAGGGGTGACCTCTAGTTGCATATGACAGGGTTCTCTCTTCTGCCCTATAATGTTCAATATTTTGTTTATCACTCAAATGTAGATACATTATACCCTTAGAAAGTTTGCAGATGATAGCTAGAATGCATGTATTTTATAAATAATCACTCAAAAAATCTTGATATCCTAGAAATGTTAAAACGAAATCAAAATACGAAATTTTAGAAACAAATCTAAAGTTCCTTATTTTTTTTACAAATCGATTAAACATAATAACAGAAGAGAACTCATTGACAAGAGTGTAAACAAATAAACAGGAAAATGAAAGAGAATGTTAATGACCAGAAGCACAATGAGCTAATAACCGCCTTAAAAAAAAAAAAAAAGCAATCATATGCTACTTTGGTAGAAGTACATTATTTAGAAGAGGAAGGTAATAATAGTTGTACTATTTTCAAGAGTAGGGGTTACTGTATCACCTCTGGGCTCCCTAGTTTAAGCAAGACCCTGGCAAGACAACTGAAAAATCACAAAACAATAATTATATGAGATATAGTTGACTAATCTATAGCTGGAGTAGCCCGAGAGAGCACAGAACCTCCACCTCCCCTCCCTTTAACTCCTGAGTAATAGCAGAGAAAACTCTGAGGCAAAGACTGGTTGGAAATAAGCCAACTTTTTCCAGAGAAGACTTGGAGGTTCCACAAGGAGGGGTAGAATAGGTTATCAAAAAAAGTAAGAACCTCAACTTTTCACTATGTAATCCAATTCTCAAGTGAATGGGATGCCATTAAAGTAAAAAAAAAAAATTGGGAAACACTAAAGTAGCCAACATAACATTGTTCCTGTTGCTGTTACTTTGAAACTCCACTGGCACTAAAGTGTTCCATTTGTAAGGATGAAATCCCACTCAGGAGGTAAAAACTTAAAGCATAATTAAAGTGGTCCAAGTAATAGAACCTCGTTATTGATATTGTCATTTAAAATTATAATTTATTTCTTTTAGAGCTTTATCAGAGATAGTAAAAATGAAATTAATATAAGCATCTTTGATCAACTAAATACAAAACAATAAGCTAAAGTTTTTCTCTCATTTAAGAATGGTTCTTTAGTATAACTTAAATCAATCTAGGAAAGAAAGATCATGAATATGTCTTGATATTTCAAATTCCCATTCAGATGTGATTCTCTCACCTCTAAACTGTAAACATAGTTCTTTATACCACTGTATGACACTTGGTACATACAAAATAATATTATAATCTGTATATATGTCATGGTCAGTCAACCGATAGACCTTTTGTTACTGACTATGCCCCTGCCTTCAAGGATTACATTCTAGAGGAGAGATAATTAATAAATATACAGACATAACAATAACTCTCAAGGGAAAGATGAAACATAGTAATATAGTGTACCACATATGGTGGAGGCTATTGTTTTACTTTGGTTGGTGAAGACCACTCTAAACTCAGACATACTTCCTTAGAGTGGCCTTTCTTAGCCACTCGAATAATAAACCACTCTTCTAGAGACCTAGGAGCCATGCAAAGACTTGGAGAAGAGTAGTCCAAGTGGAAGGAAAGACAAGTACAAAAACTCTTAAAACCAAAAGGAGCTTCGTGTGTTATTGAGATTAACACACACACACACACACACACACACACACACACACACACACACACCACACACACACACACTAAAACAGCCAATATGGCTTAGTATGGTGAACAAAGAGGAGAATAAAGGGAATAAAGAGTAAAGGTCAAGGGGACCAGATCACAGAGGATGCTGTCAGCCAAGTAAGGAATTCAGATTTTATTCAGTTTCAGTGAGAAGCAGTGGAAAGTTTCAAGCATGGACTAATGTAAGGCTTTAAAGGATCACTCTGGCTACTCTATAAATGATAAGACTGTTGTGAGGCAAAAAACAGTGTCAGATACACCCACTGGGAGGCCACTGCAATAGTCAAGGGATGATGGTAGTCTGGACGAGTGATGAGAAATGGAGATGGCCAGAAGTCACTGGATTGGAAGTGGCTGGTACCTACACGATTTTACTGATGGACTATTTGTAAGGTATAAGCAACTAGGTGGATGTCTGTGCTACATAACGAGATGGTCATGTATTTTTCTAAGTATTCTGTGTGTTGGGAGTAAACAGACTTGTAAGCTGAAGCAAACAGTCATGTTATAGATTTGTAAAATGTGAATGCCTAACTGATATCTAAGTAGAGAAGTTTAATAAATAATCAGATCCATGAAGCCAGAGCTCAGTGACAAAGTCTGGGCTGGAGATGGAAATGTGAGTATTGTCAGTGTATAAAATAGTCAAAGCCATGGGACTGAATGACACTACCCAAGGAAAGAATTAGGTTTTAAAAAAGAAAAGGGTGGCCCAGGACAGAGCTCTGGGGCACCTGAATGTTAGCAGCTTGGTGGAATAAACGGCGACTGAGCAGTCAGCAGAAGGGAAGCCAGCAAAGGTACCGCCAAAGGAAGCCTAGAGATGAAAGTGTTTCAAGCATGAGGCTGCTGGAAGGTCGAGTCCGATGAGGACAGAGTGCAGGCACCATGTAGATGTAGCTCCCTGGCAACCTTAAGAAAAGGTCCATCAGTAACGTGAGGATCTCACAAACCAACTGGATCATTTTAGCTCTACTATTAGGCATCTTTGTTAAGTCCAGTTTTGTATTTATCTTTTTATTTATTTATAAAATATAAAACATGTGGGACCACTTTCCCCAACATCTTTGCTCATATATGCTCAAAAAGAAAGTAAACTGAATTAACAAATACTGCTTTAAGATCTCGTCGAAATATTTCAAGATCGTCTCCCTTAAATTGGGTAAATTAGTTATCTTCCAATTTCTAGGTTTGTTTCTGACACATTATTGCTCTTCTAGAAGAAACAATCACTTATTGTCAAAACAGTAAAAATAATTTCTTATTGTAGCAGATGATGTGACTTTCTATATTAAAAACTCAAAGTAACTTTAAAAAATAATTGTAACTATAGTAGGCTGATTCAATGACTTCTAATGTCATTCCAGTCTCCTTTAATGTATATAACTGTCTTCACCAAAAAGCAATTGAAAAACAATGGTTATTAAACTTTAATGTGAATAAGAATGACCTTGGCTGCTTATAAATGTAGATTATGGCGCGGGGTGGGAGGAGAGGTAAAGGGGTCTAATATTGCGGGTTAGAGGAAGGGTGGGTAAAGGGGATCAAATATATGGTAGCTGAAGGAAACTGGACTTTGGGTGGTAAACACACAATAGAATATGCAGATGTTAAATTATAATGTACACCTGAAAATTATATAATTATATTAACCAATGTTACCCTAATAACTTAATTAAAAATAATAATAATAAAATAAATGCAGATTATAAGGTGCCTCCAGGAGGGATTTGGGGTATGAAATCAGGCTGTATTTTTTTTAGACACCTTTTTAAAAAGTTACCATGAAAATTCTGACACAGTGCATGACTCATGCTTTGGGAAATAACAGAAAATGGAAGTTTCTAGCAGAATAATGTGTACAATAACAAACCCTTGGAAAAATCATTTTACCTACCCCAACCCTCACCAAGTATTAGACTTGCTATTTCTTTTAGCTCTCATGGTCATAGATTTATTTTGATAACTTTCAAGCCCCTGTCATATGCCTAGTTAAATTTAAAGATTTCCAAAATCTCAATGTTTTCATCTAACACGTGTTCACGTATGCTTATGTAAATGCTTATATAATGCTAGATTGAAAATATTGTACATCTGCACAGCAGCCTTACAAAACTAACACCATCGCCTTGCATATGCATTCATAAACTTAGAAAATTCTTTTAAAAAGTTAAGGTCTCAGACAAGGATTCACCTGCATTTAACTCGAATGTTTAAGTGAATGTGAAGAAGCTGATGTCAAAAGACCTACTCAACAACTGAACTTGCACTGTATGTGCTTTTGAATGAGTATAAATAAACCCTCATTTATCATTTTCTGCTGAATTCACACCTAAATAAGTCTAGAAATTGCATTTCTAACAGGCTTCCCATTCACAATTTCATAAGAGCAGTTTCCTGATTATCTGGAAAACCCTTTAACATTTTCTCTAAAACTTATTCTAAGGGTGGGTAGAGTTTTAAGAAAAAGGGGAAATAAAACAAATGATCACTTTTAATATTGTAAGTGAAAGAATAGGTAAACCATAGTAGAAGCAAAAGAGGTTGAGAGAGAAGGGCAGTGATGATATAAAATTATTTGAAATAAGAAATGAAATCAAGAATTAAAAATAGAATTACATTTTCTGTTTGGCAATACACAAACAACACTAAGTGCACTTCATAAATTTTACTATTGTTGCTCTAAGTGATATTACCATAAATCACATTAGTAGCGTACTTGGCATTTTTTAAAAGCAAAAAGGATTGAGAGTGTCAATAAGTTTAAACAGCTCTGTTATCTCTGAAGAGAGTGGAAGAGAAATTATCACAAGCTTTTACCAGGTCTAAAAGCCCAGTTTTAACGCCCCCACCACCATTGTCGCTGTCCCCCGCTGCCCCCCTCCCCTCCAGCTTCGGTGCAACGTACAGTGTCGTTTTGCCAGCAATCTATTAGGAAAATGTTCACTGTTGCTTTCTTGATGCTTTTACCTGATGTGCAAGGGGAGGTGGCTGTTTGCCCCTTTTCTCGTCGCGGACAGGGAAGAGAGACTTCAGCAGCTTCGGCATCTGCGGCACAAAGGATTTTACTGGATGCAAGTAGGAGGCCGCTAGACCACTAAATCCTGTCAAAAATATTAAAAGAGAAAGAGGTAAGACAAAAACATAGACTCAGTGAAGAAAACTAAATTACATAGACATTTTCTTTACTGTAAATTTGCCAAATATCATTTGTAAGCAAATCTAACAACAACATAAATCAAAAAAGTAGCCTTAAAATTTAATATTAAAAAAACATAGCACCATTAGAGTTACACTCAAACACAGTGGTGTTTCCTTTTCTAATTAAATATAGCAGCAACTAGGGTACCTCTAAAATGTTCTAATATCCAGTGTTCCTTTTAGTATGCAAAAGGTAATCCAACCCCAGTCCTGGTCACTAACTGGCTCAAATACTAACTTCTATCTTTGAACAAAATGGAGTTTTTCATTTTTAAATCGCAGAGCTGATGACACACATGCACAGCATTCCATCTATACTTTAAACTCTTCAAAGTCGGGGACTATGTATTATTCAACTTTAATTTTCCATGCTATTTACTGCATGAAGATGATGAAACTGACCTTTCAAGGAGAGAGTCATGTTTTTAGTTGTTTTTTACAAGAGAGGGACAGATGTCCTAAAACAACCACATTTTTACCACTCTTAATTACCAAACACTGGGATCAGACATGCAAATAATGCCTATGATAGAAGATTTCCTCCGCTTAGTGAAGAAAACTAAATTTTTAGGAAAATGTAATCCAAGTCATAAATGATAAAAGACTGTATCTTCATGATACATTTATTTTTTAAAAAAGCAAGAGAACTTGAGGAATTTGTATGTCACACTGCCTGAAGAGAAGTACACAGACACCCCCATATCTCTTCATGCTAACCCCTGAAATGACTCCAATTCTGGACCTATATACAGTTGTAAGGTTTCTACATTTTACATAAAGTAGTATATAGTAATTCTAAGTAAACTATGAAAAGGTAATGCTATTTTGTAACCATGAGAGCAATAACTGAAAAAATAAAGCAAAGAGATAGCTATAATGTCAAGCGATATGTTAAAACTAAGTTTAAAAAGTTAAACAATATATAAGAAAGACAAAAATAAGAAAGAAAAGCAAACAGAAAAAAAAGAGACAAACAGAAAATAAGATAAATTTAAGATGAACAAAGAGCCAGAAGATAGAATCATCTAAATGCTGAGAAAAAAATTAGGGACAATCTAGAGTTCTACATGTAGTTGAACTAACACTCTAGAGTGAGGATGACCTCTAATTAAATAAAGATCTAGCCAACAATTAATCCAAGGCTGCATATATCACAAAAAAGAGAGACAATCAGACATCCTGTGTCTCTTGAGGGAAGTACTCAAAACTACCCATTCGTTTATCCTACCTCCCTCACCTCTCTCAAATTGGCCTGAATCTGACCAGAGCTGTAGATCTGCCCACCAATTTACAGAAAATAAAGGAGACAGAGAGAATCACGTTTAAAGAACCTCGTGGGGATGTAACCAGCAAAAATAAGAATGTACAGTCTACTGTACAAAAACCTGGTCTCTTCAACGATAACGTCAATGAAACAAATACACTGCGACGGAGAAAAAAGATAAAGAGGAGCCCATACATTCAACAGACTTAAGACACATATCGACTAATCACCATGTATAAAACTTGGGTTTTCATTCAAAATACATAAAAGATATTTTTGATCCAATTAGGAAAATCTAAACATAAACAAGATGTTTAATGATATTTAGAAATTAATTTTCATTTTTCTCAGGAGTAAACTATTATTGTGGGTACTGCTTTAGAGATACATGTACAAATATTTACAGATAAAATAGTACCTGGGATCTTCTTCAAAATCATCAAGATAGGGTGTGGAGAAGTAGTGGGAGTACAGCTAAGTAAGACTAGTGATGAACTGATAATTTTGAAACCAGAAGGGGGTATTGAGGGCATGTCATATTTCTCTTTTTACTTTGTATGCTAGGTATTTTCCAGAGTAAAAGGATTCTTCAGAGTGAGAGCAAAATAAAAACTTTAACATATAAAAGAAAGAGTTTGTCACTAAAAGATGGTTTCTAAAAGCACTTATGATTAATATAATTCACTAAAAAAAAAACTATACTCAGAAGAATCGGGTGAGGTACAAGAAATAATAATGATCAAAGCGGTAAATATGTAAATCAAGGAAGCACTGATTATATAATGTATGAAGCAGCATGTATGACTTGAACAGAGATGCTAAGCAAAAGAAACCAAACACAAAAAGATTATGTATTGTATGATTCCATTTATATGAAATTGTAGAACAGGCAAAACTAATCTAAAATCAGAACACTGGCTGACTGCGGGGAGTAACTGGAGTCACATAAATCTTCTATATCTTGACTGGGGTGTAAGTTACATGGGTAAACACATTTGTCAAAACTCATTAAATATGACCCATAGTCAAGATAAAAGCAGTTAACAGAAATAGAACGTGAGATGGTCCAGATACTGGATTTAGCAGATGAAAACTTTAAAGCAGCTTTTATACACAGGTCCAAAGATATAAAGAAGACTATGGCCTTAACAAATATACAGATAGGGAATACCAGCAGAGAAATTAAAACTATTTAAAAAAGAAGAAAGTGGAAATTCTAAAACTGAAAAGAATAAGTGAAATAAAAAGTTACCTGGATATGCTAAACACAGGATTGTAAATGGCAAAAGCAATTATCCAATCAGAAGAAACAAGAATAAAATAAAAAGATTTTTTAAAAAGTTGAAAAAGAATAGTGCTTCTGTGACCTGGGCAATCAATATTAAGCAATCCCACACATGTATAATTAGATTATCGGAAGAATCAGAAAGAGAGAAAAGGACGGAGGAAAAAATTTAATGAACTAATAGCCGAACATTTCCCAAATTTGTTGAAAAACTTCAACTTACAGATCCAATAACATGGATGAAACCCAAGCAAGATAAATAAAAAGAAAACTATACCTAAGCATATCATTGTTTAACAAGAATGAGGAGGAGGTGGGGAAAGGGAAGGAGGAAGAGGGAGGGGAGGAGGGAAGGGGAGGATGAGGAGCGAGGGGGAAGAGGAGGAGGAGGAAAAGAAGAAAATTTTGAGAGCAAAGACACATTACGTGTAGGGTAAAGGTGACAGAAATGATGGCTGCATTCTCATCGGAAAAGGAGTCTAAAAGATAATGTAACATCTTTGAAGTGCTAAAAGAAACAAACTATCAACCCAGAATTCTCTATCTAGAGAAAATACCCTTCAAAAAAAAGGTGAAATTAAGATATTCTCAAATAAAGAGATCATTCTGCTCTATGAGTACTGTACAATAAGAAATAATACAGGATATTTTTCAGGCTACAGAAATTGCATCAGATGACTATAAGGTCTTCAGGAAGAATTGGATAGAAATAATAAACATAAAGGAAAATAGAAAAGATTATCTATAGTCTCTTCATTTCCTTAAAAGTGGCAATTTTAAAGTAAAAAAGAGTAACATTGTAAAATGGGTTCATAACATCTTTAAAAGATATAACAACAACAACACAAAATAAGGGGCAGGTGGGGAACAGGTAAATGGAATTACACTGTTACAAGGCTCTTATATTTGTGCAGTAGGAAGTGATATTAATTTGTAGACTGTGATAGGTTAAGAATGTATGCTATGGTCCTTGAGAAGAGACTCTAATAAGTAAAAAATACAGGTATACCCAAAAGCCAAAAGAGGAAATAAAAAACACTAAAAAATATTTTTCAATTAAACCAAAAGAAGGCAAAGAGGAAGTCACAGTGAAGAAGAAAATAAAAAGGCCAAAGAGAAACCAACAGCAACATGGCAGACATAATAATATCAGATGTAAAAGAACTAAACATGTTGATTAAAAGGAAGAAGTTATCATATTAGATATTTTTAAAAAGCTAGCCCTAACTATGTGCTGTCTGTCTACAAGAAAATCACTTTTAATTTAAAGACAGATATAGGCTAAAATACAAAAGACTGAGAAAAAGATACACCATGCAAACAATAAGCCAAAGAAAAGCTTATGTGGCTGTATTAATGTCAAGCAAGACACATTTCAACGTATTACTAGAGATGTAAAGGGACACTTCACAATAAGAAATATCACTTCGTCAGGAAAAAATAACAACCCTAAATGTGTATATCCCAAATAGAGTTTCTAAGTGAATGATGCAAAAACTGATATAATTAAAGGGGAAAAGAGACAGTTTTCACAATCATCTTTGGAGATTCAATGCCCTCAGTGACTGATCGAACAAATTGAAAAAAAAAATCAGTAAGGATACAGAAAATTTGAACAAGGTTATCAGCCACCTTGACATAACTGATATATCCAGAACACTATGCCCCCAAACAGAATAGACATTCTTTTCAAGTGCACATAGAATGTTCACCAAGATAGAACAGTTTTAAAAAATTTCAAAAGACTGAAATATTAAAGAGTCTATTTCTCTGATCATGATGAAATTAAATAAGGAATCAATAATAAACATACCCCGCAGATATATGAAAATGAATTAACATGCTCAATAACCCATGGCTCCAAGAATAAATCACAGGGAAATCAGAAAATATTTTGAATATAATAATAATGAAAGCACACATGCCAAAATCTGTGAAATGCAAAAAGAAATAACAGAAATCAATGAAACAGAAAATAATACCAAATGTTGGTTCTGTGAAGAAACTATGAAAACTGAAAACCTGCCTCAAAAGTATTTCAAGAGAAACAGAAAAAAAAAATTATATATATGAGAATAAAAAGGACTATCAAAATAGATCCCATTAAGAGGGCAATAGAGAACACTAACATTTATGAAAATAAATTTAATAATTTAGATGAAATAGAAAATTCTCTGCAAAACATAACTTATGAAAACTGTTTCATAAGGAAATACAAAAAGTTAAATAACCCTACATTAAAGAAACTGAAGTCATAATTTTAAATCTTCCCAGACAAAATTCCAGGCCCAGATAGTGTCACCGGCGAATCCTATCAAACATTTAAGGAAGACATAGCACCAAGTTTACATAAACCTTTTCAGAAAAAAAAGATAAGGAAAAATTTCCCAAGTTATCTTACGAGGCCAACATAATCATGATACTAAAACCTAAGAAAGACATTATTACGAAAAAAGTACAGACATTCATCGTATTATATATACACAAAAATCCTTAACGAGATATTAGCAAATGGAATCAAGCAAATATAAAGGATAACACATTAATGATCAAGGGATATTTATCACAGGAATTCAAGACAAATCCAACATTCGAAAATCAATATAACTCAACATGTTAAGACAAGAAAAGAGATAGACCAGGAGGACGGTGGTTACCTGGTAGGAAATCCTGATTTAAACTATTTCTGAAAGCTGCTCAAATTTCATAGGAGTGATTGACAACAAAAATATAACTTACCCGGATCAGGAGAATGGGTATTTTGGGGACAATCAGGGAGGGGTGGGGCAACTGGAGCTACTCCTCTGGAAACTGCAATTTGAGACACATCCTGTTGACTTTCCCACCGGCCCTATTGGGGACAAAATTGGAAATTTTTATTCAAATCAATCATTTAACAAAAAAATACCTAAAGATATTTATGGAAAAAAACTGCTGTACGTTACCAACACTTTATTCCCTTTACAGGACACGGTCAATTTGATTACGTAAGTATTTTTCCTCTTGTACTTTTCATCTTCTTTATAGTATTAATTTCCCTGGTAATAATACCTCACATTTCCATTTCCCTCTAGTTTACCATTTTTAGGCTCCTCAGTTCTAACCTAACATTCTTTCTACTACATCAGGTTGCTCCCACGAATGCGGATATATTAACACATTCCTTCTGAAATCCTCCCTTATGTTCTGCTTCTTAGGCTGTTTCTGCTCTTCTGTCTCAAAATACTCTTTTTCACTCCAGATTCTCGTCTGAAACCCAGGAACAACTCTAGTGGTATCAGGGACTCTTCCTTCCTCTCCAGGAGTGTATTTCCCATCCATTCACATATCATTCATGAAAGGAAAAATTCTAGAACAGTATATTACCACAATTCTCATTTTAAATAGACAGTACAGATAAGTTCCAGTTAAGTCCAAACCAAGTGATCACAAGTTCCCAATAATGAAAGCCTCTAAATTAACAAGTTTTATTATACTCTCAACTTATTTTGTACATTCCCATTAAAGAGATTTTACTGCAGAATACTAGAACAATGCCAGCCAAGTGATGGATTAATTTGCCATTCTAAAACTTGCAGTGAGCCATAAAAATAGTGATACCATCATAGCACTTTTAACATCAGTCCCATCTAGGAAAGGAATAAACCTCAGCCAAATGTTACATACAAGTAATGGAGGTGAGATGCAAATGTTTTAAATGCTTTAAGTTACCTTTGATCCTCTGATAATCACTCCGACTTCCTTTTCACTATAGTTAAATGGTATTATCTATTAGTTTAAGTTAGTATTTCACACATGAAGTGACCCTACCATTGACTTCGGTTTTCATTAGTAATCACCTGCAAAGCAAGTTCTTCACTGCTCCTGAAGATGGACTGAGGTGGAAAAGCCTCTTGGGTTTCAAACATGTATTGGAAACCTATCTGCTTTTAGCAGCGACCTAAGCACTGATCATAAAATCAATAATCCCTAAGTGATCTGGATGCTGTTTACCTTAGAGAACACTTTTCCATAAGAACTCTCTCAGCACTTGATATTTTAAAGAACAATATGATGTTTAGCATTGGAAGCAAGAAAACAAGACATGAAAAGATGATTTGGGAAACCATGAATTCTGAAATACCTCACTGAAAGAGCATTTGTGTTACTATGAATCACACACTGATTTACATACTTTAATGTTTCATTAATTTTTTTTTGCATTTAAATTTAATTATCTGTCTGGGAAGCTGCAGCTCTGTGTGCTCTGGGACATCACAATCAGGTGGCTGAACACCAAGGTCAACACTTTGGAGCTCCTCGGAGGGAAAAAAGTCTCATGCTTTGTTTAGTGGTAAGCTCAACGCAAGGTTGTTTTTAAAACGACTTACTTAATTTGAGAATAAATATATTTTCATATTTTAGATTTTTCTTCCTTGTTTAGCAGCTGACAGATTGGCACTCTGTCCCTTAAGAAAACTAAGGAGTTGATTTGGAGTCAGCACCCCAGCTGTTTGGTGTATAATGGTCCAATGACAAATAAAATAAGTATCACCTCTTCCCCAAGGCACACTTGGGGCTCTGCTAGCTTCCGAGTCATGGTTCCCTGCTCGCACTCCCACACACAATGTTACTACCAAATCAGAATGAAAGCAATAACTCTTACTATCTCCCGTAGTCAAATATCTCAAGTGAGGACATCTGAAAAGGCGCACACAGCGCTTACACCGCCTTAGCCACATTGCTACCCCATCAGATCATAAAAAATGGAGACACATTTCACTTCATCCATCTGCCTTAACCGTCATCTTAACCTTGAGGAATCTTCCACATTAACTGTTCCCAGGTCTTGGCGACCAGAGACGAGAATAAGGAGTGTTTCAAATCACTCTGAGATAGAACAAGCTCTGCTACACAGGCAACAACAAATTTGGATGATAAACTGAGTACAACACTCCTCCATCCTCGCTCTGACACCCACAGATCTCTGGGGAAACATTCCACTGAAATCATGCCCCATTCTCTTGCCAGACATGAAACCTGTGGTTCAGGGTCTAGCTATACACACTGCCCCCTGGGGACAAGGCAATTAGTATCTTTCTAATTAATTTTATATGCTTGGCTGTTCCAGAGTTATTCTCCTTGTACTGAACTGTTGGGGTGGAGGGAGGAAGAAGCATCCCAGTTAATGGTACTTTAGAGGGAGATGAACTCAGGACAATGAATGAAAAGCACTTGGCCAGACACTGAACCTTTCTGCTCTCTTGAGCACAGCTCTCAAAGTGAAAGAGTATGACTTTTAATTTATTTTTTTGTACTTCTATCACAGTAATCTATACCCCACCACCTGGAATCTAAAAAGATTAATCAGTGATCTGTTTCTAACATTCTGCCTGTCTATCAAACTTCAGAATCGGCCTAGATGAGCAGAGAGACGAGAGAAAACTGGCTTGGTTTTGGATCCCTCCACTAACTTAATACATACTACTACATACTTAATACATACAAACAAAACTCTATTCAAAACAACAACGATGTCTAGCTAGCGCCATGCTTAAAGGCACAGGGAAACACAGGAGGCTCTCAGCTGACTTGAGGACTTGCGTTGGTCCCCTGTGTGCCCTCAGTTTTCCTGTTGCTGCTCCTCTGCTAGACAGATTTTTTTGAATTTTCCATAAAAAGGTCTGTTTTTTATCAGGAAAAGTGACAAAGAGATAAATAAAGATAAGTGCAAGGACCGGTCCAGGCACTGAAGAAGTGCTTCACACTTGGCATCGGCCTTCACCAGGGCCAACTAACTGCAGTTTCCAGCAAGGGGACATGACCAAAAAACACAGGCCACTTTCGTTAACTGGATATTCATTTAGACTTCTGGCTGCTTCTGATTGCATCAGAAACTCCCATCAGAAGATGACAAACACACTGTCTTACTAACATTAAAATATATAATTCCATCTAAAATGGTTTTAGAAATACCAATGCTTTTATGTTGACAGTGTTCCTCAATGCACAGCCAATTTCTAGATGGAAAAACAACCAGCTGAAAATAATTCTGCACCTACACGTGAGTCCATCTTGATAGACTGGTCATAAAAAGTTTGCTAAGTTTTCATTAAATCTATTTAAAAAACTGCCTTACAATCATGATGAAATATCCAGTAATGGTAAATAACAACATCACTGTGATTAGGGATAGTTATCAACAGTGATTTCTTTTAGGCCCTAAGGTGAATTTAAAAGTTGGGAGCAGTTAATCAAATTCAATTTTGGTGGAGCTTAGTAAAACAATGCCAATTTTAATATGTAGCAAGCATCAATACATAAGGGAATGCAAAATATGGCTGGCCGATTCGAAGTGTTACAGGCCAAACTATGAGATTGTTTTTAGTCCCTTTAGCACTTCTTCTCACCTCCTGCAAAGCCCTAATCCTGTCAAACTCTCAGTTCCTGCCTCCCTGCCATACCTTTTAGTGTCACTTTGCTCCCAACTGACCACTCTTGGCCATAAAGTTAACTGAAAATTCGGAGAGACAGGGAGGGCTGAACCGGCTCTGTGGCATCTCCTTGCGTGTCATCCCAACTAAACGAACGTTCCGTTATTGCACAGGGAAGACACGGCATGTCACATTTTTACTGAATAATTCTGATTTTGTAATCAAGACCAGAGGGATAGACATACAGATTAATGTAAACAGAGAACCCAGAAATAGGCCCGCGTAAGTTTACGAGGCAGACGTAACTAACGAAATATCTGAAATAATTTTCAATTATTTCAAAACACATTTTCTAGCATTTTAAGCATCATCAAGTCCAGGCTAAAATTATATTTCTGACTCAACTCTCTGGTACATTAAATACTTTCATGCAAAGAAACCAAGATGCTTCTGAGCGAAGCTCTGTGGTGTCGGAAAAGCAACAAGCACTTTGGCCATTTCTTTCACTTCTCTCCTCCTGTCCCATGCTTGAGACAAAGACATCTAATGAGGTCTCAAATATTTATTGGTATTATTTGGTTACTACGAATTAACTTCAAATCTTCACATTCCAGAGCTTTCTAAATTCAGTAAGATGTCTCTTTTGACAGATACTTTTACAGTCTTACAGACCCAGGTAACAAAGAACATCAGAAAGGAATCATACATACTGACTACCAAAGTTATTTTTATACAAAAGGGTAAGAGCCAAAAAATGAGTACAGTGTCAAATTTAGTCACCTTATAAAAACATTTAAAAACTCATTCTGAAATTAAAGCAAAGCAAGCATATTAAGTTTTAGATAGTAGGATAGTACTTGTATCCTACTCATTAGGAAAACCTAATGGATTAATTACCTCTCCCTGGATCTCTGAAAACTGAAGAATACAGGAAGTCCCCAAAAGAAAAGAAAAGAAAAAAACATTAGTGAGGTTTTCCAAAACGATTTCTTCAATAATCTTCCCTTTAGGATCTGTGTGCAAATTGTAACAGATAAAGCAACTTGGAGACTTTCTCAGACTACTACATATAAGAGAACGAAAACTTCTAGGTACTTAAAAGGGTAGAGAATAAAGTTTTTACATTTTATTTTACTTTTAAATAGGTTATCTGTTCACAAGATCCAAAACCAAATAACAGAAAAAGCATACAGTGAGAAGTTGCCTACCTCTACCCCTGCCTGCTCAGATACCCACATATTTCCACCTTCTCCCTAGGCAGATAAGAAACAGTATTAGTTTCTCATACATCCTCATAGGGTGTGTTACGTATATGTAAGCAAATCTATAAATAGCCATACATACTTCTCTCTTTTCTCCTTCCTTTTAGAAAACAAATGGCAGCATAGTGTTCTATGTTTCATTAATAATCACTAAGTATATCCTGGTGATCTTTCCAAATAATTAGGAGTGGTTCCTAATTATTTTTACAGCTGCATTAGCATCCCATTTATTTATTTGGGTGTGTGCATGTGCATGTGGGAGTGAATAAAATGTACTTAACCAGACTAAACAAATGGACATTTAGATTGCTTCCAATCTTCTGCCATTATAATAAATAATGTCGCAGTGGACACCCTTGTATATATGTCATTTCACATATACGTAAGCACTAATGCTGTGTAAAGGGGTTTACTAGGATCTACAGAATCTGTATGGCAATTAGTTTAAACACTACCCAATTCTGAGGAACCTATTATGGGTAGTGTTTAAATAACACACTTTGAATTCAAGGCAATGCCATGTTTGAAAATGTTTGTTGTTTTATTTAAAAAGCCACAGGGAGGACCTCTGTTCCTTACTGCTGATAGGAAGGGAAATGTTTCTCTTCTAACTTGTAAGTAAATATAATTTTAAGAATATTTATTTTCCCTAAAAATCTTTCGAGATGTTCTGCTTTAGGCGATGATAAAACTCCTGCGGGGCCCCTCATCTAAAACTGGGGAGCCATTCCTTACTGAAGAGCACCCGGAATCAAATCCCCTTTGCTTAGTATTCTTTTCCCTTTGTTTTCTAGCATCACAGGTATAATCCTCTATCACCTGAATTTCCTTATTCATTTAAACAGGTCCATTCATAAAAATCTGTTTTAGAACAGTTTTCCTCTACCTTTCCCCAAGTGAAAAGCAAAACATCTCTAATTTTGATATGTGAACATTCATTTAACCTGCAGATGTGGACACAGTGAGAAGTCAAGTGATGTCCACAGGACAGTGACAAGATGTTGGCTAAAGCCCAGTTGTCACCTTGTCACCTTTCAGGGCTCATGGGTGCCAAGAGTTCAAAACAAGATAACATGATGGTTTCACTCTGAACTGGAGCAGAGCTAGTAACAGCAAGCTGGCACCTTCTGTTTTCCCTGACAATAATTCCATTGTTTGTCAGAAGGCAGGGGCTGCTGTGGTTAGGGAGGAGCAAGAGAAGCCAAATTTTGAAGAAGACTGCAAACTGCTGAAATGGGGAAAAAAGGGCATTTAAATTTTTTTTTGAAGTGTATGGCAACAACCGAAAATATATATTGCACTAGAGAGTACAGATCCATATTCTTGTTGCTGTGACAGCACCATGACACCAGTAGCATCTAAGAGAGTGGAAACCAGACTTTCCTCATCTTCGCTAAGTTACCCAGCCAAGCACTCCAAGAAATCAAATGACTAAAACAGGGAAAGTCCTGGTAGAGTAATAAAAATGTGTAATGTTATATTTACTTATTTAAATGACATCCTGTTCACTGCACCCTAACCCTCCACAGAAAGTGCCCTGGAAAAGGTCTCCAACAAACTTCACTGTCACATCCAGGATAGTTTTTCAGTCCTCATTTTACGGTCTCTGAAGAACCTGGAAGGAGTACTTTTTAAACCTTCGGCCCACCAGTTTCCAAGTCACTCTCCCATCGGGTCTTCCTTGCTCTCTGAGGGCTCCTTTCAGTCGCTCTGGCCAGCTTCTGCTCCTGCCCTTGCCCCTAAGTACTATCATCAAGCCATCACATAGCTTCGCCTTTGTGATCTAATCCCTCCCATTATTTCAATGATGCCCTGAGCTCCCAAATCTGTTTTCAACCCAGGCTTCCAGATGCTCGAACTGGCATAGATACCGTAATGTCAAAAATTGAACTATATCATTTTCTATCCTCAGCCTGCCCCTCCTACAATTCATTTCTGTATATTGTCACCCAGAAACCCGTATGTCACCCTAGTCTCCTCCCTCGCTCAACCTACTTCTTCATGCACACAGAATTCTGAGATTCTATCACCTAAATATATCTCAATCTCTCCTCGCCCCCCTCCCCACTGCTGAATCTTCTCCCTTACCTGGTCTCTCTACTCTCCAATTAAATTTTTTTTTCACATTTCTGCATTGATAACTGCATACATTTGTATTATATATATATTATTCTAATATAATTTTATGGACCACAGACAGGATAACAAGCGAGGTTGAGGTGAGCTGTTCAGAAAAACAACTTTCCAATTCAAATTTAAGCATGCTACTGCCCTGTTACTCTTTCAGTGGCTCCCACCCACCCTTATGACTCCTTGGCACATAATGTTAGAACTTCTAAAATAAGGCCCCCTTTCTCCCGGTTTTACCCCACAATCAGCCCTCTACTTTACTCATGCTGCATGTGCTGTCACGAATGTAGCAAGCTTTTTCATTATCCCTCCACGCTCTGTTCATGCTGCTTCTTCAACTCCTTCCCTGCCCTGGGTGGACTTTCACCATTAAGCTTACAGGGGGCTATTTCCTCCCTGCAGCCTCTCCTGATCCCTGCATAATGCACAGAGAAGTGTCTACTCTCCTCTTTGGGCTCCTACTACCTAACACACTTCTATTATAGCATCTATGTTCCTTTATTCCATTTATTTGGATAAATGAAGAACAGTAATTTTCTTTCAAGTAGATACTATTATTTTTTGTTATTTTCTCCATTTAAACATAAGGAAACTGAGGAGAAATAGGAAAGTGAAGAAATTTTAGCCACTTCTTTTCAAGGAACTTACAAGTGAGGATTTGGGTTAGATATATTTCCAAACACACATACTCACGCACACAGAAAAAATTATGATTTTCTTCTCTTATAAATAGGTTTTCCTTAAAATATTTCCTTTACTTACATTTAAAAATAATGACACGATCAATTTTCTGAAAACTCTGCTTTGTTCAGGTAATTGTAACCTATGCTATGTTTATCAAGTTAGTCAAACCTATCGTTTTTAAGATCTAGGTTACCAGTAGTTTGCCTGAAGTAATAGGATATATACACATACATATATATGTATTTCAGGCAAATTGCTAGTAACTTAGATCTTAAAAATGAATGTTTATCAATTTTACTGTTCTTAAGTACTTGAGTTTTTATAAGGACAATTTCAAATGTAAACAAAACAGTGTAGCATAATAGAAAAAGTAGTATAATAAATCCCCTTTAGCTTTAATAATTATCATTAGGCTGCCAATCTTTTATCTATACCCCTAACTCCTCCCCCTGACCCAAGACTATTTTAAAACAATTCCCTGATATCAGACCATTTTATACAACACTGTTCATTTTTAACCTCCTCAAGGATTAAGGGGAGGGGGGAGGTAGATGGGGTAAAAGGGGTCAAATATGCGGTGACATTAAAGAATTAAAAAATTAAAAAAAAAAAAGATACCAGTACAGAGCACGTTACTACATTTTGACAATATCAACATCTGGCCAATTTACTCAAAAAAATGAGGCATGAAACTGATATGTGACATCTAGTCATGACAATTTTGAGTGTGATTCCTTTATTAATAATAAATTATCTATGCTTAATACTCTTAAGTTAGGAAAACTATATTAACAAGTAAATAAATTCCAGCTAACAAAATATGTTCCCTTTTTTTCTTCTTCTAACAAATAATATTAACTTTTAGGTATAATCTTATTCCTCACACATTTTCAATCATCACATCAATATTTTTCCTTTTCTGACATAAGCAGGAGGAATATTCTAAACAGAAATATGATCTTCAGCAACAAAATTGTTTTTTAACCTCCAAAAGGTAGAGTAATAAGAAGGTCTATTAAATTGTATTCTACCTGGCAGATGAAAAGAAATGAACTCTAAACACATTCCAATACATTTCACGTGTATTGAAGAATAGGAAAAATTCTGGCCTGCAAAACTAGCATGTGATATCTGAGAGAAGGAAAGGTGAATGGGAAGTAGATCTAAGGCTGACGGAAAATAAATACTTACCTTGTTGCTGCCTAGACTGTAGGAGGGAATGAGATCTTGTCGGCTGCCAGACAACTGAAGAAACAAAGAAGGAGATCAGTCCTTTATGTGTGAAAGTACATACATCCCCGGTCCCGGAAATAAGACTTTGAAAACCGAATCAACAGAATGTTAAAGTTGGATGGTAGCAGAGAGACTGTTGAGATCAAAATTACAAACTAGACTAGTGGCCTTTGGGACACTGTAAGGCACAATTTTTTTTTAATTGAATTGGTTATCGACAATTTTAAGATGGGAAGTTTGTATAAGATCAGATATCCAGTTTACACTGAGGCAACAACCAAGTGGGCCTAAATAAGAGATAATCCATTTGTTCACCTCTTTCCACGTAAAGCACACTAGGTTACTGGTTTTCTTACCATGTCCTGATCTTATGACTCCTTTATTCACAGCAAATGTATACACACAAACTATTTATTTTAAACATAGGATTCTAAATACCAAATCATCAGTACATATATCAGTACATCTTAATGTAAGGAATTCTCGAAAAGATATTTATGTTGAAAAAGTAATATTTCCTAATGTCTGAGAATGTTCCCAATCTTTCAGTCTTGAAACAGAGATGTCATTCAGTCACTCAATGGCCACACGTGCCCTCCAATTTGATACCCTTCCTACCTCTCACTACTGTCTCCCGAGAGAACACTAAGGCTAAGGGTCGGCTGCTCTTTGTTACGATGCTTCTGCTTGCTTCTACTATATTTTCACTTGGTGTAAAGTTCAGACAAAGGTGTAATATTTCTCATATCCACATCTTGATCAAAAGTAAGAGAAGGAGAGATAAATCACAGGGCCACGAGCCTATTTCTTTGCGAAGAATTATTTGTGTGTTTAAGATGCACCTACTATATATACATATATGTTTCAAAAAACAACAACGATCTTAAGACACTGTTATGAAACAAACCTAACTTATTTTACTCATTTATACTACGCTGCATAGCCTGTAAGCAATTGAGTTTGTGTATACCTAAGCCCGGAAAATTCAAATGGCTTGCCCTAAGCACCTGGCTACTGTTGTTTTAGTTCGAACTCTCTCTCAACACCTACTCACTGAACACATACAGTCACTATGCTAGGCAGTTCGGACAAGGAAGTGATATCCAAGATGACATTGAAAGGACAGAGAAGAGCTATTCAAGGAAAGAAGAGAAGAGAAAGGAGAAAACAAACAGAGCAGGAAATGGGGAGCCCATGCGCTCACTCTGTTCACATTTGGAGAACTGATGCTCCTCCTACTCAGCTTCCCTTTTCCTGTCAACTGTTCCTTCACTGCAACTTCCTGTCGGTCAGAAAATAGAGGAAAAATACATGTTAGAGACACACCACCAAAGCAATATTAACAAAAACTAGCTTTGAGTTACCATCTATACATACACATTCTTAGTTCTTTAAATGATGGCTATTACTTCACATGACAGAGTGATCCAATTACAATCACTGTGGAATATTCAAAGTTAATGATTTAGCTGACAGATTACCTAGATCATTCTCTTCTTCATCTACTAATGACCCCTTTCTAGCTGGCCAAAGGTTAATCCCAGGAGAAGCAGTGTGAAAATCAGACCATTCTCTCTTATTTTTCATTAGTATCTTTGTTTTGTTTTTTTTTTTAAAGTCTCAATATTGCTAGGTAAAAAGAGATTTATGGTTTCTCTAAGGATTAGGTTAACAGCTAGCATTTGTATAATCCTTTCTAGAGACCATTCTCAGGCTGCAGCAGGCTTATCCAGCTAAGCAAACAGGGCCCGCTGTGCCTCATTGCTGCATATTTCTTCAGTAACATTACTGCCTAGAATGCAGGAAGAGTTAAATATTTTCTTCCATTACTTCAAGGCAACTAGATACCATTTAGTGTCTTGGAAAAAGGAACTTTCCAAATACAGGTTCGGTATCTTCAAAGACTTAACTGGCAGGTTTAAGCTAAATTAATATGTTCCACTTAAACAGACACTTCAAAAATTTAGACCTAACAATACTGTGAATTACAGAAAGTAAATCACAGAATCAGGCTAGGTTAGCGCCACTGCTACCAGCTCTGTTGGCTGACCTGGCGCAGACGATCTAAAGTGAGAAGGTTCTCCACAGCCAGCACACTTCTGAGGTATTTTTCAATATAAGCCTCTGAGTCAGCAGAAGCTGTGTTTTCAACGTTAGCTGCCATTCTTGCTAATGTTTCTCGTTCCTCCACTCCCTGGGCATCCTGGAGAATGGAAAGTTGTATGTTAAAATTAAGTACGTTGCAGAAGAAAACATTATAAAAGCTTCTTGATTTATACAAACACACACACACACACACACACACACACACACACACACAGAGTACTGAACTAACAAATGGGATGTATTCCAAAATTCCATTTTAAAGTCAACTTCTGGAACTCAAAATGCAGTTCTCACAGAAATCATGGTATAAATGGTGGTTAGGTTGTCTTGAAAGGCTAAACACAGCATAGCTGTGCATAGAAATGTGCATAGAAACAGCACATTCTCAACAAAACTGTTCTCTATTTCCAATGAAAACAAAAACATTACTGGTTAGAAAGGATTGGAGGTCTAGCTGGAAATACAACCTCCAGGACTTCGGGAACATATCTTGAGGGACAAGAGACAGGAATGAGGAGCTGGGGTGACAGCTAGATAAGGGTGGGATCCAAATAACCCTCGTAGGAGGCAGACAGGGGTATAGAAGGGCTGAGTTTCGACATTTTAACTAAGCAGCCTACCAGAGACTACATATTCAAAATGTGGCAGCTTCTAAAACTGGTCTTGATCCTCAACTCTTAAGTGGCAGAGGCCAAAGGCGCAGAGCCAATCAAGAAGAGAATTATCTAGGCAATTTTTCATTCCCTGTGCTTTCGGGTAGAGCCTAACCCTGCTCGTGTGCCATGAGCAGCCCATGCATGTAAATGCGATAGTCACAAGCCAGGGAGGGACTTTGATAATTATTTCACACAAACTTGGGTCATAACAAATTACTCTTCTCAGGGAAAATCAGATACTTTATTTATTTGTGAATATGTTATATCTATATGCCACTGCATCTTAAGATGTCATCAACTTTAAGAAAAACATCATTTTATCACCTCTACAGAGAAAAAAACCCTGCCAATTAATTTTAAGATATCAATTTTAAGATGCGTTCTAACTTCAAAAATAATTTTAAAAATTTAAATGGACATTAGAACAGATAAAATATGGAAGAATTTGGAAGATGGCAAAATTTTCGTCTCCTATAGTAATTCATCTGAGCCTTTTAATAACTCTGAAGTCATCCTCATTTTGTAGATGAGGAAAGAGGAAGGCCACATAATTAGCAAAAGAGGTAAGACTAGAACTCAGGTCTCCTGACTCCTGACGGAGTTGTTACATATTCTTTTTACCACTCAACACAGAATTCTTTCTGGTGTCTGAAGGGACAGACGTTATCCTGATTTTCGAAAAAAGGCGAAACTTGAGTTTTAAGAAATGTATATATCCATGTTACCCGCACACCCATCAAGATGTAAAAATTTCATGACCTCCGGAAGTTCATTTATGAGCTTCACGGTCAATTCCTATCCTTCCTCAAGGCAAGATTTCTTTGACCATAGATTAGTTTCACTTGTTCTAGAATTTCTAACAAATGGAATCATACTCTTTTGTGTCTAGCTTCTTTCACTCAGCATAATGATTTTGAGATTTGTTAATACAGTTCATTTCTTTGTATAGCTGAGTAAGATTCCACAGTATGGACATACCACCATTCATTCATCCATTCCTCTGTTAATTGATGTTTGGACTGTTTCCAGTTTTAACTTATTTTGAATTAAGCTGCTATGAATATTCCTGTGCGAGTCTGTATAGACATATGCTTTTATTTCTCTCCATAAAGGACTTAGGATTACTGGGTCGTGGGGTAGGTATATATCTTCTAAAGTGTTTGTATCATTTATACTCCCACTAACATTCTAGTTGCTTAAAAAAAAGTCTCCTGTCGCTTTCTGGCCTTTGACCACTTCTTTTTGCCACAAGCCCTTAAAGCTTCCGTAATATGGAACACAAAGAACTTTTAGGGGCTTTTTCACAATGAAGCCTAGCTTCTTAAAGGAAATTTCTGTTTTTTAAAAAAATAAACTAAATGTAGTCCTTTCACTGTAAGCTTTAAGTCTCACTTTTCCTTTTTCTCTACCGTCAGGATTTGATAATGTAAAAATAACGCTTGCCAACTGAGACGTTTAGCCAGTTTTAATAGGTAGCCCAATCACATGAGGCTCTGTTTATCTTTCAGCTGATTTCGCCTCATTTCTTCCCTTTGAAAACAATAGAATAAATGCACTTTTAAAGAGGGCAAGAATTATAAATGGGAGGGGAGTAGGGGAGGGATGAAGAGAACAAAGGAAAAACTGAAGATGGTTCACAGAGCTGTCGCTATGTGCACTATATACTGACTGCAGCTGTTTCTCAACTGCATTCAAACCATTTAGTGTTAAGATCTGAAACAACTGGAAAAACATATAAAACATTCAGATACAGAGAATAAACAGTTAAGTCTCTATTTAAACACATAAGGATACAAAGAGTAATCTATTATAGACCCAAGATTTTGCAGGCAGTCTAACTCTGAAAACAGATTTAATATTTGTTCAGCAGGCTCCAAATTAAATAGTTTAACAGTTAATATTTACTATGTAAGTCTGACACTTTGAAGATCCAGGAAATAACTAGTTACTATTTGACATTATTTGAGAGGAAAACGTGTTTTTGCAATATAAGCAATCTAAAACAAAGCCTAAGAACTGTGTAACCTTTTTACTCTTCTAAAAATTGATCTCTGTATTAAAATACATATTGTCCATCTATTGTTCAAATACTCAACAGGATCAATCAACAAGCACATGTGAGCCCTTAAATGAAGAGAATGAGGCAGATGCTGACCGTGTGGTTAGGAGGAAGTATGCACTCCCAGGCTCACATTCCATTTTCCAGCTCCGAGGAAAGCACAGTCTGCACCTCCTCACTCACGCTGCGCTTGCGGAGAGAGACTGTGGCAGAGAGACTGCGCTTTCTCTTTTCCATGGTCCTTTTCTTAGGCCCACCCTCATTTCTCCTACCCCTGCAGGAAGGCCTCTAATACCAACAGTGCCAGTGCCCAGGTGAATAAATGTGTCTAAATCAGCAATTAAATATTGGGAAGCAAGTATAAACTGCATCCTCCAATAAACTTCTGTCAGGGATGTTTTAAGCTCCCTTTGTTTAATTCCTGTGACTATCTCGCTTAGTTCATAAAGAGAAATAATAATAAAATAATAATAGTAACTATAATAATAATAGCAATTACAATTTATAGTTTATCATGTACACCACCATTTAGATACACTGTCTCATTGAATCCTGTTCGGAAGGTATTACTACCCTCACCTGACAAATGAAAAACTCGGGGCTCAGAGTAACCTAAGCAAGTTCACTTCAATTATTGGTGAAAGAAACAAGATTTCTGTTTGACTCCAAAATGAAACCCTAAATCTCTACGCTATGCCATGTTGCCTAGCTTTGAGGATTATGATACTATTATCTTTTACTTTTTTTAAAAAATTTATTATTTATTAAAGTATAGTTGACATACGACATTAGATTAGTTTCAGGTGTACAACATAGTGATTTGGCATTTATATAACTTACAATGTGATCACCACAATAAGTCTAGTAACAATCTGTCACCATTCAAAGTTATTACAACATTATTGATTATATTCCCTGCGCTGTACATTACATCCCTGTGACTTCATTTATTTTGTAACTGGAAGTTTGTACCTTTTGTTCCTCTTCATCTTCTGAGTGAAAAGGTGTTGATTTGCTTTTCAAGAGAATGTTCTTTAGCAAAATACTAAAACCAGAAACTTTAAAGCCATAAGTACATTTTACTATGAGTCAAGTTAGGATTAGGAAATGTCTCTATAAATCTATAGCATTTCCCTAAATATACATTTCCATTTAATACATATTTCTTGGGTAGGTGACTTTTCAGGGAGTTAGCTCTAATTACATGTCTATTTTCAGTAAATTCAAATTATATATGATCCTTCACCTCTGGAATATTGGAGACAATTTCAAAAGTCACTCCACAGCCAGGAATAGAACTTCGATGAGACATCTTTTTTAGGAGACTCTGAGCAAAACCCTAGAAAAAAACAAAACAGAAGATACAGTTTCCCACCTCAAAAACCGAGTTTACATTAACAGAGAGACAGCATAAAGGACCCTGCATTCACTCTAACCAAAGAAAAACAGAGCATATTTCAATATAAACAAGCTGGAATCCAAATCACTAAATACAGGTTCGTCTTAGTGCATAAAACCAATTTTAGACACCTGTGTATCCAAAGGTGTGCAGCGGGTGACAGGTCCTATATGTGAAAAGCACAGACCCCCAACTCTGGAAACTGACACTAGGCATCTGGTTCGACTCTGCTTAAAGTCTACAGCGATAAGGCTGTTGACTCCTGCACAATGAAATGACCTTCTAACTAAGATGTAAGCAAGGACTGGTGACTCTTACACTTTTTTGTTGTTTGTTTTACAGCACGATGGACATCTTGTACCATGAATATTGACAAGTTTAGGCATTAAATTCTTGACCAAAGCAGGATCGTTATGAAGAATGATTTAAGAGTGCATGGTCATTGTTTATGCTGACTGTGCTCTTTGCACAGTTAAGAATTGAACTGTTGAATTAATGCATAGATGACTCATTTGAAGATGCTGCTAAGACTGAACATCCTGTAGAGGTTGAAGAGAGCAGGGATGAGGGCAGAATATAATTGGTGAATACAGATAAGAGGAAAGAATATTAAACTAACACTGAACCTTTTTCTCCATGCACGAGGAAAGCAGGAAATACGTAAAAACGCCCAGAGAAAACAGAAAAATCAAGCTGTTTGGTCTCAGAAATACATATTTTCACAAACTATTTAATAATTTCTTTCCTATTCAATAATCTTTAGTTAATTTAAAAAACGATTTTAGCCTCTTAGAATGAAAAGAGACCATTTATTTCATCCCTTCGCCCTCGACTTGAGCCTTGCAGTGTTGAGCCAGTGCCAGTCACGCTGGTCCAAGTGCAGCTACAGCTTATTTTCAGTGTGTGTGTAGAGGGGATGGGCGGCCGGGTGGGGGGGCGGGGTGCTGTTGCTATCACCCTTTCTTGTCTTCTATTTGGATAGAATTATTGAAGCTGACTTGCATGTATTAGGATCAGAACGCAGTCCCTGTTCTTGCTATAAAAAAGTCATTTTTAGAATTATCTGAAACTGGGAGGGAAACTGCCATGCCCTAAAATACTAACATTTCATTCAGTATCAATTTGATACTATGATACTTTCAAATCATTTCAATGGAGGGAAATGCAGCAACTCCTTGTCTCTACAACAACAAATGAAAAAAATAAAAATAAAAATAAAAACAAAACAAAAAAGCAGAAGAAACTTGGTAACTCCACAATGCACCTGTTCTGTTAAAAATTCCATGGCGCTGGTACCAGGACAGGCTCAGTGCCTGGGTAAGGCCAGTTGTACCAGGTCGGCCTCAGTGCCTGGCAACCAGAACCTCAAGTTCTGAAATAGCAAATAACTTTTCAAAACGCTCCCCAGGAGCAACATGTCTTTTTCAATTCCTTAAAGACTTCCGAGAAAAAGGAGACTGGGAGAAGAGTGAATGGGAGACACACCACACACATCTCTGGCTAACCCGGCGACCTGGATTTTATTGATGTTGGATTGCCAAGCTAAAGAGCTGCAATTTTAACAGCATTACCGCCAGTCTTCATTTCAAAGATTGATATCAGTGTGACATTTAGAACTAAAGATTAATTTTTAGGGGTGGAGATTACATCTAGGACTCTGTCAACCATGACTGTGCTCTTTTAAATGAAAAGATTTATTTTCCTCTGTCTTGGTTTTAGTCAGTGTATTGAGAAGGCCTCCAAAAAGTGAGTACAGACAGTTTAAAAAAATCCCTAGAATCAACCTCCCAAATTCTATATTTGCAAAACCAATAACAGAAATGGTTCACATCTTTACCTAGAAGTTTTCTAGTAAACCTCTTCACAGGGCACAAGGTCCTTCATAATCTAGCTGCAACTATGTTGACAGCCACAGCCTTGGCCTCTGCAGCACGCACAGTTACGCTATGCTCCTGAAGGTCCCCCAGCCTGCCACGCCCTTTCCACCCTCACTACCTCTGCACCTTATTTCCTCCTCTCCGTGGAACAGCCAACGACTCCTTTCTGCCTGCCAAACTTCCCTGTGTGTGAAAGAGCAGCTCACAAGCTGCCGTGCTTCTGAAGCCTGCCCTGACTTCCTCGGCCCGAACTCTCCAATCTCTGACCTGCAATCTTCTAGCCGGTGACGAGCACCTGCATTACAGCACTATCACTACAGAAAAGAGTCCCTGTTTATACATCTACATATGCCGATGGACACTGGCTTTTTAAGGACACAGACCTTTCTTACTCATCTTTTTATCCCAAGCCTTAACAGAGCATATGCTCCAAATTTATCAGTGAATTAGCAGAGATGACTGAAAGAAAAGAAAGGTATTGAAAGTGAAGAGTAAGAAGCAAACGAGAGCTAACTGCAGTGAACGCTGTCATCTTGTAGGACCCAGATGAAAAGTCAAAACCAAGAACAGTGAACTTCACCTTGACAGGGCTCTCTCTGTGGCACCCGAAAGAATGGCTGTAATTCGTGAAAATACAGTAAGAAAGATTCAGTGTAACAACTGAATACGGTCTAGGAAGAAGTCAAGATGACATGTTCCAGGACTGAAGCAAGCACGGTTACAGGACGGGGACGGTCACCTTGAAAAGAAAAGCCTGATGCTTCACAGAGCCTGTTGGGACAGGAGGCCAGAGCAATCATTCCACAGCCCTGCCCTCGTGTCGGACCTGTGGTTAAAGTCATTTCTTCAGACAGAATTAATAACTCACCTGCCTACCATGAACATTGACACAAATTCGTTTGCGTAATACTAGCTGCATGTCAGCCGGATGGCTGAGCTGGACCGTCACCCGCACAATCAGAAACACTCGCTCATCTGCAGGTGTGCCTCTACTGAGCTGAGGACAATTGTGTACTGCAGAGTCCCAAGAGGCTTCCGCTTTCACCTGCAGAGAAGAAAGAAAGAACATACTTTTCCTTCTCTTTCTAAAAACAAAAAGCCTCACGAGGAAACATCTTGGCTTGCGCTGAAGTGGCACACGCCAGTCATGAATGCAGCTCTACTAGAGCTACCCTGAGAGGCTGTGCGACATGAGGACGTGGCCTGCCTCACCCTAGTCTGGGAAGTGCAGAGCAGAATGTTCCTGGCTGGCTGGCTGGCTTTTATATTATTCTGAAAAATGCTCGAACATAAAAAATTAAAAAAATGCAAATTCAGTATAATGAACTCTGCATATCTTTTATCTAGATTCATCAACTGTTAACATTTGCCACTTTTCCTTTTGCTACTTTCTCTCAACACATACGCACACAGTATATTATTGTGGGGGCGTTTTGCTGAATTTTTTCTTTCCTGAATCACTTTAGAGTAAGTTACAGACACATAACTCTATCTCCCTAAATACTTCAGCAAGTATCTTCTAAGAGCAAGGATATTCTCTGACTTAACCATAGGGCAATTATCATATTCAGGAGATTTAATATCGATACAATACTATTACATAATATCGAGTCCATATTCAATTTTTTAACTGTGTTGATCTAAGATCACAAATTGCATTTAGTTCTCATGTCCCTTTAGTCCACTTTAATCTGGAATAGTTCCCCGACCTTTCTTTACAGCTCATGACACTGACTTACTAAAAAAGGGTACAGGCCCTCTGTTTCACAGTGTGCCACAGTTGGGTTTGTCTGATTGTTTTCCCACTGTTTGATTCAGGTTTTGCAACTTAGGCACACTGCTAAGTAATGTGCCCTTCAAAGCATCATTATCAGCTTTCCTTTAAAAATCCTTAAAAATTTTTCCAATATACTCAAAATTAAAAAATAAGTTTCCATTGTATACTCATCACTCAGATTCGAACATTATTTTTTGCCACACTGGCTTCACCTATTTTTCCCCCCCTTTTAAAAAAGTCTTTACCGAAGAATTTCAAAGCAAATTGCAAGCATGGTGTCATTATACCTCTATGCATTCAGTAGCATTTCCCAAGAGAGTGGACCACTGCTGATCTAAACTATGAATACTAACAGAGAACCTTTACCAGGAGAGGAAGTAAGACAGTAAACAGACATAATCTGATGGTCCACGCCTTCTGGAAGTGGTTCCATTCTTTCTGGAAGTCATAATGAAAGGTTTTCATTTATGTTTCTTGAGAAATATAAGTTTTGAAATGATGACTTCTCTGTTTCAAAAGGCTCAGGGAAAGGTTAAAAAACTATTTTTCATCCAATCCTCCTGAGTTGTGCTTTATTTACCTCTCCATCATGCTGTTTTACAATCTGCAGTTCAAAGAACTCGTCTTCTTCTTCCCCCGTAAGGGTAGCATCCCACCCACCAGCTTCTGGGTCATCAAGATTATCCTGAGAGCTGAAATCATCAGCTAAAAGCAAAGAAGTTCCATTAAATACAGAGATCATTTTAAAGGATAACACCTACCAGTTAAATTTCAATGTGCTTAGTGTTAAATTCTTTTGCCTCAAATTTCATTTGTTTTGGGCTCTAAAACCTTACATGACATGGATGATGACCATCAAACAGTTCACAGATATCAGAGCTGGAAAGTGCCTCAAGAGCTTATCTTAACCCAATCTCCTACCTTTATGCCTTATTTTACATGGAAGGCAACTGAAGCTAAGATACCCAAGAGGTTACTCAAGGTCAGCCCATAAACATTAATGAAAAGATTGTAACCCAAATTTCCTATCTCTTAGTGCACTGAAGAAACAAGAGTGAGAGTGATTCCAATTACCCGACAGTTAAATTCAACTAAAGAATCAATTGGCTACAGGAACTAGAAACTGGAGAGATGCGCCGGTGGCCCTTTAATTATTCAGTTCCAAGCCTGCCCCCACCCTGCTCCCCGTCCATCATAAGCTTGTGAGTAGACCTCAAAAATAGCTTTTCTAGTATGTGGGCTTTGGGTGGACCAAGAATGGGAATAAGACTGAACAAGGTCCTGATCACATCCAGGAATATCTATACTAACAGGTCTTCTTTAAGCTTATTCTTTTCCATTTTCTTGTGTGTGCACACACACACGCACACATGCACACGCGTGCGTGCACACACACACACACACACACACACACACACATACCCCTTTCACTGATCCAGAATCCAACATAAAACTAAGCCAGAGTCATCCTCAGTCTCCAAGGCTCAAGAGAATAAGACAGGAGAGCGTACAGTGGCAATACATTAAACCCCATCGGGTGGACAGTGAAAGCGGCAAAGTATTATTTCCTAACTCTGTGTCCATATAAAAATCTTCCACGTGTCTAAATAAGCTAAGTAGCTCAAGATGCTAAATACTTCAGATATTATAACTCACTTCCAGCTAGATGGAAGAAAACCCCTGAGGACAACCAATCTTATCCATTTAGGATGGTTAATTTTAATATATAGTTCTTCTGCAGATGTTTTCGGAATTTAACGGCTGACTTTTAACTTATTTTTAGCTCTTTAATCTACCTTTTCATTTTTATTTTCCCTCCTCACGCAGAGTATATGTAAAACGTAGTCACATCCAAAATATTTTATATGAAGGGGGAAAAGTCAGGAAAAAAATATGACAGTTATTTTAAAAATAGGTAATGTGGGGATGAATGGCATGAAAAGTCAAAGAAAAAGTGAGAAATTTCTTAGATAAAGCTAAGAAAACGCCAGATAAAATGAAACATGCTACATAAGCAATTACTAGTTATTAGTCCTTTCCAGAGGAAAATCTTTTCCTAAGAATGAAAGAAAATACTTTAAGCACATGAAAACATTACTACCATCTGAAAATGATGAAAGAACAAAGCACGCGCACAGCAGTATGGGTTGCAGAATGAAAGGTGAGGACAACCATGATGAAACATACATATTACTGTTACAGAAATAGTATTCTTACAGAAAGTTCATTCTTTCTCAAGAGTCTCTTGGCACACATAAAATGGACCCTAACCTTAGGCGTACAGAACTGCCTACCTGCACACTTTGTTAGAATCTAGGTATTATCCGGACACCAACTCATCAGAGTTAAGACTTCAGAAGGCACCTCATAACTTACCATTTAAGTCAAGGAATATAACAGGAATGTGTGTTTCCATCCCAGGAACTGGGGTCCTAAAATATAATGAACAAATAGCATCTCAAATAAAGCAGACATTCTCAGCAGCATGTACTTCGGGATACGGCCTTAATACACATTCAGAGCTACTGCAGGTCAAGCCAATAACTCTGCTATTGGGTTTGCTATAATTTCATATCAGAGATGCCACAAAGACTTGACTGTAAGTGCTGCTTCTTTTCGCTGGTGCACTCGTGTGTAATTATCAAATGCACTGAAACTAGAACTCAGTCTTATAAGACATATATACCTGTTTATAAATGCAGCTCCCTTGTTTAAAGTTACTTTCTTATAAAATTATATACCTAAGAAGCCCATATGGCTTAATTTACTATTTTCAATTTCTATAAAGTAGCACCGAACATTTGCTGACAGTACAGTTTTAGCCAGCACCAAAACCAAAAACTCCTGGAGATGCAATTTTATGATGACCGAATGGTCTTTTAAGGGAATGACCCAAGTAATTAACATATTAACTATTTTTTTTAAATGCTAAGTGCACTGGTACTAAATATTGATTTAGATTCTCAGAAATCTTAATTGCTTGGGCCAATAACAATATTATTTAATAAAACACAGTTTTGGGCTATAGTTATTCCAACTCATGAAAAAAATTTAACACTTCCTCTAATTCAAACAACTTTTTCCCATATGCTGGAATGAGTCTTCCATTAACTGAAGCGCAGGCGAATTCACACAGACAACAGTCGGTTGGTGAGCATCTGGAACTTCAGAAGACACACAGCGGCCTTCTTACCACTCTGCTGGAGCCCCTGGAATGCCGCTGCCCGCAGAGGGGACCATGACCGCGTTCCTCTCCTCAGTCAGCGTCAGCCTCATCTCTAGAAGTTGAGCTTCACGGTCAGCATCATCCTCTGTTTTATCTGGAACATCAGGAATGAAGGTCAAATACAGATATCTCACTTGCTACTTACACTTTTCTCCTGTGTAAAGACAAGATTTGCTTATATTTCACTTATTGGTTGATGAGGGTTCGCTAGAAACTTATTACTTCCCTAACTAGTGATAGGAAATTCACAATAAAAAACAATAAGCTAGAGAGGTCGGTGTACTCTTTACAGAGAGGCCATCATGGAAAGCTTTCAGTGGAAGAGCACATGAATGACTTCTTTCAGAGTCAGCGGATTCAAGTGCTTTTGGACAAGAAATCTAGAATTTAGCATCTTACTTAAGTTATTTTTGAGGGACAATGTTTACTCTGTTTACTGTATTTTCTCTTTGTTGGGGCTGGGGGGACCTCTGCACAGACAACATTACAACTAGATAAATGTTCTTCTGAAAGGATATGACACAAATAAGTAATACCCCTATGCTCTTGCCAACCGCATTACTGATGTGTTCATCTACTTTTAATTTATGTGGCTGCAAATAGGGATTAATTATGCACTAACTTGGGGGGAGGGAAGTATTCAACTTGCTTTTCCTACCATGTTTACTGACAAGCTTTTGCAGTTGGTGATCTAAGTACTCCTGACGTTTTGTTAATGCATTTAGCCATTTTCTACGCAGTCTCTCTAAATCCCGATCCTGGAAGAAAACAAGGGAAATGACAGTAAATATAACGTCAAGACAATATATCTGAAACCAAGGCTCTACCTTACCTAACTCTAATATGCTTTGAAAATGCAAAGTATTATACATTAACGTCTTTATTACAACCAATAGTTGATTATAACCGTTAATGAGAACAGAGGCTTTCAGAAATGAAAGCATTATTGTTCTAGGGTAAGACCATCTCTGAAAAGGCGTTCTCTGATATACAGAACCCGTTTTACTTCTTTTGGCTCAAAAGGCAGAACTCTGGCACCAGCAACCAAGATATTCCATGAGGTCTCTGCTGAATGAAAATACTGCTCAATAATCTAAATTTATATCCCTTAGAACTATCATAAGAATTCTTCAAATTTCGTCACTACAGCCTTCAACATGTTTCACTAGTCTGAACAAACAGCATGTAAATGCTTCTCTTCTTTGTTCTGGTGGAGTTTTATTTTAGTGGTGGGAAGGGATGGGGGCATTATCAACTGATGAACAATTTACCAGTCAACACCTGACTGTACACTAATCTTACCTCATTTCCTTTTATATAATAAAGTTACAAGACTAGGTGGATCAGTGGAATGCTGTGGATATGGTGTGTATCTGGATTTCACTAAAGCACTTAACCAAATAGCTCATGACATTCTTGTGGACAAGATGGAGAAATGTGAAATGAATCTATTTGAATGAAATCAGAAATGACTGAAATAGCACATCCAAAGAATAGTGATTAATGAAATAATGTCAGCTTAAAAGAAGTCTCTACTGTTGTACCATAGGACTTTGTATTTAACCCTCTCTGATACAATATTTTTATCAGTGACTTATAGGAAGGCAGACATCTTTATCAAATTAGAATGATGCAAAACCAGGAGAGTGACTACACTGGATGACATAATCAGGATCCAAAGAGCTCTAAGAGTCCTAACAGGACCAACGAGATAAAACTTAACAGACATAAACACAATCTTGCAGATTAGGAAAAGGGGCAGAGGGGGAGGGGGTGTAAAATCAAACCTGTATTACTCCATAAAGTGGAGAAAAAAAGACCTGGCTTAAAATAAGGAAATACCTAGCGGGTATGGCTTGCCTGAAGCTCAGTATGAGACATTTCTTTCAGGGAAAGGAGTGGGTGACTCCACTCGGGGACAGGAAAAGCAAGAAAGAGAATCTGAAGAACTTGATGGGTAGGGAACCTGGATGGGGAGCTCCAGGTTCGGAAAACGAGAGCAGTCAGAAATGATTTCCTACAAAAAAGAGATTTTACTTTATGGTCTATGAAATACTAGTTCCCTACTCTATTTTAATTTGAAAAAGCAATACTTGAATCTTTCATCAGGCTTATTTTATGAGGCTAACAGGCATTTCATTACCTGGTAGCTGTCCATGTCCTCCTCTTCCTCCTAAAAGAAAAAATATATTATGCAGAACTGAAACAATTATCCAAGAATCAGGGTATAATAAACAACGTGAATCTTTTCCCATACTTTCTATTTTCTAATTTATGAATATACTGTTTAATGACTCCCACCTATACTCACCCTCACTCTTGGTTTCATCGTTTTCAGGAAGTTAGAGTAAAACCTTGAGCTTCTCAGAGCAAAGTGAAGAACACTCATTTGACCTTTTCGGGAACCAGTACAATACGTTCCCTGCTGGGTTTACAGTCCCACACCCCAGGGGAAATCAAACACCTGCCAGCAAATAGTCTTTACAAGCCAGTAGGGGGTTTCTGCGGAGGGGTGGGAGACGGAGGAGGTTAATCACTAGTAGGCACCGAGGAGTTTCAGGAGGCTGATGTTTTAACTCTCAGTTTGCCATGTATCAGGGCAAAACCAACAGTCGGGTGTTGTGATTCCATGCAAATGCAAATACAGAGAAGGGGGAAAAAGTCAACAAAGGAAAACAAAAGAAATACTGAAAGAATTGTTTGTGGAAGGCAGGTTCTGAAAGACTCTTGTCTGTTTGGGTCTTTCAACAAGAACAGAAAAGGCACAGAAACTTACATGAAAGGTCTCCTGTGTCTTGGGGGATCTGAGTGCTCTAACTTTCACACATCCAATGCCAACAGACAATATACATTCTTCCATCAGTGGTAAAGTCCCAGATTCCTGCACAGACTTCACCTCCACTTGGACTCGCCGGGACTGCCCCTGCATCACAGACAATTTTAAGAGTTTCTTAAAATCAGTTTAAGTCACAAAAATTTGGTTTAGAGAGACCCCTACAGGCTGATGCTGGGACAAGTGTTTAACTTGGAGACGCTGTCATTATAGCTTAAATGTTAAATAGTAAACTACAAATTGAAAAACTAATGAGAAAAATTATTTACCTTTTAAGCAAGTAGAAAGACAGAACGAATACGTGTTTTACGTATTTTTTCAATAAAAATGAACATTAAAACATTGTAACAAAAGAAACAAATAGCTAGACAATAAAAAATGTTCAACTTACTAATAATCAAAGTATAGGTTAAAATAAGCATGATACATATTTATTTTCACGTACTAAACTAGCAATTATCTTTTAAAAAGGCAATTTCCAATACTGCCCAAAGTTTATGAAACAGACAATTACATACACTATTGGTGGGAATATATAAATTGATAAAGCTTTCTGCAGAGCAATTTGCCTTAAAAATATAGGTTTCCCTTGACCCAGAAATTCAACTTTCTAGGAATCTGGTCTAAGTAAATAGTCATGTATATAGATAAAGAATTATAAAACAATGTTAAGAATGACAAGAAACTATTTACAAATTATTATTAATAACCGATTAAACTTTAGTATATATAAAATATTGCAGTCATTAAAATACAGCTGTAGAAAAATATACATACTGTTTTAAGCTAAAGAGTATGGTGACAGATGTTAACCATACTTTAAAAAAAACGAGCAGATCACCAAACCCAGCATATACAGTATCATCTACTTTAAAAAATAAGCAATTAGAGTAGAAATTAGAATGATTACTACTATTCTGGATTCACTGCTCTAATCCCCAAATAATTTGAAACCAAGCAGCAAAATAAAGAATTGATCAGAAAGAACCTATTCCTTCTTAAGCACATTTTCAGAATAAATACTGTGTGACTCTGTATATTTATAATAAAGTAATATTTTTTAAATCCCAGTCGTTCCAAATTACTGACTTCAAAATTGGTTTATAAATTCTAGAAATATAAAATAGAATCTGAAAAATGGAGTTTGAAGATACTATTTCAAATCAGTTATTCTCCCTCTTCCATCACATTCTAATTCTAATGCTTGACATTATCAGAAAAATCAACTTAGGCAGCGATTTATCCTATCAAACTAGACTGGAAACGATGGACTACAGATGTCTTTTGATTTAATACTTTCCAAGGACTGCGCATCAGATATTTTCTGGAAAGAGTACCTAAGAAAACATTTTAATTGTTTAAAATAGTTTAATCATTTCAATTAGCTACTTTTGTTTATTTATTTTGCCTAAGACAGAAAGTGGCCTATTTTAAACGTGTGTCCAAATGTGAAATGTGAAATACATATATTCTGGGGAGGATTCAAGGAAGAAAAGCAGGGGGAAGATGCAGGAATAGCTTAATGTTCCATAGAAAAAGCTTTGAAGAGTATACTTAAATGATTAGATTGAACTTCTTGTAACTACTGATATTTGACCATTTTTTAACTACAAAATAAGAAATTTTATGGTTAACCTAATCAGTGTTCCTCTGTCACTTTTCCTATTCAAGAACAATAGGTTCCAATTTTGAAATATATTGAATTCAATGAGTCTACCATCCAGGCCTTCTATGACCTAACTGCCATGTGCTTCTATAACGTCTCCCGTTACTGCTCTCCAGCTCTTCCTACATGTTACTTTCTACCTAAACTTACCTAATTCCCACCTCTGCATCTTTAGATATAAAAATCCTTTCTAGCCTTTGCATAATTCTTTCAACATCCAGGTTAAGAAACATCCCTCAAAAAGGTCTTTCCCAATAAACCCAACATTTCTTTGAACACTTAGGTAGCAAAGGTTGTCAGAAATATGACAAATACTTAAATATTCAATTTACACTAAACCACAGAAAATTATCTGGTCTTACTTTCCAGGAGATGAATTTCTAAGGCATCCAAAAACGATATATATAGTTTTAACAGATGTTCAGAAAAAGATGTTTTTCACAACCTTAAGAATCCTCTTTTATGTGTGTGTATCTCATGCTATAATTTAAACTAATTTCCTTTTGCTTTTAGTTCCTTGACCATATGTGAATGAATTTGCTAAAATTCATTTGCTGGGGTCACAGAATAAGTGCTTATCATCCTCCCTCTACAAAAACATTCAGAACTGAAATATTTAATTTAAGCAAACTCTCTTTTTCCTTTAACTTTTTCTCATATTTTGCTTTGAATGATTTCAACATTCATTTTCTAGAGCTATCCTAATATTTTACTATTGTTCTAAAATATAGAAACTATCATAGGATGCACTACTCCACTAAATGTTGAATTAAAGTAGAGCAAAAAGAGTATTTCCAAATCTATTATGTAAATTCTATCAAGATATTCTCTCTCATCTTTAGTTGTCAGCACAGACACTTTCCAGATTGTCATCTGCCTGGAGTTGAGTGACGATTCTCACATATTTCTCTGCCATATTGAATTCTGGCAGGTATTCATATCTACCTAGCTGCATTTATCTTACACCTTCTGTGGTATCATAAAAAAATATTTGGTCTTTGTCCTCAGTTCCTGGCAGAGAGCTCCTAAAACTCTTGGAATTTCCTGAGTGATAAAAAGTTACGGGCACAAAAAATGATGTGACTTTTAATGTGGGGATTCTTAGCAGGCCCCCAGAGAGCTTCAGAAGAGGGCTGGTCATCAGAAAGACCAAGCCTGAATTAGAAGCTGGAGCTTTCAGCCTCACCCCTCAGGGAGAGGGAAGAGAGGGCCTGGAGGTTGAGTATCGCCAGTGACCAAGGCTGTCATCAACGTGCCTATATGATGGAATATCCACAGAAACCTACAAACGATGGGCTTTAGAGAGCTTCCTGGTCAGCGAACAAATCAAGGTGCTGGGAGGGTGGCATACTCCGAGAGGACATGGAAGCTCCTCATCCTTCCTCCCATATCTTGCCCCACACACCTCTTTCATTTGGCTGTTCCCGAACTGTATGTATCCTTTATAATAAACTGGTTAACAGTAAATAAAAGGCTTTCCTGAGTTTTGTGAGTCATTTTAGCAAATTATCAAACCTCAGGAGGAGAGTTCTGGGAAACCCCGACTTTGTAGCCAAGTTGGACAGAAGTGGATAGATAACCTGGGAATCTGACACTTGCAACGGTGTCTTAAGCGAGGGCAGTCTTGTGCTTAAGTCTGAGCCCTTATATCTGTAGAGTCTGATGCTAACTCTGATGGTTAAGGTCCAAACTGAACTGGAGGACACCCAGATGGTGTCTGCAGAGAACTGGAGAATTGGCTGGTGTCGGGAAGAAAAAACACTTCACACCTCCCATGTACCAAGCTCTGCGCTTCAAATACAGTATCTCCAATCCCCACGCTGAGTGAACCTCAGCGTGCCAGACTTGGGAGACTTGTTCTTTCTGCCACATCGCACTGCTTCATTGCTTCTCCTTGTCTTTATAAATATCCTAATGCTGCTTGATATATTTATTTTATTTTATACAATTCAATTCTAAGTTGTTCTTGCTTATCTTTTACTTAAACCTAACAAAAGCTCGTTTGAAAATATTATAAATAAAAATATTTTTGAAAAATGAAAATACACATGAAGTAGGAGATGATTTTAATATAGGAAATGGACTTGGCCAGTCTAGATTTCATTACTGCTGACATTTCTGCTAAAGGGAATCCAACATAATGCGTTATGGTGCCACAGACTCTAATGCTACCATTCAGGACAGCAACAGTCACAATTCTGTTACCTGCCGGAGTTGGAAGATTCCTCCTGTTCGCACGTCCCTGGCAGAAATTACTTCCACAGGGCAGTATTCACCATTCTCATTCTGTTCCAAGATTTGAACCCAGAATTCCATTTTCCTGGTGACTTCACTCCATCTAGGAAATAGCAGAAGTTCTTGGAAAATCATACATTTCTATTTTAATACAGGCAGCTTACGATCCTACACATGAGAATTAACAATAATAATAACTTCCAAAAAGAATATTTCAATAGAATGATCTGTAGTTCAGTGAGCAATATACAAGTACATATTAGCAAATATAATTACTCGGTAAAACTTTCTAAATATGAAAAAAAGGAAAAAGGAAAATCTGGTTCTCATCTACAGATGAAAAGTACAAGTATATGCTTTTAGTCATTTCCTTTTAACTCTTCTTTTTAAAATCCTGGTCAACAAATAAGTCTGCTTCCTCCCATCGCTGATTATGCTTAAAAAGAACTTTCAGTTAAAGACAAAATAAGTAAATCTAAATTCTAGCATATATCTTGATCCTTTCTCTCTACAGCTGAGTAATTAGAAGTAATTCATAATGATAAGCCCTACCTATTCTCCAAAATTTTATTTCACTCAATTTATAATAAAAGTTATGTATTACATATTATATATTGTAGTTAAGTATATAACCGTATGTATTTAATCTGCTTCCAACGCTCTTCAAAGCTCACTCTAAGGAAGTTTAACTGTGCTGTTAATGCCCTGGAAACGCCCCCATCTAGTCCTGATAATGCTCAGAAAATGACGACTTTCATAAATGATAGTATTAACCTCAAAACGATTTTTAAAATTATAAATGGAATCAGAGATATCTAAAATTCACCTGTCCCGAAGACTACGTGTTTTTGCTTGTATGATCCCCAAATCCCAAAGGGCTGGATTTTTCCGAGGATCGGTCACCTTATGGCCATATATTTCGATTGCTAATGCCCCTTCTGAAAGGTGCTCAATAAAATCTTCAGTGATGTTAACAGTAAACTCCTGAAAGAAAATAATTACAGAAGGAACACGTTCTGGTAACCTTATGCTTACTTATATCAAACATCATATAATTACTTCACCATGGAGAAGAGAAATAGAAAGGAATGTTTTATAGAACAGAACTGTCATACTACACCCATAATGAATGCTCAGAGGGTCTAAGATTCTTGACTTTAAAAATAACTGACTGTTTAAAAATGTTTCACCTTAAAAATCTATTATAAAGATCAGTATTGTATTCTATTTTGTTAGCAATATTTTGGGAGTTATTTTTTTAAAGTATAAATAATTGTATTAAGAATTAAAACAATGATCCACAACATTTTGATATAAAAGTTATTACACAGCAGTATAGTGGAAAAAGTTTTTCCCAGTTTTCAGGAAGCTATAACAGAGAAAGGAAATAAATAACAGAGAAAGGAAATAAATAATGACTGTCAGTGCAAAAAAATCACCTAATCTCTAAAAATCTTCCCAACCTGTCCAAGATAGATGTAAGATAGCATTTTGCAATAATTAGGATTAAGCTCTAAAACTGTTTATTTTAAAAAGTGATAGAATCTCCACACTTTCTCTCTCGGTCTTTAAAATACTAAAGGCATTTCTGTTTTAAACAGATTAGAGAGAAATCTCCCTCTTGAAAAAAAAAATGCGATGAATCGACTGTGCCACAGCAGAAAAAAAAATCTACAATCTGACAGTCCCGGCTCTGCCAGTTACCAGCCATGGGCAAACTGTCCTCTCTGAACTCGCTTCTTCTCTGAAAAACAGCAGTACAACTGTGGCAAAGATCAAATGAAAGAATAACATAAAGTGCTTAGCAGAGCATTAGGTGCTCAATAAAGTCAGTTCTTGTCTCTTTTCTACCTTCACTTTTTCTAACATTAGTTTCTTAACCTTTTTTAGATGACAATTTTTCCAGTAATCTAAATGCAAAACGTGGATTCCTTTTGGAGAAGAGCACACGTATATTCATACACGTGTATGTGTATTCACACGGAAGTTAACTCTTGATTGAGGAGGAATTAAATGCAAAACTTTAGATTTTTTTTCCCCAGCTTTACCGAGATATAATTGACATGACACTGTGTAAGTTAAAGGCGTACAGTGTGTTGGTAATACTTTTTACATTTTTACTACAGCCCCACTCTAAGAAACTCTGATCCAAGACATATATTGGTACCAAACTAGTCAACAAAATAAGGTTCATTTTCTAGTTTTGTTTTTACCTGAGTAATTAAATGTTGACCAAGTCTGGAAAACAAACTTACCTTGCAATGATCAAAGACAACCATGCACTGAGGCTCCTTGCTGACAGGAGAGGATGAGGTATCTACTTCCGGTGCAACAGTTACTGGCTCCTGTTGATCCCAGAAGTTGTATTTGCAGAATACAAAGTGGGACAGATGCTGTGGCAACCCAGTGGCTTGGAGTATTTTAACCTGAAGGAAAAGAAAGGTTCTGTTTGTTTTTAACTCAGAAAGTACCAAGAAATACTGAGTCGGAGATATGGACCACAGTCCTAACTGTTGCTGGTTTACGCAGACCAAATCCTATTCACCCTGGGTCATACTTCTGCCTCTGTGAACTGGTGATAACCACTGATACATTTAGTGACAGGTTGACACAGGGTAACGACAACCTTGACTATAAAGGTGGATATTTTAAAGCATTTGCAGGCTGATGATGAATACTTAAATTCTAGTTTCTTATATCGTCGTCATATTATGATAACTACTCAGAAAAAGAAAGTCCTCAAACATCAACACCATTCAACAAAATGGCTACTATGAATACATCATAAGAACACAGGATCATTAAGAATGATGGATGAAGAACAAATTCAGTGTATGTGCCAATAAGCAATAAATATTCAGGGAAGGGCAAAAAACATTTTTTTGATACTTTAAAGTATAAAAGGGAACATGGTTCTCAAGTAGAATGTTACATGCTACTAGAGCATTTTTTGGAAAACTTTATCATGGAATCATCAGGAATGTATACTTTAAAGACCTAGAGAAGAAGAAGAGGAGATTAAAGATGGTGAATGTTGACCATTCTTGGCACCAACATTTACTAAATGCCTTCTCCATGCACATTCAGGGAGGAGAGGAGAATCAAGGGCAATGTGCCCCGGACTACATGAGTGTAGAGTTTTATGATAACAATGTACAATCGGAAATGTGTATCTAATCAGACCCAAATGACACCAGAAGAAATGCCCATTTTAGATTTTAAAGCAGCCAAATATTCTATTTCTTTTGGCAGGGAGCATCAGATTGATTGTTAAGCTAGAGTTTTTATGGTAAGTTGTAATATTCTAAAACTCCTCCAATCATGAAAAAAACTAAATCCTAAAATTAGTTAAGCTAAACTAAAT
>NW_011889010.1:268954-271032 GCF_000151845.1 Pteropus vampyrus
GATTCTCTCTATAGAAGGATTCCAACTAATAAATGAAGGAATGATAGAATTACAGTATCATTCTTTTCTAACATCTACTGAAATATCTTGGTAATAATCACCAATGATTTCCAACATCCCCAAAAGAGAACCAGACACAATGTGCCTTCTAACGGAAGAACCACCTTTAAGGTACCCTCGCTATTCCCCATCCCCCATACATCACCTTCATATCTAACTACCAATTTATCCCAACTACATCCTAACCTGTTAAATAAGACCAATCAGCAAAACCCAGACTATAAGAAAACACAAGGCAACAACCCAGTTTCTACAATAAGTAAATTGTATGGTAAGAGAGAGACAGACAGACAGACAGACAGTGAGAGAGACAGACAGTGAGAACATGCACAAATGCCAAGGCCTAAAGATTAAAATAGACTTAAGAGACACAACAACTAAAACAATCAAAGAAATTGACTGCATGTTTCATATTAAGCATTAACTTTTTATTATATTATGATTATATTGGCTTTTTTATGTATACTTTTGGAAATACTAAACTACTTATAAATGAAATATGATGTCTGTGTTACTTCAAAATAATCTGAGGGAAGGGGATAGCACAGAAGCAGCTGAGGTATATGAATGAAACAAGACTGACCATGAGTTCATAACTGCTAAGGGAAGGTAAATGGGGATCGATAACACTTTTACCACTACTTTTATATATGTTTATTATCTTCCATTTTAAAAATCTTAAGATATTTTAACTTCATTTTTTTAAAAAAGGTTTGTTACCCAGGATATACTTCTTCTTTTCAGTGACAAAGACAAATCTCCCAAGTGAGATAGTATCCTTAGATGTGACTTTACTCATGGTAAACTTTCACACAGTTGCATTTATTAGTCCATCGTTAAAATGGTACATTATGGAGTCATCAAGCCTATGTCTCCATCTTTGCTAATCCTATAACCTCAAAGGAAATGTTCTGAAATCAAGTACAATACAATAAAGATTAACCTTTTAGTGAATTAAGAATCTGCCCCACCCCCATAGTGAAGTAACTGACTTTAAACATCTGGGGCCTGCTTAATATATAGAAAGTAGCCCAACATTTAACAGCTTTAGCTTCTTCCCCATACCTTGCAACTAATGCCTAACTTACTCCTTTCAATATCAACTTCAATTCTAGAATTATTTGCTGAGATACAGGACCGGACCTAGGATGGATTATGAAATAGAGTTTAGGCTTCCTTCACTTCAGCTTTTAATGGCGTCCTCACTCCCATACTATTCCTATGCCTCTCACTGATTTCTCTTCCTTAAAATCTTTTTAACTGATTCCTCGGTGATCCTCAACCAATGGCGCAGAGGCCCACTAGAGTGTTTGAAAATGTATGAGAGGATTTTTTTCATTGTCATGAGTAACAAGGGTGGCACTACCTATGCTGACTGAGCAGGAGTCCAAGAAGGTAATGACCTACCTAAAATCTACCTAGCAACCACCCATGAAAATACCACAGCACCCTATGGGGCAAGAGTTTTATGCAACCACGCCCTCCTTCAAGTTCACTCTGAGTCTCATTTTTCTAGAAACTTTCCTCAGATCTTACTATCTGAATAATTAATTATCTTGCCTCTGTGTCCCTTAATTCATTTGTCTACCTCTCTCAGAACACTCTGGTCACATAATAATGGAGTCTTCTGTTCCCTTGTGTGTCCCCCTGACATATACACACCAGGCTGCTCCTTAAGAAGTTCAGATAAACTTTTCCATGTAAGTTCAGATAAACAAATCCATATAATTTTGGAACAGAATGGACCAGAGAAAAGAGCTATCTTATCCAAGGCTTCACAGTGGAAGGTAGTGGAAGTACCTGGCTAACCATTATGTCAAGATACATGATGAAATACTAAATACTGAAGATTTACTTAGAGATAGCTATTTTCAAATTTTGAAAAAAAAACACAATATTTATCATCTAAATACTCATAATTCTCAAAATCAGCCACACTTTACTTCTAAATGAAACTGGGACTCACCATGCACGTCAGTTTGTTTTCATGGGATTCCTTATCAAAGGAGATGTCGGCG
>NW_011889010.1:272482-274252 GCF_000151845.1 Pteropus vampyrus
ATAATACCAAATATGAAAAAGAAAAAAGAAGATAGCAGAAAACTAGGTTATTAAAATTCTGATTCGTTGAACAACTTAGAGGATTAAAATAAATATTCTAGAAACAGGATTACCACTTTAGAAAAATGAACACTTTTTCCCTGAAATAGGTTGACTCATTCTTGCTTGATTCCTTCCATGAATACCGATTAAGTAATTTTCAAATAACTTACTGGGGTATCTTCTTCACACTCCTTCCACTCCTGATAAAGGTCTCTCATATCCAACAGCCTGTTGTCCAGTTTTTCCAAGGACCAAATCTGCTTTCCTTTTCCTTTTCTTCTCACTTGGATTGCAGGTTCACTAAGAAGAGAGCCTCTCTGCAAAGATAATAAGGGTAACTATGTGAAACACAAAGATACCTATCATGGAAGTCGACCCAAAACATTCTATACCCACCAGTCAAAAGTCATCAACCAAAACTGAAACTGCTACTATTCTTTTATTCTGTGAATTGCAGAGCTTTCCAGAAATCTTACAAGCTTAATGTAATGAATGCTTTCATAGCCAAGTACAATCAAATTTTAAATATGGATTTAAAATTTCATTGAAGTTGTATATAAATTTAAATTTAAAACACAAAAGACAGATCACGTTTAATGGGAAATCAAAAATATTGTATTCCGGCCATCATGTGACCAGGGAATATGGGTGGGTCGAAAGAGAGCCACGAGTGTTAAATGGTAGGGGAAGGTTTGCTGGGATGGGTAGTTAAGAAACTATCTTTCATCTTCCAAAAGTTTGAATTTTTAAATTTTTTTGAATGGGTAGTATCTTAATGTGGTACCAAACACAAAATGTTTAAAAGAGTAAACTGAAAAGTATAAGAATCTTACGATCATATCAACAGACGCAGAAAAAGCCTTCAACAAGATCCAGCACCCATTTATGATCAAAATACTTAACAAAATCGGTATAGAAGGAAAGTACCTTAACATAATAAAGGCCATATATGACAAGCCCTCAGCCAACATTATACTTAATGGTGAAAAACTAAAAACCTTCTCTCTAAGATCAGGAACAAGACAAGGCTGTCCACTATCACCACTGTTATTCAATATAACATTGGAGGTCCTAGCAAGTGCAATCAGACAAGAGAAAGATATAAAAGGCATCCAAATAGGAAACGGAGAAGTCCAACTGTCACTATCTGTAGATGACATGATTCTCTATACAGAAAACCCTAAAGACTCCACACGAACACTACTAGAAACAATAAGCAAATACAGTAAAGTCTCTGGATACAAAATCAATGTTCAAAAATCCATAGCGTTCCTATACTCTAATAACAAAGTGTCAGAAAAAGAAGTGGAAAAAATAATTACTTTTGCAATTGCAACAAAACCAATAAAATACCTAAAAATAAATCTAACGAAACATGTGAAGGATCTATATAATGAAAACTATAAGACCCTATTAAAAGAAATCTAAGAAGATAGAAAGAAATGGAAAGATATTCTGTGTTTTTGGATTGGAAGAATCAACATAGTTAAAATGACCTTATTATCTAAAGCATTACACAGTTTAATGCAATCCCCATCAAAATCCCATTGGCATTTTTTAAAGAAATAGAACAAAAAATCATCAGATTTGTATGGAAGCACAAAGGACTCCGAACTGGTAAAGCCATCTCCTGAGAAAAAAGAATGAGGCTGGAAGCATCACTCTGCCCGACTTCAAATTATACCACAAAGCGACAATAATCAAAACGGCATGGTATTGGCAGAAAAA
>NW_011889010.1:274302-275912 GCF_000151845.1 Pteropus vampyrus
AGAAAAAAGAATGAGGCTGGAAGCATCACTCTGCCCGACTTCAAATTATACCACAAAGCGACAATAATCAAAACGGCATGGTATTGGCAGAAAAACAGACACACGGACCAGTGGAATAGAATCAAGAGTCCAGAAATACACCCATATTTATATGGGCGAATAATATTTATATGGGCAAATAAAGAGTCCAGAAATACACCCATATTTATATGGGCGTTTCTGACAAAACGCCAAAGATATACAGTGGAGAAAAGCAAGCCTCTTCAGTAAGTGGCGCTGGGAAAACGGGAAAGCCACCTGCAAAAGAATGAAACTAGACTGTTGTCTATTACCACACACGAAAATTAACTCAAAATGGATTAAGGACCTGAATATAAGACCTGAAACAATAAAATGCATAGAAGAAAACATAGGAACTAAACTCAAGGACATTGGGCTTAAAGAGGATTTTATGAATTTGACCTCAAAGGCAAGGGAAGTAAGAGCAAAAATAAATGAATGGGACTACATCAAACTAAAAAGCTTCTGCTTAGCAAAAGAAACCATCAACAAGGTAAAGAGACAACCATCCGAATGGGAAAATATATTTGCAAGCAACACCTCCGATAAAGGCCTAATATCCAAAATATACAAAGAACTCATACGACTCAATAACAACAACAACAAAAAACCAAATGATCCAATCAAAAAATGGTCAGAGGATCTGAACAGACACTTCTCCCTACAGGACATACAAACGGCCAATAAATATATGAAAAGATGCTCAACATTCGCTAGCTATTAGGGAAATGCAAATCAAAACCACAATGAGATACCATCTCACACCTGTTAGAATAGCTATAATCAACAGGACAAGTAATAATAAATGTTAGAGAGGATCTGGACAAAAAGGAACCCTCATCCACTGCTGGTGGGACTAGAAATTGGTCCAGCCACTATAAAATACAGTATGGAGGTTCCTCAAAAAACTGAGAATTGATCTACTATGCAATCCAGCAATACCTCTCCTGGGTATTTACCCCAAAGACTTGAAAACTCATATTCGAAAAGATATTTGCACACCAATGTTCATAGCAGTATTATTCACAGTGGCCAAGACATGGAAGCAGCTGAAGTGTCCTACGATAGATGATTGGCTAAAAAAGCTGTGGCACATATATACAATGGAATATTACTCAGCCATAAGAAGAGATGAAATACTGCCATTTGCAACAACATGGATAGACCTTGAAATTATCATACTAAGCGAAATAAGCCAGGCAGAAAAGGTTGAAAATCACCTGATATCACATATGTGGAATATAAACCTAAAAGCAACAAATGAACAGGACAAACAGAGACTCATGGACATGGACAATGGACTAGTAGTTCCAGAAGGGAGTGGAGAGGGGGAAATAAAAAAATAAATTGTTAAAAAATATTATGTATATATAGTATGAAAAAAAAACTGTTGTTTTTTGTTTTTTGTTTTTAAAGAACTGAGACTAAATGGCAATGAACAATATACTGCAGCAACATGATGTGGCCCTCCTGCAAACAACTACAACAGGGATTAGAAAAAAGAAAAAGGATAAATTTCTATCCCTTACCAAAATCACCAGACAGAGGTG
>NW_011889010.1:275962-276315 GCF_000151845.1 Pteropus vampyrus
GAACAAGGCCAGGAGTAGGGACCAGAACAAACAACAGCATTCACAGCATGGGAAGGGCATGGAATGAAATCAGTTTTCAAGTACCAAAAAAAAAAGTTTTGTTGGATACAAGTATGCAAGACCCAGCCTGAGTTAAGGGGACTATCTCCTTAAGAAATACTTCCTTGTCTAGCTCCTTAGTTTGGCTAAAATCTGAAAATACTAATCTATTAAATCAATAAAAAGTGGATTAATAGCTGTCTGTTAACAATGGCTGCTTCAATTCTAGCAATGTGTGTCATGTCTACCAGCAACAGAAACAGCCCCATGAACAGCACACTATTGGGTATCTGAGAGGAAAGACAAGCCCAAAG
>NW_011889010.1:277575-281571 GCF_000151845.1 Pteropus vampyrus
GCTCCTTAGTTTGGCTAAAATCTGAAAATACTAATCTATTAAATCAATAAAAAGTGGATTAATAGCTGTCTGTTAACAATGGCTGCTTCAATTCTAGCAATGTGTGTCATGTCTACCAGCAACAGAAACAGCCCCATGAACAGCACACTATTGGGTATCTGAGAGGAAAGACAAGCCCAAAGTGACCTAAGTCTCTTCTAGGTGTTGACCTGGCTGCCCTGAGGCAGAGTCACTTCCTCCCACAAGGCCCAAGCCAGGATACACAGAAAAGGGTTACGGTCATGCTCAGTGTGGGAAAATGCACATGGTTTTGTTTTTTCAACCCAAACACTACAGAATGGAAAAAGATCTTGCTCTTCTCAGTCTTCTGGAAGAAGCTGAGCCCAGTGCCATCTGCCCATGATCTGCTTTCCTCTATTATTTTTTCTCTGTGAGTCCCACTGCACCCACAGTTTGTCCTACAAATACCAGCAAGCAAAATAAGTGAGTAAAATCTTACAAAGTATACACAGAATATATATCAAAAGAATTCTCCAAGAAGTAATGATTGTATCAATCATAATATCTTTATTACTAAAAACGTTAAGCATCATATTTGCAAATACCTACTCTGTGTAAAACACTGACCTTGATGCTGTTACATTGTAAGAGAAAGAAAGATGTGGCCCTAAATTAGAATAGAACACCCAAAGATTCGTTAAAGCTTTGCTATGTTGAATACTGTAGGAAAAACAAAGCACCTGGACCCTTAAAAATTTATCTGAATACAAAATTCTACCTAATCTATCAAAAATCATGTATGAACATAATCGAGAGCTAAAAAAGAACCTAAATAAGAAAGAAAAGAGAACTGAGTGGCAAGGGTAGATTTTGATGGGACTTCCCCATGTACATTTTATTAAGTTTATTACATCATACAAAAAAATCTGTGACCTTGAATACACAGATGAAACAACAGATGAACAGTTTTTCAAGGTAATCTATTAGCAAGTAGAAAATAACATGGCATAAGTAAAATAAAACCTAACTTGGTGGAGGGGGCATTACAGAGTGGTAACAGAATGAAGAGGAAAACCACTTTGGAAAAATTCATCAGGGAAGATTTCTCAGAAATAATTAAAACGAATTTGAAGAAAGGGAGCTGACTGAAATAAATTGGTAGGGCTGGGGCAGGGGAGGTGGAGAGGCTATTTCTCATGGATAACGGACATACTTGCACAAACGCAGAGAATTAAAGGGAAGTAAATTCTGCCTGAGAGAGGAAGACAAGTACCAAAGGACCTAGACTGCGGAGAGTAGAGATGGGGATGAGGGCAAACCCACTAGTATTTAAATAACACTGGGGAAATATAAAGCAGCTTTATCCAACGATATCTTTGTTTTTCCCACTACTGGCAACCTCACCTTCCTGTTAGCATCAAGGCTGGAGGCTGGAATCTGCAGGGTTACTTTATACTCTGTCCTTTTGTCCAGTTCTTCTGCAATGTAACTAGCTTCTCTCACCAACAGATTGGCTTTAACAATTTGTTCCCTTAGCCTCATCAGGCTGTTATTCAGTGTTGCTTCTCTTTAAAAATAAAAAAAGTGTTGGGAGAAGGGGAGAAAACCATCAAACAGCATATCAGAATTATACAGTACATGATATGTTAAGGCCAAACTGCCAACCAAGCTTTACAACTGTCTTTTGCACACAGGGACTACATTAGCGACATTGGCCCATGCATGCCCTTGTATCTGGGCTACAGGATAAGCCCTGGCACACACTCGTGTAACAAACAGGTCCGAGATGAGGGCAGAGCTTTGCAAACCTGACTGTATACAAACCAACTGGGGCTCTTGATAACTGAAGAATCTGACTCAGTAGGTCTGCGGCAGGGCCTGAAATGCTACATTTCTATCCATCTCCAGATGACAAGAGATGCTGCCTTTTGCAGACCAAATCTGAACAGCAAGAGGTTAGTTAAGTTCAGTCTGTAACCATGGATAAGACATTTTAGTGTTATGCTAATTAGCCCATACAGAGATCAAACTTGCAATCTGAATCTCATAAGTACCATGCTTTACCTACCTGAGCTAATCAGTCCAGATAACCCATCTTTCTTTTTTCTTTTTTAAAAAAGCATCTACCCAAGCTTCAGAACCTAAAGCATAATATAATGATACAGTATAACTTCAAAGTACTTGTTCATTCAAATCCAAAAGCCATACAAACTGATAATGGGGCAGCACTTCACATGGGCAGCTTGAAGTAAATCAATATAAATGGACAATTCCCATCTTTTCAAAAATGAAAACAAAAAAAAAAAGATAATGCCAAGTGGTTCATAGCTGTACCACTCTTTCAATATAATTCTTTTTAAAGTAATGTCTAGATTTTTCTACTCTGTGTCTTACCTAGGCGGATTAAAGGTGATGAGCATATGCTATGCATGGAATAAAGGCCCCAGGCACCACCTACCTCTCTTCGGCCCACTGTCTCAGGCGCTGTTGAGCGCTGGGTGAGTGGAAAGAGAACCTGTCCACACTCCGACAGTTTTGTTTCTCAGGAGACAGCCTTCTTCGTAGCTGGTCCAGTTCATGTTCATACATAAGCCTCTGGCGCTCTAATGCAGACCGTTTTTCTTCTTCGTGCTGTTGTTCTAGGCTGTTCAATATTGACTGCATTGGATCTGAACAAGATTTTTTATAAAAAGGTAAATAATGAACAAAAGGTAACTATACAACACAATATACTCCAAATGTTATTCTATATTGTTGTTTGTCATCCAAGTAAAATAAGATTCTTAAACACAGTTTGGAGTAAACTTAGTCTTCCTTACTCCCAATTACTTGTATTATCTAGTCTGCCAGACATGCTAAACTGTCTTCCATACAGAAAAAGTAGGTCTATTATATATTCCACACAAAACCTAAGACATGGTTAATGCTCCAGAAATCCACTACAACAAATAATGAACCAGTGGTAGCAAAGTTTCAAACCTGAGAAATTCTATCAATGAGAAAAAAGTTTGCAGTGATCTGTATATCAAGGCAGAAAGAATGTAAGTTTGTAAAAATACAATAAATTAAAGCCAAAGACCCAAAAGAATAGAGTTCAGAGAACAACCTAAAGATTTTTGTTAACATCTGAAAGATCTGTCATAAATACTTTTAACTCTAGACCAACTTTAAGATTCTAAAAGGCACGACAGATTCGCTCACCATTATTGCTCAGAGCCTTCATGGTCACCTCCATCTGTGCATATTCATAATTGAAGTTGATTTCACTGGACACCTCACTTGAGGAGTCTCCATCTACATCCAGCTGCTCAGAACTGGTATCATTCTTCATGGAGGTATCTTGTTCCTCATCCTCTCGATCTGTTTTCTTTCTCTTTTTAGGCAAATTCAATCTTGGGGAAAAAAAGAATATTTTGTTTTTTTTTAAAAAAGATATGCACTCATTCATGTCATTTATTAAATAATGGTATTTGCTAGATGCCAATGAGGACGCCATGTAAGTATAAGGCAATTACGGTATTCAGAAAGTGTTTACTCTAGCAGCAGAAATGAAAGACACACATGCACGAATAATTATGACAGTATGTAAAACAAGGCCACGTGACTGTTACAAGCTAGGTGTTAAAGAAAAGCTGAGGACCACTTGAGAATGAAATAATAATGGAAGGGGAAGTTATTTAAGCTGAGCCTTAAAGAATAAGAATAAAACAGGGCATAGTGTAGAGGGAAGAGCATGAGAAAAGATGTGGAAATGGACACTCACAGTCTCTGGAGAAGTTATTAATGAAACAACAGAGGGATACACAAAATTTTTATAGCAGAAGTTGTAAGGGACAATGCTGGAAAGAACAACATAACCAAACAATGAAGGCTTTGAATACTAAGCCAAGAAATTTATACTTGATTTAGCAAGAGAAGGGAAAAATAAAAAATATTTTCCACACACTTTGTATTCCTCTATCCTTCCATCAATAATCAAAATATCAACTGGCCTAC
>NW_011889010.1:282183-287478 GCF_000151845.1 Pteropus vampyrus
AAATAAATGTACACAAAACAATGCATAATTTTTATGGAGTTAAATTTACTTTTCAATATATATTCTTATATTTCAGAATCTCCAATAATCTCTCCCTCTGAAAGAGCCATGAATAGTGTCATACCTGAAGAAGTGGTTGTTTCCCCATAACACCCTGTCCCCGTGGTGTAGCTGTGTAGGACTGGATACAGAAGAGCCATTCACGAATGTTCTGTGGGAGAAAAGGCCAAACATGTAAACGATGATTACCATGTCTTCTTTAATTTTCCAATACTACACAGATCTAGTTACTAGGAAAAAAAAAAAAAAGAATTTTCACAAATAAAACCTTGGTGAATTTTATTATTTACATTTACTTCTTTGCTGATTTACCTAAAATGCTTATGGTATTAAGTATAAACAAATTATTACCCTCTATTTTTCAAAGTTTTAAATTTGTCATATAACATATTAAGGAGTAAACATGGAGCCATTACGACCAATAATAAAAAGATGGTAGCAATATACCTTACAACTGAGTATGTCCAATCTCATGGATAAAAAGAGTCAATCAACCAACTAGACTCTAAAAATATCTACAGATAACAGAAGTAAGAAATGAGACCTATGTTAAATTCTTTTGTAACTGACTTCAGCATAGAAAAATGTCCATATCCTATTAATACGTAGAAGATTTATTAGGTCTACTTAACTGCTTATCTTGACAATGGAGTTCACCAGAAGAAATGGTAGGTAGAAGGATATCAAAGGAAGAATTTGGAGGGGCAGGAAATAAACAGAAAATCATGCATACCACTATGAAATTTATATCCTTGGATTACCACTGTCATCATGCCTCTCTCCTGGTGAGTGACTCGTCTGCTTAGACACAGGATGAAAGTCAAGTTCTTTAACTTGACATTACTGGCCCCACAAAAGGAAACCTCTTTATGTCCTCCTTTCCCTCTTCTAGTGAATTCTCAACTCCAGCAAAAAAAAAAAGTTTTGTCCACTACGCATGACTGACTCTTCCTCCAAAGCCAGGTTTACACCAGTCCCACAACCTGAAATAGGGTTCCTATTCCTCTCCATGCCCCCCAAATCTTACTCAGCTCTCAAAGCCCAGTTTGGTTTCCACTTCCTATGAAAAGGCTTCTCATCACTCCGGCTTATAGTATCTTAGTTTCTTTAAAACCCTAGAGCACTTGCCCAGCTTTATATTGCTAGTTATTTTTTATATAAATGCATACACACAAAACCTTACTCTCTCTATAGATTTCACTTATTATGCGGGTTTTTTAAACACCAGAAGTACTCGGTCTTTATACTCCTATAGTCTATTTATTCAAAGCATGAGCTCTATAAATAAAAAGTTATGAGAAGAAGGGACCTACTAAAATTAGTGGATCTTAGCCTTTATGACACAAATTCCTTAAATACAATGAGGAATTTAATTTATGGTAAACACAGCAGTTAAGCCATGATTAGTAAATAAAAACATGGATATAACAATAATTCTCAAAGTGTGGTCTGTGTTGGGTACTCAAGATGAAGCTATTTTTTTAACGCCTATCCTGCCTTTTTTCACTACATCGACATTTGTGTTGGCAATGAGTAAAACTGCTGGTGTTTTAACACACATCAAGGCCATAGCGGCGAACTTCACTAGAGGTCACTACCACACACTCACAATCTAAAAAATGTTTCGTTTGTGAGTACCCTTGATGAAGCAGTAAAAATTATTACTTGTATTAAATCTTGACCCTTGAGTACACAACTTTTTAAACATGTCAAATTGAGAAGTACGCAAAAAAATGTGTTAACACAAACCAAAGTAGGATGACTGTTTCAGCAAAAGACATATACGAAATGGTTTTCTGGGAGACATTTTCTTGAAAATGAACAAAGCCAGCCCATCGCTTCAAGGAAAACAATTGACAGTATTTGTTGCCAACTGTAAATTTCAAGCTTTCAAGTGAAAAATGAGAGTTTTGGAAAACTTGTGTCAATGTCCTCCAACCAAAGACCACAGAGACATTCCTGCAGTTGAGCAAGTTGGGTTTACTACTCACACAGAGGGAGAAGATACGCCATAAGCCTGGGGCGTCTCAGAAAGAGGGTGCTGGGAGGAGCTGTTGCAGGATTTGGACTGTAGCTGATTTGGGAGCAGATCTAAGGAAGTGGTCCTCTATATGCTGTCAGGAAGCAGGAGTAATTCTGTGATTGGGTAGTTCAAAAACCTTACCTATAGAGGGGAGACTAGCATGAGGACAGAATTGTAATTGGTGAAGGAGTCAGTCAGCCAGGAAAAGGCATTTGGTATTTTGGTATGTGGCATTGTGACCTTGGTTTTCGTCTGTGCTGAAACGAAATTATTATGTGGCCTGCTCTGCCTTATTTTATCATGGCCTCAGAGTATCCTTGCCTGAGGCTGTATTCTGTGAGATTATTTAACAGGAGAATAGCATGCCCTGGCTGAGCGTGCCGGGCCAGCTTCTGCTCTTTTTCTTTTTCACTTATATCCTTCACCATACACTTGAACGTTTCTCAATATTTAGACATTATAGATGAAATTAGTGATGATATTAATGATTTTTTGAAATCATATAATGAAATGTATCAACATTCGGAAGATCAGTATAAGTTTATTTTAATCATCACCCAAAACAGTGTAGACAGTTATGGAATAGGGCAATAACACTTTATAGCTTAAGAAAACACACCAATAAACAATTTAATAATGTTATACCTCTTCATTCATTCATTACTTATTGAGCACCTATATCCTAGTCTATTACATGCTAAGGATACAGAATGAAGAAAGAAAGATCCTTTATAAAGGAGCTCACGGTCAAATGTGTTAATAAAGGTTAACAGCACAGAAGAATACAATACAAAAGGTTAACATAATGGGAAACATAAAGTGCACTGGGAATATATACCAGGGGCTCTTAATTTAGACCAAACAGGGAATTCCTCAAAGTAGATAATGACAGTTTAACCTTGAAGATCAAACAGGAGTTAGCTTGTCAAAGGAATAGCAGATGCAGAGGAATAGGAGAAAAAAAATAAGGAATTTTGTATCAAAAATAGTAGAAAGTCATCTAGTGATACAGCAAGTGGACCAGAAAACAGATTAGGATGCTGGCAGGGATTCTAGTCAAGATCTGATGAGGGCCTTATTTAAATAAGGCTGAGGTGGTGGGTATGAAGAGGAAGAGATGGGTTTAAGAGATATTTAAAAGTTCATTTAAAGGACTTGGTAACTAACTGGGTATCTTCATTAAGTGAACTTAAAAGTAAAGAAAGGCTAAAAGTCCTGTACACCATCTGCAAATAGTGTACTTTCTTCCTCTTAAAAATTGTTGTGACATTAACACTAATTAAAGTACATTACCTGGTGTTCTTTTGAGGAGTCAGCATAACCTGGCCTTCTGGTGTGATGTCTATAATACAATGTTCAGGAAGAATTCCCATTCCACATAGTTGGATATCTTGGGAATTTGCTGAACCTATCAATGTATGTTCCTACAAAGGAATCGAATTCACTGATTAATATTGTATTCTTACGTGCACAGAAACTAAAATCATCTACTCTGAGCCTCTTACACTGATCCATTATCTTAGCTAAGAGATTTTTAAAATAAATGGAGTAGTAGGGGGAATTTCTGTCTTTTTCTAAAAATCATTCTACACTTTTTATTTCCTTATAAGGAATAATGCACTGAGTTGAGTTATACCTTTTGAACCTAAAATTATAGTTTTACATTAATGTCTAAACTATATTCATTATTTTCCACAGCAATGTTCATTCCAAATATTCCATACTACTCTCAGAGCATGAGACATATGACAATGATGTACCAAAAATATTGGTCTGAAAACTAGTTACTTAAGTTGTACATTACTTACCTGATCTCAATCGAGATGAGTTAACTACAGAGATAAAATGCTATTCAAATATAAAGAGTTTGATATAATAGATGTGTTCTTCTTACCGTAGACCCCAATTACTCAATTCTTTTAGCCCCAATCACCAGCCTCACTTTTTTGCAGGTAACTGAGAAAATTGACAATAAAATTGAGTTCCCTCTTTTGAGCTTCAACATTTGACTGCCTGTCCATGATTAAATGTTGACATGACCTGGATGTGTCCCTAGGCCACCTTCTCCTTTTACAAACCTAGATCAGGGGCCAGATAGGAAATATTTTAGGCTTTGTGAGTCACATGGAACTACTTAACTCTGCCCTTGTAGTACAAAACCAGCCAGACATACACAAATGAACAAGTGTGTACACTTTCCAATAAAACTTTATTTATGAATAGTGAAGTTTGGACTTCATATAATTTTTACGTGTCTGAAATATAGATTCGTTTGACTTTTTTTAACCATTTAAGAAATATTAAAACCATTCTTAGCTCCCAGGCTATATAAAAACAGTCAGGAAGCTAGATTTAGTCTGTGGGAGCAGGTTGCTCACTCCTCCACGACAATCTCATCCAGTCCCAAGGGCTTTAAGTAGTGTCCACACATAAGCCATATCACCAACTCAAAACTACAGACTTTGGTTCCATTATTTTCACACCTCTACTACTATACCTAGTTTCAGTCATCATCATTTCTTGCTTACTTGGATGAACTTAGATGTCTAAAGATATTTCAAAGTGAAAGGGCCAAACTAGAACTTTTGCTCCCACCCCCCGCCCACCTATTCTCTTCCCTAACAATAATGGTACTACAACCACCCACTGAGTCCACTTAAAAGCTCAGATGCTGTCTTCGAGTCCTCTCAACCCCGTACCAGCCTACCCCTAGGACCATGTCAATCAGAAATCCTTACGGACTCTTCTTCCAAAATATATCAAAACCATCTCATTTTTCTCACTTCTACTATCACATCCCAGTCTCTTGCCTGGGTGAATACAAAAGCCTTCTATTTTTCCCCTTCTGCTTCTCCTCACTCCCATCCACTTCCACAATAGCTGATCATGGGATTCTCCCTATTTAAAACCCTCTAGTAGCTTCCCTTTGACCATCTAATGAAGTCCAAATTCTTACCTAAGCTTATAAAACCCTCTGTAACCTGGCCCCACCTACTTCTTATGCTAGCTCCTCCCGCTCTTTCTCCTAGAGCAAGATTTGGCCACGTTGGCCTCCTATCTCTGTTCTTTGAGCACACTGGCTATTTCTATCTGAAATGTTCTTCTGATCTTGACACTGGCAGTTTCATATCATTTCTATCTCAGCTTTTAAGGGTGCATCCTCAGAGAGGTGTATCCTGAACTGACCATCAGAAATAGCCAGCCTATCACTC
>NW_011889010.1:287903-329705 GCF_000151845.1 Pteropus vampyrus
TTTGCTCCCACCCCCCGCCCACCTATTCTCTTCCCTAACAATAATGGTACTACAACCACCCACTGAGTCCACTTAAAAGCTCAGATGCTGTCTTCCGAGTCCTCTCAACCCCGTACCAGCCTACCCCTAGGACCATGTCAATCAGAAATCCTTACGGACTCTTCTTCCAAAACATATCAAAACCATCTCATTTTTCTCACTTCTACTATCACATCCCAATCTCTTGCCTGAGTGAATACAAAAGCCTTCTACTATTTTTCCCCTTCTGTTTCTCCTCACTCCCCTCCACTTCCGCAATAGCTGATCATGAGATTCTCCCTATTTAAAACCCTCTAGTAGCTTCCCTTTGACCATCTAATGAAGTTCAAATTCTTACCTAGGCTTATAAAACCCTCTGTAACGTGGCCCCACCTACCTCTTATGCTAGCTCCTCCCGCTCTTTCTCCTAGAGCAAGATTTGGCCCCGTTGGCCTCCTATCTCTGTTCTTTGAGCACACTGGCTATTTCTATCTGAAATGTTCTTCTGATCTTGACACGGGCAGTTTCATATCATTTCTATCTCAGCTTTTAAGGGTGCATCCTCAGAGAGGTGTATCCTGAACTGACCATCAGAAATAGCCAGCCTATCACTCTCATATTTGAATTCCTTACATAGTACTGACTGTTCGTGAGGTTACTGTTATCTCCAGAGCTAGCATGGAAACTCCATGAGAGCAGAGAACGACCTGACCTGCTCCTCACTGTAATCCAATCACTTAACACAGGACTGACACACGAAGGCATTAAATAAATATAAAAGAAGAATAAGTGAACCATCATTTCCCTTAGCTTTCTCTCCAGATGCAACAGAAAACGATTCTCTCCTCTTCTTTGCCAGTGACCCTTCTAATTATGATCTGGGTTCTAATTCTTCCCATCTCTTTAAGGATATCAACCTCATTAAAAAGGCCTATTCCCCTCTGGTATTTTCATTTTCTCCTTTTCTGGGGTTTCTTCGCTCAAATATATTGCAGTGGTGTTTCCAAGGAAACAAAGAGCTAGAATCTAGAACTATCCTATGGTATCCAATTCAATCCTCAAGGTATGTATATACATACTATAATCCCATTTCTGTAGTTAAAAAATATGTATCAGTATAAATCTATACATATACATACAGGGACAGATCCAGAGGACAGATAAAAATATTAAATATTAACTGTGGTCATCTCTGGGTGTTGGAATTTGGGCACTAATCTCCCATCCCAATCCCTTTTCTAATATGTTTATGTAAAACTTTTTAGAAAAAAAAAAATGTATGTTACTACCGTAATGTTTTTAAGGTGAAGGGAGCAGCTCTTCCCTCTAGAAGTTTGGCTTGTGTTGGAAAGAATCTCCAAGTTTTCCTCGGAAAATTCCAGGCAGACCTCACTTTGCACGAGAGTGTGGGATATTAAAAATAATTGGGCAAGGAGATCTTAATAATCACTGGGAAAAATTGCAATTATTCTCTGACTTTTAAAAATGCCTGTAATAACATTAAGAATTCTCCTATTATTATACTATGTAGAGAAATTTAAAAAATAGTAAAACTAGTATTACTAGAATTATTTATTACTGGTATTAATTAGAAACACTGAAACCTAACGCATTTTATTTCTTTGTGAAAAGCTCATCCAGAGTTGTCTGAACAGTGCGTGCTGCCTTCTTCTCGGCACGTAGCTTACACTATGGAGCGAGCATATTTCCCATGCCTTGGCAAACTGTCATACTCCTTTCCAAGCTTCTATCATTTTATCCTTTGTGCTTTCGATGTTGCAAAATATATCTGAGCATTCCTTGTCTGAGTGTTTTCTGATGTCACTCCCTTCAGACATCTTTATTCTTATCATTACAACCACTTTCATTATTTACATCGTAAATTCACCTTCACTCTATTCCTCTGGCTGAGTATCCAGAATCTCATGAATGGCGGCAGTGTCAACATCACTGGAATTTGTGTATATCAGAACCATGCAAAGAAAGGACTGCTGTGCATACAAATTAGGTGCAAAATTATCTTGCGAGCTATGTTCTATCTATGGTTTGGCCACCATACCTTGCCAGTTCTAGACAAAACAAATAAATGAAAGATTTCTGGAAGAGAAATCTTAGAGAAGAAATCTGGAAAGAGAAACCATACAACATGGAACTAGAAAGAATGTTAGAGATATTGGAATCTAGTACCCTCGTTTTACAGATGGGATGTCTAAAGTCACCCAGAAATGTGACGTCATCTGCCCAGCATCTAAACTGATTTGAGATTTTGAAAGCAAAGAAATAAAAAATGCTCGGTCTCCAAATTCCTCCAACCCACATCGTGGTATCACTTTACTGAAGCAGAAACTGTTCTTTGACTGAGATCATCCTTTTGAATGTGCTTGGTCATGAATATACTCTTATCATGGGGTTAGGCTGGGCAGTGAAGAAATCAACACTGCCTCAAATTCTGCCAAAACAGAATTGACCACACAGTCTGAAACAGAATCCCAACACCTCCATACAAGATGACCAGAAATATTCTGACTATTCTCCAAAAGTCTTTAAATAGTTTCTTTGTTTAAGTTTTCAGTTAAGGAACAGATATGAATTAGGTTTTTTCTTGTTGGGTGTATGTGTTTGTGTGTTCCAATCTGAAATCACCACATCAGAAAGAAAAAGAATTCATAGTTCTGACAAACAAAAGGGGCAGAATATTTAAGTCCTATTCTAATATCCTTTAAGCTTTAAAGTTACCTACTTAACTCCCTATAAGCTAATGAAGCACTTACAAAAAGGGGTGCTTCATATAAATCACAAAAGCTTTAGTTACTAATGAATCATTTAATTTTGAAAGTCATTCTTTAAGCTTTAAAGTTATCTACTTAACTTCCCAGTAGCTACTATTAAATAATTACTAAACTACTTAATTTGTTAGAAATGTAAGAATATCATTTTTTATATTACTAAGTTGAATAACATCAATCAAAAACTAAAAAGGAAAACTATTCCAGAAACCAAAGATTTTTCTACATTCCAGCTTATTCAAATAAAAATAATCTGTTAATTCATTATTTGTGAATAAACATAGTTCACCAGGTTTTCTGAAAAATGCTGTGAAGCATTGTTTCATTTCGTGCCAGGAGACATTAGGAAGGCCTATTATCTCACCTTTAAATAGTAAACCAGAAGTTCATTCAGAGCGGGATCAGCATTCAGATTAACAAGGAAACATTTATCATCCCCAACTTTAATTCCAGAAGATTGAAGGGATATTCCAAGACTCTCAAGTTGTTTCTGTCGTTCCTGTAAATGAAAAGAAGTGTTAATTCTGCAGCTACTGAAGCAGTTGAGATACAAAAGGTCTTCTTATGTTAGAGTAATCATTGAATAACTTTATAATTCAAATACATTCACTTAGGACATGGTATTATAGATTATTGCATTTTTTCTCTTTCCAAACTATATAATGTTATTTTATTTTGTTAATTAAAACATTTTTATTTGGAAAAATAAAGTCATTACAAATAGCAACCAAGTGTACTACTGAGTTCTCAAGTTTCATTCTTGAAAATATCTAATATCTTGAACTCATCTTTTGAATTTAATTCTGTATATAAGAGCAAATTAAGTGTTTTACTCAACTGTGATATTGGTGAAAAGCCAAGTTTTCAATACATTCTCCTGCTTGATATCTTCAGTGACTCCCCAGCCAGGATAAACAAAGTCCACAAGGCCCTTTGATCTGGCCCATTCACTCCCTATCTTTACATCTGTCACTCCTACTCTTAAAGCCTGTACTTCAGTTATGTGGAACATCTTCCAGATGGTTGAGGGTGTCAAGAATGCTCTCTTTAGTTTAAGAGATTTTACACCTGGCTTTTCTATCTGAAGCATACTTGTTCTCTCACTTGGTAACTGTTTACTTGCCCATTTCTCTATGAGGGCATGGATCCTGTCTATTTATTGTGTACTCCTAGCAATTAGCACAATGCATAAGACACAGTGAGCACTCAAAATGTTGGTCTTATAAATTTATCAAAATAAAACTTGTATATGCTTTCAAGTACTATTTTCATAAGGATACAAACCTTAAAGAAGGTGCCTACTGTCTCTGATTCCACACAATATATGAATGTATACATAGAGGGGGATATATATGAATCCCACAGCCAATGCCCTGTGATTAAGGTATATGGATTGGGGCAACAGGGTGTCTGACTATGTATAAAGAGCAAGTAGTAATGAGTTACAGCCATCAAGAACCTTTGATTTTGGGGAAAGGCAAGGCACACTGAGTCATTTAACGAGGGGCACACAATAAATTTGTAGTATAATTAAATTACAGCCACAGAATTTTGCTATATCTAAGGATATCATCCTAATTCATATGGCCACTACAATCCAGTCAATACACCGCACCTAGAAGTATATTATTACAAAAGTAGAGAAGGGGATATTTTGGTTCTGGGTATTTGAATCAAGTCTCTCTTCTAACAAAAAACATTACTGGTTTTTTTCAGAAGTTTCAAATATTTTAGCACTAGACATTAGATTTTCAGCACTCAGTTCTAAGAAATGGTTATCCTTAATAGAGAATCATGTTCCTAACATGAAGAAAACAATTCTGACATATTTTGTCTAATACTTTCTTAGAGAAGGTTTTCTTACATAGCAACCTTGATAGATAATTAAAGAATGATTTCAATAAGAAGAAACGTTTCTCTATAAAAATGTCTTTTTTGTAAACTAGCTCATAAACTAATATTAAATGAAAAATGTAGGTTATAAATTAGTATATCAATTTATGCACTAAAAAACCTAAAAAAATGCTCAAAGATATTAACAGTTTTTTTCAGATGATTAGATCCTAGTTAATTTAAATTTTCTTTGTAATAGTCTTTCTATATTTTCTATAAGTAAATACTACTTTTGTAACACAATATTTTCTCCTATTTATACTCTTATTATGACTCTATTAATTCTCATAAAAAGACTTAAAATGGCAGACTGGATTATGCCTAAGGGCATATTTGCCACCCCTTAATCTATGTCAAGATTTTGATATGCATTTCTTAAGTGTGCATTTCTTAATGAGAACAGAAAAGATGAAAATAAGAGACAATTTGGTATTGTAGATATGGTGTTAGTCAACAAGTTATGCTTGTTTATTTGGAAATATTTCTGAGCATACACTTAAAAAACAAAAAAATACAGCCTTTTTTCTTGAGAATCTTATAGTCACTGAGTAATAAACCTATACACGAAAAATTGAACAATAGTAAAGTATTGCATAAATTAAAGGTCAAAAGGGTATAGATAGTTTCCATAGGAATTCAGGGCCAGGAAGACCCCTGGGGGCGGCCTACTAAAGGAAGACACCGCAGAGCACAGAGGACCTATGGGGAGCCTGCATGACTTGGAACGGACCCCAAAAATAAAGTGCAAAGTCCTTCAAAAAAGAAATGCATTTAACTTAGTTCACCTAGATACTCTCCAAAGTTATCTGACCATGAACCTTTTTTTTTTTCCCCAGAAGACTTAACCATTTCTGGCTATATTGACAGAAATACATTTTGGGAAACGTAGCCTATTCTGGAAAGCGGATGGGTAATAGTAAACAAACCAGGTCTTTCCCAATGAGAGAGGAGAAGAGAGCTCAGCAGCACGGAAGCATGGGGGCTGGGAAAGATAAGGCATTAAGGGAGATGCTGGATAAAATCAGGCATAGTCCCCAAAAGGGACATAAGAGAAAGGGTAAGAACAGTTAGGTAAGGAAAGATGCTAAAGATAAGATTCACTAGGACTGCAATCTGACTTAGACCTACCCTGCTTTGTATCAGCAAAGCCACCCAAGAACAAGAGCCTTCAAAGTCAATGCTTTACCTTTGGAGTAGCTCCAAAAGGTTCTTACAAATTAATTCCAAATTGGACAACTATTAGAATGACTTATAATTTATGAAACACAAGAAATGAAATACGCAATGAGCAAGTTTATACACTCGTATATTCTCTTTGAAATGTGAAGGATAGGCTTTAAAAAACTCAGTGCAGGTCTACAGATAAAACAAGACTGGTCATATGTTGATCTTTAAGGAAACTGGATGATGGGTACATGTGAGTATACTCTTCTCTTATTAACTATGAAACTGACTATAATAATAAATGTTTTAAAATAGACTTAAATCCTAGTCTGCACTAATGTAAATGTAACATCCACTTTATGCTACATAATAGTAGTGCTGTCTTACAACATCTAATGTAGAGACTGGTTCTGCAAAGCACAATTAAAAATGGAATCAACTGGATGAGAAAATAAGTAGCAAGTTCCACATATTCACTAATACAGGGAACAGTTGAAAACACTAGATATTTTTAACTTTAGAAAAGAAGAGGAAGAGGCAGAAGTGACTTCAAATACCTGGGTAATAAGAGTCTCATAGGGCTATTGGAAGGCTTAAATAAAATACTGTATTTAAACGTGCTTAGCATAGGGCCCAATACATGTGTATCCAATAAATATTGGTTATTATTATTATTAGTTGTTACATACAAGTGGGACACTTATTCTCTTAGCTTTGGAAGAACAAACTAAGGCCAATGAGCAGAAATGAAAGAAAGATCTGTTAAGCAACTACTATCAAAGCCATCCAATCACATCCAGTCACATCTTTCTAGAACAAGCTGAGCAAACCATCTAACTGGAAAGCTACAGCATTAAGTCTTTCATTACGTAGGCAGCTGGACACTTAAAGAATCTCTCCAAATGCTAATGTTCTCACCCTAAGATTTCACAACTCAATTATATTGTGTTCTAAAAATGAGAGACAGTCACCTCAAATTTAGGTATTTCACATTATTTTTACTGAGTTGTGACATGGAAGTCAGAATCTCATAACCTAATATCTACTACTAATAATTTTGTGGTTTGGCTAAGTTCCTTAGGTCTTTAAAGCGCTTAACAGAATTGGATGTTCAGAGCCAGAGACTACAAAGTAGTTATTTCATTAAAAAAAATTTCATGACCCTTCAAAATTATTTCTGAGATAATGAACAATTAATTGTAATTATGTCTTTATCCTTCAAAGTAACTCTGTACAGTAAAATATGAAGTATTGGATCTATATACTTATTAATGGTGTTAGATTTGCCATCTTCGAAGCTAAAAATCAAAGAACCAGAAATACTATTGGAGTTGCACTGCACACACCACCACGAAGTTTCTCTCTTCAATCGGGAAGCACAAACCTGGGCAATCTCCTCAGTTTTCCTTAATTTCTCCTCCCAGGTCACAGTCATTTCCTGGATTAGCTTCTCTGATTCTTCCAGCCGGTCTTTTAGCTCGGGAGATTTCATTGCCTGTAAGTGAATGTTTATTCCATGAAATGTTTGTATAATGCCCTGAAAAAAGAATCAGATCAATCCAGAAGGGCAAAAGTAACAATCTGCCTCCTCTCAGCTGTACGGCTCACTGAGGTCTCTGATCTACCTAAGACATAACTGTCACCAACGCTCAGCAACCCGACTAAGCGGGTCCCACAAACTCATCCAGTTATCCAAGGTGGGTTTGAAAGGAAGACTCACTCTTTCCTTTTCCTCCAACCTACTGTTATTGTAAAGATCTCTAATTACGTTTAAAGAGACAGTTCAAGCTATCAAGGGGTTATTTTTTAAATCCCAATAGGACATATGCCTAGACTCATATACATGATTCATTCTAGTCTTTATTGATGACTTCAGGTATTTTATTCAACTACATGTGGACTAAATTTGTACATGTTGCAAACTGGATGGTTTGCAACATGTACAAATTTAATACCTGGAACACAGAAACAAAATTTCAAAGAATTTCGATGAATTGTAAAATTATTTCTATAATTGTATAAATAGTATAAAACTCTACAGGCAAAAAAACAATCAAGATAATTGTTTTGACCATGTATTTTACTGATTAATCACCAGCAAATGGTTTATGACAAAGAAGAAGGCTATGGTCTCAGCCCCAGAAAGAGTCCCACAGTGCTAAGAAACTGTGGGGGGAGAAATGTTAATTAAAGCAGGGATCCTGAATCTATTATTTTATTCCTCTTTTGACAAGAGGAGGAGCATTTGGTTGTAGGTTAGATTGTGTAGGTTTCATATTTAGCAATGAAATATAAATACCTATCGTGGAGATAGAGTACCAATAAACAGATGAGTATTTCTGCTATAAAATGTTTTCTACAAACAACTCACAAAACGGAAAAACTAGATTAAGGTGTGAAAGACTTCCTTAAGATTTCCATTCTGACCTCAACCAGTGAACAAATGAGAAAACAAAAATCTTCTTCCGATTAGTCTATACCCACTCTCCACCATTTTCTACACTAAAATTAAATTATATACACTTTGTTCCAAGCATCTCTCTTTCTCTCTCTTACTCTACTATGCCTCTTCTCGCCTGTCAGCTGCCTATACTGTGGAAACATTCTCTCAATTCCCTTTATTCTCTCCTCCTATTGAAACCTTAAACACCTGTAAAAACTTTCTAAATTTCAACTGACAATCTGTCTTCCTTTATCCATTACCCATCTCAAATTTCTCTTCCTATAGGAAATTCACAAATTCTGGGTGAAGTACTCATCACTCATGGCTAAGGGGCAGAAAATTCAAGTTCTAGCTTTACTAGATTTTCCTAGACCCATAACACATCACTCGGCCGTGCCTTCTACCTCTGCTTTGGTTAGCTGCTCTCGGAGTTTTTCCACTTCTTCCCGGAGATCCCGGATAATTCGTGCATTAGGATCCTCATTCACCACAGCATGGTTCACGATGTTCTTGGCGCGATCTGCATACCGCAGAGTTGAAAGGGTTTCGTCATAGTTATCAGCTGCCGGACTCACAGTTGCTACCATGGCTGTCTTGCTGTTACCCCCAAGACTATCCTAGAGGAGAAGAGAAATTGGGAGGCACTTTAAAGTTAGAAGAAAGCATTATATGAGAAAGCTGAAGTCGGAAATGGTAAGATAAACTCCCAAGATCAAAGGTATATTTAAAGACAAAGTCAGGACTAAAATACAGGAATGCTGATTACCAGTCCCACGCTCTTTCTTTTCTCCCAAGCTACTTTTCTGCAAAAAAGAAATTTTGGTTTTTGAGAAAGGACAGGGAAATACAGTGAAGTCTACATTTATTTTAGTTTAATAAAAATTAATTCTAAGTTAATTTGTCCTCTATTAACACACAACATGATATAAGTTAGCAGACTAATCAGAATAAAAGAGGATGATTTCTCTAATGCTTACAAAATCTCCCTTGGAGGAATTGAATGACTGTGCTATTATTTGCTATTTGATCAAAGAGTGATTACTTACAGTCTACTCCATAAGCCAGGTATTTGGAATCTCTGAGAAGCCTAAATAATGGCTCAGAAAGTGTTGTTATAAGCTATCAAGCACCTTGTAAATTTTTTAAAAACATAATTGTACCATAAAAAGATGCAATTCCAGTCTTATAAAACAAAAGCTACACTGAAGGTACTTCATATTATTCCCTCTGATAGCACTACAAAAACTACTAAAACTGGCTTCATGTTTTACACAACCATTTCTACAGTCTAGACAAGGGTGCTGAAAAAAACTCATCTTCATTATACTAAAACTGGTAAGAAATGAACTTTAGAACAAGCTCTAGCAAATTCAAAAAAACTACTTTTGCTTAAGAATATTAAAAATAACTAGACATAACTCGGAATTACAAAACTAGATTGCAAGTCCAGTCCGCCCCAACCCAGTGCACCATACCACAGCTGTGGCAGGCAGCCTCTAAGACGGCGCCCAACGATGCCCACCTGGCAGTCCTGCCCCTGTATCACCCCCGTCCCTTGAGTGTGGGCGGGACTTGTTGATTTGCCTCTAAGGAATAGAATATAGCAGATATGATACCATGTCCCTTCTGAAATTAGATTATAAAAAGATTGTAGCTTCTGTCATGGGCACTTTCTCTCATTCTGGGGATAACTGCTGCCATGAGGTGAGGTGGCCCTTTGAAAGGACCACAGGGGTGAGTTTGGGAACAGGTCTTCTGAAGCCTGCCAATAACCAGTTAGGTGAGCAGATGCGACCCCGGTCAAGCCTTGCAATGACTGCGGCCCCACATGACACTTTGATTGCAGTCACACTAAGACATGGCAGACAGAACTACTCAGTTAGGCCTCACCCACAATCCTGACCCATAAAAACTGAGAGATAATAAATGATTGTTGCATCCAGCTGTTATGATTTATGGACAATCTAGTACATACCAATAGATAACTACTAATGCACTAATATACCATCCTAGGGTGAGAAGAATTACCCAAAAGAACAGATTAAGTACCCTCTGTCAGTAACAGAATATCACTGAATTTTAGATTCTGAAGATTGGAGAGAATATTCAAACAACCCACTAATGAGGAATTCATTAGATCACACAAAAGTCAACACTACTTTTGGGCAGCATTAACCAATATAAAATTCTTACTTTTGAAGATATAAAGTTTTCCCAATATCAATATATTGAAAATTTGTTCGAGCAATCTGTGATTTACACACTCTTTGTGTATAGACTTTACTTAGTCCTCAGTCTTTTGCGAATTTTGGATTCTTTATAGCCTATTTTACTGATAAAAAAAGACCCAGAACCTAGTCCAGTTGTGTTCTGCCTTCAACCCCATGATTTCCGCTCTTCTATAGCCACCCACGATAACACAGTAACGAAATAACACCTGGCAATTCAGAGTTCAGACCTGAAGAATAAGTGTCCTGACACCGTCTCAAATTATTTTGTCCTAGTGCCAGAAACAAAATAGTTCCATAAGTATTCCCAACAGTGATATAATCACAGACGATATGTCCGCTTATTCATCCATTACTGAAAATTTGGTTTTCCACAGAAAACACAACTAAGATAATATATCTTTGAAGAAAATACACGTTAATGCATGGAAAGAAATACAAATAATCTGGACTTTAGGAAGCAAAGTGATTTCTGTGAAGCCTGTTTCACTCTTCACTTCTAGACACTGATCTCACATTGTTGGTGACCAGCTTTGGCAACTTCCAGAAAAATGTCAAGAAGGATCCCATACACATTAATGAAATTCCAATGTCATATATAAAGATCAGAGGAATTACATCTCAGATTGGAATTCAGTTCACTAACAAACACCGTGGCTGAGCGCTGCCCTTCAAGATTCACTGCATTCTATTAGCCCACAGGAACAGCAAATGCTACTGGGTAAAAGGGGATATGTGACAATAAGTACCAAAGGAGAAAAGCATGCACATTGTGCTTCAATTTGTGCTGAGAAAAGGAAACCTGGCAAACAAAAAATACTTGACATTTTAAAAGCCCTTGTGCATGAGCAACAACAATACGCTTATATGCAAAAATGACCTCAGGCCATTAGCGAAAAGGAAATGGCAACAAAAGACCTGGCATTCATTCAAGGAGAAAGTATAAAGCTTCTTGTTACTTTTTAATTGTTTAATTAGGCAAATCAGTTGAGCTTTGTTTCTAATGTAGCAACTGCCAATTAAATGGGCATAGGGAAGAAATTTAATTTTGGAAATCAGAATTTCTTAAAACTGAAAGAACTCTTTGAAGCCATTTAATCAAATTATTTCATTTTACAGATGAGCAATTGAGACCCGGAAAGACTGACAGACTTACCAGAGGTCATAATGCTAGCTCAGAGCAGAGCTGAAATTATTCATTCGTTCAATACTTCATGAAGTTTATCATCTAGAGGGCAGGGGCGATGCTGGTGAGCAAATACTATATAATAAGAACTAAAGTAGGGATAAATACAATAGAGTCTGGGAAAACAGAGAAAGAGCAGAAAGCCCAGTCTTGAAAGGTTAGGAAAGACTCCCAGAGAAAGTGACATTTGAGACCTTAACGTGAATTATCATCGCCCAGGTTAAGGGGATGGGGAGGAACGTAGGAGAGAAATTGAAGAGAAGAGGAAGAATGTTCCAAACAAAGTTAAGAGTAAGTCACTTAGCCAGAAGTCACTTAACTAGAACTGATAATATCAAGAGCAAAAGATGATCAATGAGAAGTAGGAAGGGAACAGATTACCCAGGGCCTAGTAAATCACAAGTTATTAATGAATTTGGACTTTATTGTAAGGGCTTCTGGAAGGTTACTGAAGAGATTAAAATTTAAGAAGAGTACTGATTCAGAAAGCTATTGCAACCCGACTGTAAAGAATGGAATGGACTAAGAAAGCTTGAGGGAGAGGTTTCCATCATCCAGGCAAGAGATGAAAGTCGTCTTCATTAGGCAAATGGCAATGAGAATGAGAAAAAGTAGATGATTTTGAGAGAATCATTATTGGAGCATTCATTATCAGAAGTTATGTGATGATGTTAAGAGACCCATATTTAGAAGGTTACACAGAGAAGCAAAGATCATCCTAATACAAAATGGTCCCTTACTGACCACTGACCAAGTGCGTAACCATTCAGCCCTCGGAGAGAAGAGTGCTCACATCGATGCCTCACCAAGAATATCAAAGTTTCTCCAACTCTCAGATGTTATAAATATCAAGAGCACAACATAATTATAATGCAAATACAAAGCAAAAAAACTTTTTAAAATATCGCAAAGTTTATAAAAAATGAGCAATTTTATGAGTTCAATGAAAGTTATGTTGGAAAAATTCTGATATAATCAGAATTATATCAAGTCGAAAAAGGATCAGTGAGAGTTAGACTAAGAACTAAAGTAGGAAAAACTAAGAGAAATAAAAGCCACTTCAAAGGAGAATGATTTGCCTATATTTGGATTCAGAGAGGCCTTTGGGAAAACTGTTTAAACCCCGAAATACGTTTTGCAAAATTGCCCTACTTATAATCTTGCTGCAAAAGTCAAACATGATAAAGAATGCCATGTGTTTTTTCTTAATGACAAAAGTCAAAGAAAATATTCATTTTTTTAGCCTAAGAATTAATACTTAGAAGTAATTGTAAAATTATGACCTATTTTTACTAAACGGAAGATAAAGTGAGCTTTTGAAAGAAGTGTTTAGTTTTGTTCTTCAAGTTCAAATATTTTCAAGTGTCTATCAATGTTTGGTAAGTCAAGTGCTTCTCCTTCTAATGAAAAGTAACCTTTGATAAGAGCACAGCCTAGGCAAAAGAAGATGGCAGCGAAGCCACCCTGGATTCCAATCTTGTTTCTGCCTCCATTGCCTCATTTGTAAATGAGAAACACCACCATTCACCTTCCGAGGAGTAAATGAGATGATGTATGTGAAGCACTTAGCATGGTACCAGATTTTCCTAAAACAAATTCTCCTAGCCATCAGCCTACGAATGGCCACTGAATAATTACTTAGGCCATCTTAACTATGTCAAGTAAGTTAACAAAAGATATATCCTATTGTTGATTTAAACAGACTAAAGTAGCAACACTGAAACAACAGGACAATGAGTGTTCAGTTTTTTAAATCCAGGGAATAATCATGAATGATCGGGAAATGTTTCTGTGGAAAGTTTGAGGAAGAAATAAGTGTCTTGTTGAGATTTCTTCTGAAAATTAAACAAATGAGATTTCAAGGTTATTAACACAGAAGACCAGTATAATCGTTTCCTTAGTAGAGAAATGGTTTATAATATCTCTTTAATTCGAGTTATTAGAAGTACTTTTAATTATCAAATTTTATTTATCTTCTTGTTTTAAATTTCAATTTTACTGCATTTTGGCCAAAGGAACTCATCTACCTGATTTTCTAATGTGGCAAAGTGTACTTAATAAAGCATATTCAAATGTTGTGAAGAGTTTTAGAAAGTGAAGTGAAATACTAGTAACCCTTTGAGAGGGTGTAGGAACTAGAAGAAAATCCTACTCCCTTTATCCAGTTCTCTAAACATGTCATGGACCAAGTCAAAGTTGTGTCCTCTACTATACTACTTGGAGACCTGTGTTTAACTCACCTTTATATTCTCAACCCCTAGTACAGTGAGTAACAGGTGTTCAATACATTCTTGACCAATGAGAAAAAAAGGACTCATAAAATTACTTCTCCATTTTAAAGAAATAAAATAAAAAAAAAGAGTAGAAAAATTTTGTTACAGGTTGGAATTAAACTGTCACTAGATTTTATATCCTCTAACTCCCAGACCAATATCCAATTCACCAAGACTAGATAGAGGGAACTTGAAGACTGGAGGAAGCCTGGGAACAGTCTTTCTTTCACCAGAACGCTTGTTACATGTCATTACTATCTCTCTCACGGAATCACTAACTCACGCTGTAACATTCTGTGTACATATCGTGTCTCCCTTAACTGGACTCTGAGCAATCAGAGGGCAAGGAGCGTCTTACATTTGTTCTCCCTGCAGCACTTCGTACAGTTTTTTTTCTCTTTCTCATTTCCACTTCTTTCATTCACAACGATTCAACCAAGAAGTGATTGTGATCTACTCTGTATCCTTAACAGCTTTAAAAAGCTGAAAGCAAATTAAAATGATCATGAGTAGTCTTGAAGTTATACAGAAAAACAGGGTCCAAAATGTCAAACAAAAGGAGTCTGTGAGAAAGAGGGTAGCCCAGCTGAGTCTGTCAGACACTGAGAACTCGTTTTCTATGACTAACTCAGCTTTCAAATTAGCACTGGGTCCATTTTCTTTTCCCCAAAATCTCAGAGGCAATTGTGCAATTCGATGCGCCTAAAACTCCCACTGCTTCCAGGTTCTGGTCAATCAAGAAGAAACCTATACTTAATCAATTAGAATTATGATTATCAAATAAGAGCCTAACGATTATCAATTTGAACACTGATGGAAGAAATGATAATTGGGAGGGATTAATATTCTACTCTTTATTCTTCTTGTTACCAACCACCAAGAATATGCCAGGAAGGGAAAAAATAACTTACTTTGAGCAGCCAAGTGAGAACTGAATCACGATAAGGAACAAATTTATTCTTGTTTTTGCCAGCACTCTGGTCTGCTAGGGCTGAGATAACCAGACCGAGGGTTGTGAGGGACCTGCATGGTGCAACAAACCGTAATAATCATAAAAAACTGAGTATATCAAATATCATGTCTTAGCACAAAGACTGAGCATCAAGATGCCTTTGTACCTGCATGAGAACAGCACTGCGGTCAGCGTTTTGCAGCTGTTTAAAAACACGTACGCTCTAAAGGCTGATATCCCTCTAATACTACCATAAGCAATAAAATGGCTTAGCTCAGTTATTTTTTTCACTTTTGTAAATAAAAATGTGACCTTTGAGTCAAGATAACAGCACAGCATCTGGATGGTGTTCTATGATCTCCAGTTGGTTACTGATGACTCGTTATCTCACTATGTATCCTTCTGGAAGCCATGAGAATAGAAAAGATTCCTGCCCACAGGAGCTGACAATTTAGCTTGAGGTAGAAAATATAACCATATGAATGAATTGGTGAACAAAACTTTCTGTGGAAAGTCTGAGGAAGAAACTTCGCAAAGCTCTAGCTTCTTGAAATAAATAAGCACCACAGGAGTCGTAAAGGGAAAGCCCGATGTGGTTAGTACCCACGTTGTTGTTTGTTCAGGGACACCCATGTCAAGATCAACAGCTAGACTCTGATAAACCAATGATCTTTGTCCTTTTCTATAGCTTTGACCAGCGGTTCTCAACTGGAGGTTCCTGTGTCCACCTCAGGGAGCAGCTGGCAATGCCTAGAGGTAATCTGGGTTGTCGCAAGTGGGGTCTGGGAGAGAGGTGGTAGATACTACTGCCTCCTAGTGGGCAGGGGCCAAGGATGCCGCTAAGCACCCTGCAATACACAGGATCACGCCTGGAGACAAAGAATTACCAGGCCCCAAATCTCAATAAGGCCGCTCTTGAGAAACCTCTGCCTTGACCGAGTCTGTGCTCTTTAACCCCATCAGACATCTCACCAAATCATAAAATAGGCTCAAACCATAAAAAAATATACATCTGAAAAAATTCTAAATTATTTATTCATTACAGCCTTAATCAGTCGAGCATCTTATTCTTTTAAGAACCACAGAAGGTCCTCTATTTGGCTATGAAATCGATAAAGCAATAAAAGTAAGCTTCTGAGAAACGTACTTGTTGATGTTGCTCCCCTCCTTCAACCTGTCACCGGCAGCTCCAGTTTTTGTTGCTCGCTCGCTGCCGGCTAAATCGACCAAGCTCAGTTTGCCCACTTTCTCTCCAGATGTCTAGAAAGTAAATTGATAAATGCTAATACGCAGATAAAGAATTCAAAAAGTGATACTGTCTCTACAGAATGCATTTAGTATCAAAATCCTTTATTAAAGAGTTATTTAATGTTATTTTAAAATGAGTTTGTGTTGCTATAAAACAGAATAAGAAAACTGTACAATCTAGTAGTAGATACAAAATTGTACACCTCTACTAATCCAAAGTGAAATTATCTCAGAAAAAAGGTGCCTCCCAAAACGGGACATTTTGAAGGAAACTCAATAAAATTTTCATAGGGAAGTATACATAATCACTTCTAAGATATAAATTTTAATATAATTTGAAACTATGCTTAAAATTTCAGGAATTTTTACCAATAATTCTAAGGAAAAATTATTTGCAATCTTACTGATGTAAAAAAATATTAATCTTTTATAGAGCATAATTCCTCAAAGACTCAATACTTTCTAAAATTTTTCATATTATTCATAAATTCCCCTATTTCATAATTCCAGTTATTAAATTTACATATTTTTCTAGTTAAGATATTACCTAGAGAGATATTTTCCTTTATCAGCAATGTTCTATATCAAATTACACATGTAACGTATTTTATACTTCAGCAGCTATATAAGAAATGTGGGAAACTAATGACAAAATCTATAGAATGAATCATTTTTTAAAACTTTCTTTTAAAATATACATTTATTTCTATAAATAAACATGTTGCTAACAAAAAGACATTCAGCTTCCCAGATCAAAAGTACATTTCGTTAAAAGTCTTCAGTATGTTTTTTGTTTTATGCAGAAAAGGAAATAAGAGACAAAGAACTTTTTGTTGTTGCACTAATCTTGCTGTGATGGTAAAAGAAGAAAAACATGCTTTCAGCAAACGAAAATCTTGCCAAAATATAACACTTTGCCAGGGTGATTATTTTAGCTTCTGGTATTTGAAAATTGATTCTCTAGGGGTAGGCATCAAAATAAAATATGCAAAAGTTTATATTAAGAGTTAGAAGCATACAACGGAAAATACTTTATTCAGCAAAGCTATCATTTTCGGGCAAAGGACAGATAAAGAGCTTCCCAGACAAAAATAAGCTAAAGGATCTCATCAACACCAAGCCAGTATTGCAGGAACTGTTGAAGAGACTTCTTTAAGGAGAAAAAACATGTATCAAAATCATGAATAAAGAATGGTAATAACTACATCTTTATCAACAAGTATGTCAAATGGAAAAGAGTTAAAATTAAGTGCTCCAACCAAAAGATAGGGAAGCTGGAATGAATAAGAAAACAAGACCCCTACATATGCTGCCTACGAGAGACTCACTTCAGATTAAAAGACACACACAGACTAAAAGGAAAGGGATGGAAGAAGATATTGCCTGTGGACCGAGAGGCTATTGTGCTGAATGAAGTCAGTAAGGTAGAGAAAGACAAATATCACATGATTTCATGTACATGTGGAATCTAAAAATCAAAATAAACAACAACAATAAAATGAAAACAAACTCATAGATACAGCGAATATTTTGAGGGCTACTAGACAGGAGGGAGGGTTGTGGGGGGCATTGAACAAGGGAAAAGGGATTAAGAAGTACAAATGAATAAATATGAAATAGTCATAGAGATATAAAGTATAGCATAAGGAAAATAGTCAAAATGTTGTAAAAAATATATAAGAGGGAAAAGGGGTACCTGATTTAGTGGAGTGACCACTTCGTGAGTTATATAGATCTCTAATCACTATGCTATATAATGAAAATTAATTTATTATTGTATGCCAACTATAATTGAAAAAAAAACCTCATTGAAGTTATACAATATAAATATGAGTAACTAACTGTCTATTATACTTCAATAAAGCTGGGGGGAAATTTTTTTTAATATTCCATTGTATGTATATACCACATTTTGTTTATTCATTTATACATTGATAGACATTTGGGTTGTTTCCACCTTTTGGTTATTTTCTTATGAATAAAGCTGCTATGAACAATTTTTTAAAAAGTTGGAAAGAAACATAAATGTATGAGTCAACAGAAAAGTTTTCAGTATGTAGAAGCATACACATCTTTGGCTCTGCTTACTCTTATAAGCTTCAAAACCAAATATTCAAAAAATTATTACATAAATCTAGCAATCTTATACTACTATTTCCCCAGTGCAATTTATTCCTTGTAATACTTAGTTGCTTAGCAGAAGATAATATTTCAAAAGTATCTCCATGGAATCAGCTAGAGTATTAACATTAGTTTTTATCATTAGCCATCATAGTTCAAAAAGCAAAAAAATGCTCTTTGGGGGAGACTTTGGACCATGAGCTTGCATAACTTCTGTTCCACCTTCCCTTAGCTGGAGAGGGTGGAGGCCTAAATCCTACATTTTTCAGGCTCCCTTGCAGGCCAGGGTTCAGGATGTGACTTAGGTTCTGTCAGTCAGATACATTTGCTTAAGATTTAGAAAGCAGAAGTAAAGCGGAGGCTGTCCCTTTGCCCTTTTAGGGTTTTTCTGCCAGCAAGCAGGATAGTGGAAGGATGAGGTTTTCTGCAAGAGTGTCATAGCATACTCTCTCCAACTTCCAAGGTGCTAAGAGGCAGCTTCACCAACTCCTGTGTCCTGGATCACAGCTATGGGGTGTGCCTGGAACTTAGAGCTCACGGCAAAATGGTAGCATCAGAGGTAACAGCATCCTGGTCCATAAGATCTGTGTTGTTATGGGAGTGATTACTAGAGATTCAGTCTAGAACTCGCTCCTCCTCAGGTATTCCAACAACTCTGTAATCACCCAAATCGCTTCCTTAAATTTCTTCTATTTACCTAGAGTGGCTTCTGTTTCGTGTCCTGTGTCCTAAATGATGCACACGTCTGACTAGGGCTTTAAGTCATCTAATACCTGAAGGGAATAAGATAAATCCTGACCCACTTAAAAAAAAGAGTCATGCATCTGAATACCTACCCCAGACTTCACATCATACAAAGTATGTGTGAGGGTGATTTTGAAGACCGCATGCGATCGACTACTCTCCTCATTCATGTTGGTTGCAGCAACTGTACGAGATTTGTTACCCTCAGACATCAAAGACTCAATATCCTAAGTGAAAACAAGCCACAGACACACATTTCATTATATGTCTAATAAGTATTAAAACTCTGCTACACTACGAAAATATACTACAAATTTCACTATTTGGTCAACCATATTTGGTGTTTACACTTTTTCGATGAACACTAAGCCCTACAGAGTACAATAGCCAATTCTGTCTATGAAAACTCAAATAAAATACATTATTTTATGTACGTGCAGAATAGAGTGGCAGCTCTGACTGAGAAAAGTTTAGAGGTTACATGTTGAGTCTCACAAGATGGACAAACATCTTGTGAGACTCAACATGCTTATTCATTTAATCTAATTTGCTTTAACAGCTAACTTCTACTGCTTCTGTAATTAAAGAAACTTAATTTTTAAAAATTTCTAAATTAGAGCTATGAAATCTGATAATCTTGAGGCTTAATGTAAAAGTTTATCCTATTTAGCCTACATTTATTCATTGGTCTCTAATCTGTTGTCTCATGCATGAACTCTGTATTGAGCCTTTTACATTTTAAACAAACAAAATGTCTTTTTATATTTCCAGACTCTGAGCTCTCAAAAATATCTTGATCTCTCAATGTTGAATAAATATGCTCTCGAAAGATCATTATTAAAATACCAACAATACCTAACATTTATATAAGTATTCTAGAGTTTTCAAAGACTTTTCGCATGCATTATTCCATCTGACCTCCTCCAGGAAGCCTTCCCAGACACCACTCTCCCCAGACACCTACATATCCATTTAAGTTAGATATCCCTCCTCCAGATAAACCCTGAATATGCATCTATCACTGCACTTATAACTACACGTTGTTTAATAATACTTTTTTAACATCTGTAAGCATCTTGAGGTAATGGACCATTTTGTTCATTTTTTTAAACCCTCAGCACAACGTCTGGCATATGATAGGTGTTCAAAAGATGTTTACTAAATGAAGTAACTACCATCATTCACGTTGATTAATGAACAAAGAAATGAATGAAACTACCTCATAAGATAGTCAAGATGATAAAACCAATTTCCATTTTAAAAATTAAGACAAACAGGCCTCATGAGATAGAGTCATACAGGAGTTGTACAAGAGAATTAAGTGTCACTAGATCAACAGTCTCTGACTCTTAATTCGATGTCCATTACAACACAGAGTGCCGCCCCACCCCCAACTCCCCAACATGCAAAGCCTGATGGAGTCACGCAAAGCAGAACTGTGAAGTATGAAAATGAAGAGAGCTAATTGAAGGCCAATGAGTGATTCTCTCAAATTAGAAACAGGCTCTGAATTCCACCTACTCAACTCGTATATTTTATTTCATTATTCAATTAAATCATAAGCAACTTTACTATTTTATATACTAAGGGGGAAAAAGCTGCCACTTATCATTTTTAGAGGCAATTGTAAGGCACATCATAATTTTAGAGCTCATAAAATATGAAAAAATGTGTCTCACAGAATAGGTATGCCTTGCAAATATGTACGCCTTCTCTCAAAATTAAACTATCCTGACAGCCATATACAGCTTTTTAAGTAAACATTTTTGTAAAAATGACTTTTTTAAGTGATACTGTAATTTTTCTTAATTAAAAAAAATCATCACAAATTAAACAAAAAGCCCTGCTGTACTGAATTTAGTTAGTTTACATAAATGATGTTGTTACCTTATAGCTTGTGACAGCCAGTTTAGAAAGTCCATCGACATAGGGTCCCAACACATTGTGCTCTCTGACTTTTAATGTTTGGCGGCTTCTGTTCATTAAAAACAAAGAAACAATTTTTAAATAGCTTGTTTTTCAAAGGACTAAACTGTACTCCATAAAATACATACTGAATGCAACAAAGATTCTAAATAACTAAACCAACCGACTTGATCCCAGAAGAATTTAAACCAAAATTTAAAATCCTGACTGGTAACAAAAACTTCATAATGTGGTAAAATATCACATCACTCAAAAGGGTACACTGTGGGATGTCTATTTACTACCGCGAAGAATGCAGAGTCAAATAAATACAAACAATCTACTTGTCATTACACAGAATGTGGTACAAAGAGCAGAAACTCAATAAATGTTAACTGTGCAAGAAAGGAAAAGTACAGACCAACCTCGATCACAAATAAAGACAAACAAAAAAAATGACAAATAATGAATCTGATGATAATTTAAAAACTTAAAATTGGGTTTATCTCAGGGTTGCCAGTTTTTTCAAAAAAAGATTCATGGCCTTTACCACACTGATAGACTTAAGGGGAAAAAACCACACATGATCATTTTAATAAATGTAGGAAAAACATTCAATAAAACTAAACACTCATTCACAATTAAAAAGATAAACCTCTTAGCAAACATGGAACTGACAAACCCAGTAAAGGACATCCGCCAAAAACCTAGAGCATACAGCATGCTTAAGGATAACGACCAAAAATATTAAGAATATTCATTGATGATTATGTGGCATGTGAATTACATCTTTAAAAAGCTCTTTAAAAAATAAAAACATTATAACGCAGGAATATTTGTTGATGGTGAGATTGCAAGTGAATCTTGTTCTATGTAATGTAATATTTTCTAGTTATTTGGAATCTTTTAGTACCCTGGAGTCATCCACTGAAAACTTTACTAAGCTAAAATTGTGCATAAAGTAGATATAGAATAATTATTTAACGTAATTCTGACTTCAAGATACAGTCTTTTTCCTTTCTTTTTTCCTCTTTATCTTAATTAACATATACTGTATTATCTCCTGAGTAGAACATAACTACATTATTACATAGTACATGCTGAATAAAATTAGTGCTTGAAAAATAAAACAAAATTCTCTCAAATAGTGTTTCACTGAGAAGAGCTCACTTTTACAGTTTTAATCTATTTACTTCAATTCTTCAGAAACACTAGAAAAACCTCCAGAACCTTACATGGGGGTAACAACAATAATCGCTAACATTTACTAAGCGCTTATATGTACCACAAATGTTCTAAGACCTTGGGTATATCATCCCAGTCTATTTCACAACAGCCCTCTGAGAAAGTATGTAACATTCTCATACCCTCTGCACAAACAAGGCCGAGAAAGCATAAGGAATAATTGAAGGACCTGGACCAGAGCTAGGTAAATCCAAAGCCCAGGTTGTTAATTACTAAACTATACACAAGGAAAACATCTAAAAAATTGCTAAAGACTATGAAAAAAACTGTAAAGTTAAAGCTATTCTACATAAGCACCGTGGAATACAAAATACAAGAACGAAGCCAGCTAAGAATTTCTGGAATGAGTAAGTCTGGTCTGGTCTCTAAGAAAATAATGGTCTTCAGAGAGGTGAAGGTACAACACAAGTAATTCAGGGCAGAGCCAGACTAAGTCCAAGGGCACGATACTCAGCAAGATGTGGGTGCTACCTAGGCCATACCTTTTTACCTCTGGCCTCCTTCTGTCCCTTGTTTTGACTTCCACGCTTACTGCCCTTCAGCCACATTGGACAGCTGAGTCACTCTCTGAACAAGTGATTTCTTAACACCTCCACGCTTTAGCACAGACTGTCCCCTGTGCTTAAACGGTTCTCATTCTGCTTCTCTGTGAACAAACTCCTACTCTGCACAAAATTCATCGAGCATCTTCTGTGGAATCTTCCCTTCTCTTCTGGGCTAAGATACTCGTTTTGACTGAGCAATGATTCACTATGATTTACTGCCTCCAAGACCAACTTTCCTCGATCATCTTCTTCAACCAAACATAACTTAAATGCCCCCATTTTGTCCCCACTTTATCCACACTTTCTGTAAGCCTCAGCTCATTTAACCTTCTGAAACTTTTTTTGTTCTAATTAGAGTTGACATTCAGTATTATATTAGTTCAGGTATACAGCATTCGGTTGGACATTTATATATCTTACAAAGTGACCCCCCAGTAAGTCTAGGGGATCACCTCTGAACATTGTTTTTACATCAGTAAGCCACAGGCTGTGGTTATTATCTGCTTCTTTCTCTCCGTGTTGCACTGCCTTCGAATCTGAACTCAGAGAACTCTGTGCAATGGACAGACTGCTTCAGATATCACTTATCTTCTTCATTAGGTTCAGATATCACTACAGAGAACAGGATTTTTTAAGGCTTTCTAATACTTCTGAGTCAATTCTTTCGAAGTTTAGGCCATAAAGCGGGACTTTTCCTCTCTGGGAATCTGTAAAATTAACTATGCGAAAGTCCTGCTTTCTTATCTCTAATTATGTCTCTCTCACTTCAGAGTCTGCAAACAAACAGCTGAATTCCACCCGAAATTTCTTGGTTAAAAAAATAATAACCTACTTGATTAAGGATATCAGTTATCTTGATACTAAGTAACTTAATTTTCATCACATATTTTTTGTTTGTGGATGTTATCTGAGAAAGGCAGTGACGCTCAAATATACACAGCTCAATGACGCTTCCCGCCCCAAAGTCCCCACCCTAAGTTCAACAGTCCAGAAATGGTTGCAGGAAGCCACTCAATGTAACCAACAACAAATCACAAAAACAATAACTAGGTAATCAGATAAAATCACAAAGACAATAACTAGATAAATAACTCTCTATTAGAGTTCAACATTAAAAAATTCGCTTAAGCCAATGTATTAAGTCTGTTTTAGTCCATAATACTATAACATTAAAGTCTCAAAGTCATTTACCCTTTGGGATCAAGAAGGTCTCTGACTTTTTCATTATAAATTTCCATATAGGACACTTCTACTTTAAAACTCTGCTCTTCATTTTCCTCTTTCTGAGTTCGTTCAAAAAGTCCACTGCAAAGTCTTGGAATTAATCCAGGTTGGTCGGCTGTGCCCATCATGGTGTAAGATTTTCCAGATCCTAAAAAATAAAAATCATAGTTATTACTCTCTCTTTGAGAAGTTCAAATACATAACCCTCTTTCCAGTGCTCATAATAAATTACTAGCACATAGCAAAGGCCCAAAATAAGAAATATACTCAAATATAAACATGAGACCAAATTAATAAGTCAAAAGTAAACATCCTTTAGAAAGAAAACAAAAACCTTCTTTAATTATCTTCATACTTTAAAAAAAAATTACCTGAAACAACTAAAAAATAGTGAGGTCTGAATAGTTTTCTACAATTAACTGGGAAGATCCATATGAGCAATAGTATTGTGCCTGCTCCAACCACTAACCAGACCACAAAAAATAGATGTCATCCCAACAGGCCCCCCCGCCCCCCGCCCCCGAGCAAAGCAACCTACTATACCCTTTGGCAGTAGGATAGAAACCAAAGAGTAATCTTTTTCTACTATAAAATTATTTTATCCATTGTATCAAAAATACATATTCATTAAATATAATTTAGAAAACACAGGATAATCGAAAAAATTAAATCACTCAGTCGTAATTTAAGTATAATTTGTCTTCCTTTGTTAGTAGCAGTGATTTTATAAACATATCTTTAATCATATAAGTTGCTGCTTTTGTCACTTGACACTTTATCGTTATCCTAGTACCTACGACTAATATACCACTTATGTACCAGACCTTTCCTAAAAGTTTTCACATATTAGCTCATTGTGACAACCCTATAAGGTCTATAATTATCAATATTTTACAGACAAGAAAACTGAGGTGCAAGTCTCACACTTGGCCAGCAGCAGGAACAGAGTTGGAGCTGGGATAACCTGGCTCAGAGTCCTTGCTCTTATAACCACTACACACACTGCCTCTTAAAAATATCACAAGCATTTTTCCATGAAAGGTAGTTTTCAGTTGGACAAGCTATACAATATACCCTTAAAAAAGTGACTCCTTCAAAGAAAATAGATTTTCTTTCCTGTTGACCACAGAGATACAGAAGTCAAAATGCTCCGTATCAATCATAATTGATGCAATGCTAATGATATTTATTCTTTTTGGTATTTTCTGTTACTATCCTTAAAGCTTAAAAATATATATATTATTTAATATTACCAGTCTGTCCATAGGCAAAGATACATGCATTATAGCCATCAAAAGCATTTTGAAGAATATTCTCTCCAAGGCACTTGAAAACATCATCTTGACCTAAAGGTGAGAGAGAAACATAGAGAAAAGGACAAGATGTCTTAAGCCAAAGAAAAAAAAAAAAAAAAAAGATAGATAAATGTCTCAAAAATGCACTTTTTTTCGGCAGCCTGTTTATCTCTAAACAAGATATTTAAACTTGATGAATACTTCCAAAGGCTTATATTCTTCAGGTTATTTCTAGTTAGCACATGAGAAAAACTGAGTAAAAAGTTTTAGGTAATATGAATTTGAATTAATAAACATTGACCCAAAACCTTCTGCAATGCAAAAAGCTAATGAATTGCTGATTTTATAAACTATGATTATAAATATCTGAAATTTATACTTAGAACCTAAGTGGACCTGAAATTAACTACATACCACTCAGCTAATATTTTATTCAGTAGGTACTAGAGTTCAAAATAATCATATATATTAATCCCTACTCCTTTTCCTTAACGATAATTTTATCATTTGGAAACATTTTTTAAAAATTTTTAAACAAGCTGGTAAGAAAGAAATGGCCTTACCAGGCAGAAAATACTGCTCTGGGACAAAATTTCAAGTCTCTTCATAAGAAATATAGCTGTGGTTAAATTTATGGGTGGCTTTGTTTTGCTTCCGTCACTAAATGTTTGGAACCAGTGATGACTAGCAGCAATTCTCTGGGGACATTTTTTCCCCTCAATGACAATTTTAAATTACAGGATCTACAATGTATACCAGCTAGGAGAGGGTGGAAGATCTGGGAAGTTTCTTCTAGCTTTCAATGGTTGACATGAATAACAGGGTCAAATGCTCCCCCACGGGCTAAATTAAATATGCTAGTAATCAAACGTGACCCTGACAAGTCATTCAACTTCCTGAATTCTGAATATTGTGACAATGCTGTGATTTATATTTCAAATTTGCTCATTGGAATGACCAAATATATATACTTCTCATATAAATTTGGTCTTTGTCCACAGTTCCTGGCTCACAGCTCCCAAACCCTTAGAATTTCCTAAGTGTTGAGAGTTATCAACATCTTTTGTTATGTTAATGAGGTAACTGTAGGACTGCACCTACAGACGGGGGCTGGTTGCCAGAAGAACCAATCATGTGATTAGAGGGTTGGAACTTTCTATCTGGCCTGGAAGTTGAATCAGTCATCAACGGCCAATGATTTAATCAACCAGGCTTCCATTAAAACCTAAAGGGAAAGGGTTCAGAGCGCTTCCAGGTTGCTGAACAATGGTGGATTGGGGAGTGTGGTGCAGTAAGAGGGCATGGAAGCTACATACCCTTTCCCCACACCTTACCCTTTGGCTATTTCTGAATTATATCTTTTTATAATAAACTTACATATCTAGTAGTAAAATGTTTCTCCGAGTTCTGTGAGCTGCTTTAGAAAATTAATCGAACCCAAGGAGGAAGTCATGGGAACCTCTGATTTATAGCCAGTTGGTAAGAAGTACAGGTAACAACCTGGGCTTTTGCCTGGTGTCTGAAGTGGGGGATGCCCGTGAGGGGCAGTCTTGTAGGACTGATCCCTTCACCTGTGGAGCCTGTTGATGCTATTTCCAGGTAGGTGCTGTCAGAATTAAGTTGAATTGTAGGACACCCACCTGTTGTCTGCAACATTTCTTGGTGATAGTGGCTGGGAAAACCCTCCCCCATCGCAAACTGAAATTTGGACCTCGACACACTTTAATATAAAGAAATATACCATGTTCTCTCTAAACTTGCTCTGGAATTCTATTACTCTCTTATCCTCCTCAATGATGACTGTCTCGAGCCCCTTTACACACAAGTTTAGGACTATAGTGACAGCCTTTTGTTTTCTTCATCCCTAGCTGCTTACAACATTTGTTTCTAAGCAATCTCTTTTAAATATTGAGTGTCACACTGTACTGACTTCTGTCAGGAGAAACAGCAGTACTACGGCTGTTTCAAAAAGTTAAGGTTAATTTGGTTTAGCTGGCCCAATGATGACTTTAAGGAATGTTTTCGTATCGGAAGTATGATGACGATATACTAATCTGATAAATTAACTAGGAAGTAAGACATATCAGAATGCTATTTATAGCATTTAAAACATTAACAAACATAACAGCATCCAGTCCTTACATATTATATTTAAAGAGAGAACCCAGAACACTGAAAACTGAAGTGATTTACTCCAAGTCACAGAGGCAGTCAGGAGTAGAGATCCTGTTAAAACTCAAGGTTTCTTTTACTTCTTGCCTCTTCTTTTGTTACACCAAGCTGCCCCTCTAGACCATGTCACAGACATCTAGGGAATCTAAGTGGCTACTCTGTGCTACTGGTGCCATGTAAGCCCTGGGATGCATGTAAGAATACCTCGACCATGTACCCTATTCATCTAACTTCATCATCCTATACCAGGAACAGCACACTGCGAATCTCCCATTTCCCAATCAATGCAAAAACTCTAATAGCGAAGATTGGAGGTATTGCTCTATATGGTTTTTAAAGTTACACAAAATAATACTATGATACTTAATGGAAAATATATGATAACACCTTCTTTATATATCAGTAGTTAACAGGATTCTGAACACTTACCTGCATACTTTTCTCTGACAGATTCATCCATAGACCAGAAACAATGATCATATGCAAACACCTGTTGAAAAATAAAATATAGTGTATTAAGAACAAAACTTTAACATACTTATTTTATAATAATGTCATAACATTGATAACACTGTTCATAACAGTGAAATAAAACCAACTTACTGTCTCACAATGAATATTAAATTATTTATGGTAGTCTTAGCAACGCATAGCTAAGCACCCTATAGATGATATAAATCTTTATTTCACATGGAAAACTTCACAATATTAAGTGAAAAAAGAGGAGGTTACAAAATAATATGTACAATATGAAGCTATTATATACACATACGTGCATAGTTACGTATATAAAGTATATCTGTGCATAAGACTAGTGATCTTTGTTTTCTTCTTTATGCTTTCATGTATTCTCTATTTTTACTACTCATCAGAGAAAACAAATAGATTTTTTAAAGAATAAAATATAAAGATAATTACTACAGCATGTTAAAAATAACTGTAAAATAGCAGATTCTTTAAATTTAGCATGCCCATGTGCAATATTGAATAGCTGATTATAGAAATAGCTGATAAGAAAATGTTCATATATTAATGTAAAAGTTATGAAAGTCTGGACCATGATCCTATGTTTGCACAAAAACCTATATAGATAAAAAGTAGAAAGAATATACATTAAAAATACTGATAACGGTTAATGATAGCTGGTGTGATACCACAGATGATTTCTGTTTTGATCTGTTATGTTTACGATTTTCTAAAATATGCATGTTTTGTAATCTTTTAAAAGTTTTTTCATTGATTTTTTATTTTTGGATTTCATGTTTTATAATTTAGTCTCTTTAAAGATTTTAAGTGTAACTGTTTTCAAATTCATTTCAGCTTTCATTTCAAACTCTTCCACTTTCGGAGTCTGTTACTTCACTTCCTGATGACAGTTTTCCTCTTGTGTCTTGCAACTGCATCTGAATTGGGAGTCTGTATTTTATGGTTTACGTGATTGCTAGTTTTTTTCCTCTCCCTTTGGCCACCTTTACATGACTACGTTGCCACTCTCAGCTACTGAAGCCCAGATTTTGGTCTTCCCAAAGAACGGTGTCTCTACTCCCTCCTAGTTACACAAACATTAGCTCAATGTTGGTGGCCAAAATCCTTTTTTTAAGTCTTCATTCATGGTGGAACTGCGCCCATAATCAGTTTTCACGCGGGGAGCTCCTCCAGTCCTCAACCAGACATCAGGACCACCTTTAATCCCTAAGAGTTAAACTTCCAGTCACCTCCAAGAGCCTGCATCTAAACTCCAGGCCCAAGTAAATATGCTGCTTCAGCCCCAGCTTGCTGCTAGTCCCCGAAGTTACATATGTCATTCTTTAATATGATGGTGTGATTTTAATATTTTAAAATATTTTATCTGTTCCTGCTATGAGTTTGGAGTTGGCAGGAGAATGTTTGTGTGAACTCACAAGGCTATCTGGACCAGAGGTCTAAAAGTTAACTTTTTTAACAAAGGAAATTAGATTATGATGGTAAATTAAATATATATACCTATATCCCCCATCACATCTGAAATTAACTCAAAATGATAGAATGTGGGAGGAAAGGGCCAAAGGCAGAAAGAAAGGGGCAAAGGAAAGCAAGTTCTTGAAAGCAAAATTTATTGCTTGTACCTGGATCAGAAACTGAGAACCCCTGAAAATAGCTGCAATGAGACCAATGGGGAGTGAGGTGAGATGGGGTGGGGGCCTCAGCAAGACGTCGCGTCAAAACACTGTGGAAGGAGGTGGCTGCAAAGAGCAGTTCTGGGAGTGTACCACGACAACTAAATGAGCAGGAGGGAACCCTGGGGCAGCCAGGATCAGAACACCTCTATCTCTGTGCAAAACAGCAGACAAGGGAGGCATGTGTTCCCTGGAATGGGACAGTGATGGGGAAGCTAGGCCAGAAAGGCAAGCAGAAGCCCAATGGTTGACAACATGCAAGAGGCAGGAGCCCTGGAGCCTAGAAGCTACTACCCAGAGGCAGTATTATGTGGTACATTACTGATCCCTAACATCTTCCCAAAGCTAAATATATATCTATCAATAATGGTGGTGGCTCACTATGTTAGCAATTCTCTAACAGGGAGAGAGGAAAAGGAGAAGGAAGCTGGAAGGCGGTCCCAAAGGACTGTGTATCGAAATTGTGGGTAGGGCTGCTTTTCAAACTATATTTATCAGCCATAGTGCGAATCAGTTTAGCAGGATGAGATTAAATAAAATGTGAAGCTCAAATTAAGTTTCTTCTGTTATAGCTTTCGACTCTCACCTCTGATCAGTTTATTTAATTCTGTTCTTAATAAGGTTAAGTAGACTACAGTCATGCCACCCTGAACAAGCCCAATCTCATCTGATCTTGGAAGCTAAGCAGGGTCAGGCCTGGTTAGTACTTGGATGGGAGACCACCTAGGAAGACCAGGTGCTGTAGGCGTGAAAAATAAAAAATAAGAGATTGCAAGCTGACAAGGTCCTTGCAATCTGTGAGGTCAACCAAGGGTTGCCTCGCTAAATAAATAAATAAATAAATAAGGTTAAGTAGAAATCATCCTGGTTCTTCTCTTGGAAGCTGAGCTCTCACTTCAACAGTCTCATCACCATATGTGTGCACTTAGCAAAGGTCGCCCTTCTAAATGGCACTCCTCTCTCCATTATTATGGGGTTTTTTTTTTCCTTTTCTTTCTCTTTCTAATTGAGGGATTTCTTAGACAACTGCATATCTTATTCTCAATTCATGAAAGTAAGGGTAGCTGACACTCCATGCTAGGCCACTGAGTTACAAAGAAGTTAAGAACTTGGTGACTAGCAGGAGAGGAAACTGGGAGATGGACCCAGCCTTTGAGCCTGTAGTCTGCTCACCACTAAACTAGATTAGCTCCCCCAATTATATGAAAGCCCCACAACCTGGTACAAAGTTGGAAACTAATGAACACTTAGCTCTTTTTCTCTCTCTCTCTCGATAATTTTTATTTTTCAATTACAGTTGGCATACAATAGAATATTAGTTACAGGTGTACGACATAGTGATTAGACATTTATATAATTTACAAAGTGATCACCCAATAAATCTAGTTATATAACCACCCAGTTATTACAGTATTACTGACTATATTCCTTATGCAGCCCATGACTTTACGTCCCGTGACTATTTTGTAACTACTCATTTTTACTTCTTAATCTCTTCCCCTTTTCACCAGTCTCCAAACCCCTCCTCCCATCCAGCACCATCAAAATGAAGAACGCTTAGTTCTTCTTTACAAAAAGACTGAATAGTCCTCTTTAAGTTTTAGCAATTTTATAAACTATTTACAGGGCTCTTCCAGCCAGAGATTTCCTAAAGCAGACATGCCCTTTCTAAATAAACATTTTCCTTAAAAATTTAAAAAATAAAATTTTTACAAGTAACAGAGAAGAAACACATTCACTGTAGCAAATTCAAATAACAGAGCATAGAGTAAAAACCTAAAACCTCTCATTCGCCAAGCACACCACTCCCTAGAGGTAACCACTATGCTAATGTGGTGTTGGTCCTACCACAGTTTTTACGTCACCAGATTTTCTCTAAACATTAAGATACAGTTGAATTAAATGAAGCCTGAATAATTTTTAAAAAGTCACGTGATATTTCCTTACATCTTTACTGTAATCTCCAAGCCCTGTTCCATCAAAAAACTAGAAAACAAAAATAATCCAGCACCTTTTCATACAAAATGATGAGATAAACTAATAAAATTAGTTCTACATATATAAAGAAATGAGCACCATATTAAACTATTTTTTAAATTATTCAGAGTCCCAAATAGCCATGTGTATAACATATTTTAGCAATAATAATAGAGAATGGAATTACAATTCAACCATAGACTCTATAAACAAAAACAAAATTCCAAGAAGGGAGATAAAAATCTGAATTTCCTAGAAGGTTCCAAGTAACTTCAGAGAATAGTCAATTTAAAAATACAGTCCTTGTGCCCACTTTGGCACACCTATGAACTCCCTGAGAGATGCAAGAACTGATGAGCCCCACTGAAGTTTCTTTAGAATCTGGGCTCAAATTTAAGATAGAAGCACGTTCCCCTGAGGAAGCTGTGGGCCAGGGCGGGTTTCTGTTGGCCTGAGAATGTGTCCCCAGCTGTCTTGGGAGAAACACGTATGAGTCTGCCTAGCCCGGTCCTGACTGCAGTTTGGAACAACCAGTTTAGAGCCAGTCCACGGTGAATGGCACAGTGCAAAAGGAATCTCTGTTGGAGTTGCCAGGAGACTGGCCAGAATTGGTCAAAGTTCAAATACAGTTTTTCCACAAACCACCCTCCAATCCCTCTTATGCCAATAATGGCTTCTGATTCATAGGCTGACAGCTTGCATTACTTTTACAAAAGTCACAGAGAGAAAACACTTTTGAGAAGAAAACTGCCAGTACTTCAAAAATATGCACATAAGCTCTTTACGAGCATCGCATAATATACCAAATCTCTTACCTTTGGCTGGCTTCTGAGTTCCCCAAAGAGATGTCATCGTTGACATGTAAGAAAAGGCAGAGGGTTAAAATAAAATTTTTTAATTTAGAAGACTCTTTTTGAAGAACGAAATTATAATAAACATCATGTAAATTTTTATTAATACAAAATATTAACTATGAAATCAAACAGCAAATTAAAATAAAGGATCAATTAATATCTATTAACTGGTAGGGTAGCATGCTAATTATAGAAAACTGACTGGTATCTCTCAGATAAAAGAAAGATTACCTGAACAACTGGATAGTTTTTAAAGTCTTAATATATCTCCCTTATACATTTTGCTTATCCTTGTATATGTCTTGCAAATATATTTTTTAAAATTCTTTACTTTTTTTATCATCTGATTTCACTTCCAAGTAGTTTTCTCTGCTTTGATATAGCAGCAGCTCTTACTCTCTCAATATAGGCCCTTCCACGCCCCCCACAAAAAAAAAAAAGGGGAGGAGGAGGAGGAGGAGGAGAAGGAGGAGAAGAATCTGTTGTTCTGGCTAAGAAAAAAGGGTTTAATTAAAGGAACAACTAATTTTTTTGCCAATGAATTACTATTTGCTGAATTACTCACTTATTACTTATTTTCTATGCTTCCCTGGGTGCTTCTAACCTCCCTCCTTCCAAAACTGCCACTTGCTTACATCTCCCTCAGGGTACAGGAATGTAACTCCATCCAATATAATTCTGAGATAGTTTCAAACTTAGAGAAAAGTTATAAGAAGAGCACAAAGAACTCCCTTCACCCAAATTCACTAGCTGTTAACATTGCCACAGCTGCAATATCATTCTCCCCTGCCTCCCTCTCCCCTCCTCTCTATGTAGATGTATATACACACATATTATTTCTTTCTTAACCAAACTGCAGATATGCTCTTCAGCCCTAAACACTTCAGTATATAATCCCTAAAATCAATGATATTCACTTACATACCCACAGTACAATATCAAAGTCAGAAAATTTAATAAATGAAAGTGCTTTTAAAGCTAGAATGAAACGAGCATAGCTGGTCTCTCAGAGGATCAAACTGGCAACTCAGACCTAAAACCTGCAAGAAAACTGTACATGGAAACACTTCCTTCCAACTTTCTGCACATCTTCTTGTCCCTTTGTCTCATAAAAGATTTTCTTCTGAAATAAATTTAGTATTTTATTTGTATCAAATGATTTCAGACAAGAACACTAAAATGCCAAGGAAAGTCTAGCAAATGAGTGACACTTGTCTAAGAGATTTTGGAGTAATAGTTGATGTGGCTAACACATAACAGAAAATAGTTTCTCTGGAATAAGAGATATGGGAAAACTTCCCAACAAAAATACTTGTGAAAAACTGGTTGAGGATACTGGCATATGCTATCATCTTTTTATAGAACTTTATAAGCAAAGCAGATTCTCATCAACTACAGACAGCTTAGTTATAAATCTAGCTGGAGGTCAGAACAGAGTCAGCATATGTGAAATGCCCACATTAGGCCTGGTACGTTGCATGCTACTTCATTTAATTCTCACAATAACTTTGTAAGATGCTATTATTATTCCAGTTTTACAGATGAGAAGTTTAAGGCTCAGAAAGTTAAATGACCTGTTCAAGACACAATGATAAGCGCTGATGGATCTGAGATGTAAAACTAGTCTTCTAACTCCCAAGTCCATGTTCTTTTCCTCTCCCACAAGAGCCACAACAGCCTCGTCAAGTTTCTTCTAGACTTAAGAATCTATGAGTCATATATTAACACGGCTCCTGCTAACAGAAACATTTCTTAATGTATTAATTTCCTCCATTCTAATTATTACCCAGTAAAAGGTGACCACTGGGTACGTATGTAAGTTTACTTATTCATTATATTCACAAAAACTCCAGACTGTCTTTTCTGAGACAAAAATAAGATGTGTAGTATATTTCAATTTAAAGAAAATATTTTAATATAAAAATCAGCTCTTCCTAAGAGACGATCAACAAACATAAAATTCAATAATATACAACACATAGCAGAAGAATCCACGGGACTAACCTGAATCCAGAACATAATAAAAACAGAAATGAACCAGTGAATTAATTACAGAGCTCAGTTTCCAACTAGGGAGTCTGGTGGCTACAATAGTAAAGCTCAAATAACCCAGAGAGCCACTAGAAACCCAAAGATGTAATTACAGCTCTGCACAAAAATAAATAAGTAAATTAATTAATTAAACAAAACCTTTCAAAGTGTAGCTGCAGTCTAATCTGGCAATACCTCGCTTATCCCAAAATCCCTTAAGATGAAACCTCAGCTATCCAGATCACAGTAGAGATTTAGTAAGGGAAGAAAAATACTCCTAACCAATCAAAATAGACATCACAAAGTAAAAGCATGAAAGTCTAAGTTTGTCAGCTGAGTTGAATTACTTTCTGTTGTTGTTGTAGCTTAACTTCATTTTGAAATACTTCCAGACTTACAAAAAGTTCTCAAAATAGTACAAAGAATTCCTGTGTACCTTCACCCAGCTTTCCCAAATGTTAACATCTCATATGACCATAGTTACAATGATCAAAACTAGGAAATTAATCATCGAGATTTATTAAATAATTTAGAGCCAATTCTATACAAATTTTTTGCCAGTTGCTACACCAATGTCCTTTTACTGGTCCAGGATCACACATTGCTCGCAATTTGTCACATCTCCTCCAATCTGGGACATTTTGACTCTCATGACCTTGACACTTGTAGAGTACTGGCCAGTTATTTTGTAGAATGTCCCTCAATCTGAGTCTGTCTAATACTTCTTCATGACTAAATTCAGGTTCTGCATTTTGGCAAACACAACACACAAGTAATGTTGTACCCTCCTAGTGCATCATACAGAGGCACAAAGTGATGTCCATGTCTCATTTCTGATGATGGTAACTGATCATTTGGTTATGGTGCTATCTACTAGGTTTCTCCACTGTAACATGACTAGATTTTTTGTGGGGGTAGATTCTGAGGCTATGTAAATACTATTTCTTACCATACTTTCACCCACAAGTTTTAGCATCCACTGATGAGTCTTGCCTGCAACAATTACCATGTCCCTAGTTGCTGGATGTGTTCACAGCCCGCGCAGATAGAAACAATCTGATGTGCTTTTTAGGAAGAGAATGGCTTGAGAAACAACAACTGATTTGGTTGCATATCTTGAATAGCACTGTTATCTATGAATAAGATATTCACTTCCTTCTTTTTACTGACTTGGTTTAGGGGCTTGTGCTCTCTCGTCATTTAAATAATAAATTACACCAGAAAATTAAGTCGAATTATATTCCTAACCTTTAGAATTCCACCTTATGAAGAAGAAATATCATGTACATGTAAAACCCAAAGCAATGTCAGTAGAATGACAAGTTAAAAATCAATTACTGCTTCAACTACTAGAAGCAAATATTACATCCAAATATCATCACCTCTTTTAATTTTAAAAATCTGTTTAAGTTTCTGAAACCTTCACAATTAGCAGTATTTAGAATCTCTGTTTTAACAAGATCTTACTCCACCCTGCTCTATAACAGATGTATATATCACAAAGAGCTTATTCTAATATGGCCAAACTACGTAATGATATTGTTGCTTTTTCAGACTTAGCTGGCAGTACCAGCAACCAAACAACAATCCGTGTAATGATCACGATTTTTTCTTTGTCACCCCTCCCCCGAAGTGCTTTCCACATAAGGAATTAAAGCTGACCTGACTGAAAAATTAGACACTGAGTAGACTCACAAAGAAGGCTTATCAATCTTTGCTTATCTAGCCAAGTCTCAGAAATACAAATAGCACTAAAAGCCCCATTCATTGTTTCTTCAACATTTGGAATACTCCATTCAAGTTGTTTCTTGGACATCTGGATTTCTCTCTCTCTCTCTCTGTATATATATATATCTTACTGGTAAATTGTACACCTGAAACTTACTGGATTTCATTAACCAATGTCATCATAATAAAAAAATAAAAATAAAATAAAATAAAAAATAAAATGAAATCGTAAAAAAAAAAAATTCCACAATTTCATATTACCATATACTGAGATGGCATAACTCAGAATAAACTCACTATTAACACAATTACTCATTGGCAAATTACCTGTCTCTTCTCATCTGTCAAACACAAAGAATAAGTTTAATTCATTTTCCACTTTCATTAGAAGAAAGTTTAAATCTGGCCAAAGAGTTAAATCAACATTGATCCATTTGTAATATAAAATATATTATAACATAAAATATATATTTTATAATATACTTGTAAATGTATTATAAAATATATTTAACATCCTATGTTAACAGAGTAAAACACATTTACTTTAATAATGATATGTTAAAATCAAGGTATACAGTGATTAGGATAGATTATTTAAATACTCTTAGACTCTAAGCAAAAAAAGCTCTTATAATTTTTACTTCTCTCAGTGTCTGTGGCTATCTGAGGTTTCAAATTTTATCAAACTGTATTTCTCCCGTTTGACTGCATTAGTGTGACTGGATTCCTCCTTGACTGCATTGGATTTATCTGGAAAAAGTTTTTTCTGAATATGAAATTAACTAACTCATCCATCCCCTAATTCTTTCTAGATCAAGATCCACACTTCAGTTTCCGAACCAGAAAAGTCACACCCTCAAGGTCCACAGGCCCAATATAGCCCACAGCTGTATTTTTTGATTTAGTCCTTCTGGCATTGAACAAAAGCAGAAAGTGAGAAGATTTCACACTAAAATAATCTTGAAAGTTCAGAAGATCTGTAAACACGACCTAAATTCCCACATAGTGACATTGGCTAGACCTGAACGACTGCTGTCTTCTGCATGGACCTGCCAGGCAGGCAGCCAAGTTTTAAATTCCTCCTATTAAGAAAGAAAATAGAACAGGGTGTTCTCGTAGTCAAAGAAATTAGAGACTTGCAAATTCACACCAATAAAGAGAAAGTTTGCAAATCCAGTGCCAACAACCTAAAACAGAGTGTCATCACATTATATCAGGACTACACCACAGAGTCTTCCCACCCAATTAAATAATTCTCTTCACTACTCTGACACATCATCCTGGCTATCAAATCCTAGACCAGGAATTCCAAACTCAAATGTCATTTGCAGCGGTAATGTCATTAGAATTAGTAGCTATGAAACATTAAAGCTAAAGCCTTTATCTTCACTATAAGCAGTGGTAGGTCTAGAATTCAGACCTAAGTTGGAAAACCTGGAGGCATCAGGGGTTAAAAAAAAAAAAAAAAAAAAGCATACATAAATGCCTGGTGCACATACATTTGTGCATACTCAATACATGTTAGATATCATTATTGTGATTTTGATTTATGATGTACTGTTAACTTGGGGTTTAAGTCAGCTAGCAGGTTGACCAAAACTGAAATTTCTAGACCATTACTATATTCTCCAAACCCACTGCTTAGGAAAGATTTCCTTAGCTTCTTTAAGTGATAACTCAATTTCCAAACATTCTCCAACTAAATACTTCACTGCTTCCAAGAGAATAAACTTCTTAGTTAACTAACTGAAGATTTCTGTGTTTATCTCTTTCTTGAGATATGGCCTACATCTTTGAAATGTCCCTCAAACCCACTTCCACTTTCATTTAGCAATATTTACTATCTACTATAAGCCAGATGCTAATCTTGGTACTAAAGAAACTGTTGAACAGATGAGGCAAGAATCCTATCCCTCTAAGAGCTTAAATTCTATTATAATAGAATGAATGAATATGGAATACAGTAAGTGCTATGGAAAAAAAATAAAGCAGGGAAGGAGGATACGGAGGCGATCTGGGGTTCACATTTTAAATAGTGTGGTCAGGAGAAGGCTCAGAGAAAGGCATCTGCACAGAAGACTGTGGGAAGTAAGGGAGTGAGCCATATGGTTATAGACAGCACACCTGGAGATGCCCTATTTCTTCATCTCCCTTTAGGTCTATCTACTACATAGCTTCCTAACTGTACTCCCGCTGCCTGCAGTCTCTTTCCGACAATTCTTCACTTACCCAGTATGTATCAGAACTACATACCTGATCAAGTCATAATTCTATCTAAAACTCTTCATTGGCTCCCTATTCCCTACAAGATAAATTTCAAACTCCTTAAGCAAGAAGGGCTCTCCACAATATCACCTCTTCCCACCTCTCCAGAGATAGAGATGGGAGATCTGAGAACTTGAGGTAGCTGGAATTTGCTGGCCCAGAGAGAAGGAAGCAATCCAGAGGAAGAACTCAGGAATCTGCACAGGGTCCCCTTGTCTTCGACTGAATATTAAATTGCATATGCAGAAGGTGAGATACCAAGAGGCCAGAAAAACTATCTGGAAAAGAACTACTACTGGAAAAATAGGTGTACTCTGAACAATTCCCAGAGCTCACACAGCATTTGGAGATGAGTTACAAGCAGCCACAGTGGAAAGATCTTGAACACTAAGAAGCATTTGGTATAAAGGCCAGGAAGGCCACAAGTTAGGAGTAGGGCTAAACTCACCCTAGAATAAAAGCTACTCTGGCCCCAACAAACAAAGCTTAAAAACGAGCCAATATCTAGCTGAGCCATAAGTAAATTACCCCCGAGGGGTTTCCAATGACTCACTTCCAATGAAAGATGGGGCAATAGCTCATTCAATTTGGATTATTCTAACAGAATCATCACCAGGCACTATACTAAGTACTTTACAGTCATCATATCTAACACAGTAATCCTATGAGACACTATCTTCATTTTATACCTGAGTTAATTAGCACTAAGAAATTAAAACAGCTAGTGGAGGTGGAATTAAAATACAAATTGGAGTCTGCCTGATCCAAAACCTACATTCAAATTGCTGGGTGCTACAAAAATGGAGCAAACATAAGGCACTCAGACAGCCAGTTCCCCACTTCAAGCTCATGGTGAACGTCACTAATGAATCACAATGCTCTTATTCTTCATTAAAAGAAAAAGAAAGTTCATAATCTGAGGTATCGTTGGATGAAATGTACTAAAAAAAATCATAAAATATTAAAATCATGCTAAATGTCATCAAAGCAATTAGAAATATTTTGAAATTACTTAGAAAGCTTTACAAAGATAAATGTGACAAGATGAACAGAATATTTTCATTGTACACCCCCAAATGAAACTTGAATTTTTATTTTTAATCAATTTTAATAACACTATTAATATTCATCTCTTCTCTCAAAAGCTAACTTGAATTTATCTGGTACATGTCACAGACCCAAATATTCTACCATTCTTCTACTGAAAATAAAGCCTAGAATTGGAAGGGGAAAAAAACCTATTCCTCATTGTACAGTTATGGCAGCCTTTTTCTTCTTCATTTTTATTTTTGTAAGAAGGAATTATGTTCATTCACTTTGTAACATTTTCAAAAGAAATGTTTTATGTCACCCAAAATTCACCATGCTTTTTCATCATTTCCATGTTGTTAAATACTGGTTTTAGCAGGCAAAGAACAGAGAAGGCAAAATAACAAAAATCTTGCTCATTTATAGAACGAAGAAAAGAGTCAAAATATTGAAAGAAGAAAAAGGATAAATTGAGGCCACTACCAGGAAGTGGTGATGTTTTACAGCCTAAGAACAAAGCTGTAGTGATAGATATTCTGAGGAACCAAAAATACCTGGACCAGCAAGAGCCAGAGAGAATCCCAAACCAAAGAAATCTCTATGTTCGACAAAAAAGGATTTTGTAAACTACATGCATCTGCATGGTCACCCCAGGTTTCTTCGCATTTTGTGTAAATTAGACAATGACTGGGTGCTGACGAAGACTGGGAAGAGGAGTTAGGTACTGAATCACAGAACTGAGTTAAAACTTTGGCACTTTCTTAAGAGTTACCAGTTGGACGTCTTTAAATTAAACAATAATTTTAAAGATATAAACAACCTAACATTCTTAATATATGTTTATGTGTTTTTTAACAGCTTTATTGAGATATTTATATATCATAAAATCATCCACTCTAAGTAAACAATTACTTTTGGTAAATATATGGAGCTGTGCAACCACAATCTGCTTTGAAAACTTTTCATCACTCCAAAAAGTTCCCTCATGTCTGAGTGCTGTCAATCTCAGGTTCTACCCCCAGGCCCAGGGAGCCACGGATCTGTTTTCTGTCCTTTATCTTTTCTGGACATTTCACATCTGGTGTCTTTCACTTAGCATGTTTTTAAGGTTCATCCACATTGCAGCATGTTATCAGTTCTCTCCTCTGTTTTAATGCTGCCGAATAGTATTTTGTTCATCCACTGACCAGCTGATGGATATCTGAATGGTCTCCAGTTTGGGGCTATTATAAATAGTGCTGCTATGAACATTCAAGAACAAGTCTTTGCGCAGACATTTATTTTTACTTATCTTGTATAGATATCTAAGAGGAGAACAGTGGGGTCATAGAGTAAGTGTACATCTACCTTTTTAGGAAACAATCAAGTTGATTTCTGAAGTGTAGGTACCATTTTACATTGCCACCAGCAACAGAGTTATAGCTGCTCCACATCTTCACCATAACTTAGTACTGCCTGTCTTACACAGCTATTTGAGTGGGTGTGAAGTGGCATCTTATTGAGATTTTAATTTGCATTTCCATAAGAATCAATGATGTTGAAAGTCTTTTAAGATGTCTTTACATTTCACTTTAGAGGCAAAAAAAAAATTCTCACAATCGACTTTAGATCCATACTTTTAGGCTATCAGAAGAACTGACAAATTCCAATCAAATTCACACTTTTTATTCTTGTTCATACTTAGTTCTTTGTACCATTTCTATTACTTCATTTATTACTTTTACCTCTTTAATCACGTTTGGGCTTCTTCAGTTTTTGTGCAGATATTCATTTTGACTTCCCTTGGATAACTACGGGTAATGCTTCAGGGTCACATGGTCAGCACATTTAATACCTGTTTTATGGTCCAAATGTGTAAAACTACCTATTTAAAATTCAAGTCAATCTTTTCTGGACCAAGCTCAATACATATAAATTTATTTTAGTAATTACTAACGTCCACACTGGATGACTCAATACATACACCTGAATCATTATGCCAAAGTAATCTTTATTGCATTAAGTTTAACAATTAAAGCACCTATAATCAGATGGTACTGTGGACTTAACTGAAGTCCCAAGAAGCTTTCAACGTAGTTGATAAGGTAACAAATCATTAGATATTACAGAATTTGTCTTCCTGGGATGACGCTGCAGGAAAAGTACTTCACACTAGCAGTTAGAAACTCTTCATTCAGTTTCCATTCTGCTTTGCATTAGCTTTGTGATCCTAGTAGTCACTTAACCTCATCAGATCTCTCTGCTACTTCAGTAATCAAGTGGGACTACTCCCTAATACTCGATGTCACACTGCTGTGCAACTGTGTGTGTGTGTGTGTGT
>NW_011889010.1:329755-339375 GCF_000151845.1 Pteropus vampyrus
GCTATTTGAGTGGGTGTGAAGTGGCATCTTATTGAGATTTTAATTTGCATTTCCATAAGAATCAATGATGTTGAAAGTCTTTTAAGATGTCTTTACATTTCACTTTAGAGGCAAAAAAAAAATTCTCACAATCGACTTTAGATCCATACTTTTAGGCTATCAGAAGAACTGACAAATTCCAATCAAATTCACACTTTTTATTCTTGTTCATACTTAGTTCTTTGTACCATTTCTATTACTTCATTTATTACTTTTACCTCTTTAATCACGTTTGGGCTTCTTCAGTTTTTGTGCAGATATTCATTTTGACTTCCCTTGGATAACTACGGGTAATGCTTCAGGGTCACATGGTCAGCACATTTAATACCTGTTTTATGGTCCAAATGTGTAAAACTACCTATTTAAAATTCAAGTCAATCTTTTCTGGACCAAGCTCAATACATATAAATTTATTTTAGTAATTACTAACGTCCACACTGGATGACTCAATACATACACCTGAATCATTATGCCAAAGTAATCTTTATTGCATTAAGTTTAACAATTAAAGCACCTATAATCAGATGGTACTGTGGACTTAACTGAAGTCCCAAGAAGCTTTCAACGTAGTTGATAAGGTAACAAATCATTAGATATTACAGAATTTGTCTTCCTGGGATGACGCTGCAGGAAAAGTACTTCACACTAGCAGTTAGAAACTCTTCATTCAGTTTCCATTCTGCTTTGCATTAGCTTTGTGATCCTAGTAGTCACTTAACCTCATCAGATCTCTCTGCTACTTCAGTAATCAAGTGGGACTACTCCCTAATACTCGATGTCACACTGCTGTGCAACTGTGTGTGTGTGTGTGTGTACAGGGAAAGGATGGCTTGGGAACTGGACAGAATTGCGTTCAATACATATTTAGATTCAATACATATTTATCCTATTACCAGATTCAAGCACTACTGTAAATGCGTTCATGTACTCTTTTCTTTTATCCTCACAACTGCCCAAAAGAATAGATCTTATTATCTTCTCATCTTCCAAATGAGAAACTAAGGCTCAGAAAGATTAAGTAATTTGCTCCAGTTCAACAATGAAAAACCAAACTGAGGATTCAAACCAAGGTAGAAGCAATATCCTGCTGAAGAACAAAACCGAAAACATGTAGCCTTGTGAGTTCATCAACACTGCATTTTCTTTCAAAGACCAAGATGCTGAAGGCAATTATGTAGAGTGGCTCTTCCTCCCCTGCATTAGTTTTTTGTGTTTTTGTTTCGGTTCTCCCCACCTTCCCTTCCTCATGAAGTCTGGTTTCCTGAACAGGCAAACAAACCTCAAGGAAATGTGTTCTGGTCCCCAAGTAGACCTAGTGGTAAGTGGGGAAGCGGGGAGGGGGGATAGAGGTGTCCAGGTAGAAAAGACTGTCAAGCCTATGTAACAAACAAGCAAAATACATCAATTTTTGTGCAACACAGAGGAGGTGCTGCAGGGACAGAACATGGGAAATATCTTAGAGAAGGTAAAAAACACATACATCTTTTGATTATTTCATGTCCCAAGATATAACCAACTAACTCTTAAAGAGGCAGTATGCCTTTCAGAACTGATGGTATTCTTCAACCAAGTTAAAATGTTCTGAAGAAAGAAAGCAGCAGCGATCTTTGAAAGTGTTAGCTTGAAGGACAACGAAAAAAGCAATGGAAGCTTTTGAATGCAAATTTAGGCTCTTGGAAATAAAAAAGTAAATGAGGATATGAATTCTTAAAATTAAAACTTAATTTACCTACGATATCTAGGTAACCAGTACTGCATATAGGAGGTATGCTTGCAGGCTGGTTTTGTGTATTCACCTTCATGCATGAGTGTATCTGCAGATAACCAGGCGAAATACCTGAATATTAATCAGTATTCTCATCTTCCAGCAGTGTTAAAAGGAGACTTGCCTAAGAAACTTGCTGTTATAAAATTGTTGAAATTATTTTTTTAAGCATTCAACCAATTTAAGTCTGTATTTTTCATATCTTTATTAACAACAGAAGCTATCTTTTGTTACTGTGTGTCAAATACCCAGTGTGCTTCAGTTCTAATCCTCACGCCAACCCTACCTATATGGTAGGTCTTACACTTTCTCTTTTACAGAGTAATAAGGTAGGAATAGCACAAAAAAGTTAAATAATTTGTTCAGTGGCAAAGTTGGGTTCCAAACCTAAGTTTCTGATTTTAAAACTACGTTCTTTCTACTTTAACATTCTGCTTCTCTCTCTCTCTCTCTCTCTTTCTCTCTTTCTCTCTTTCTCTCTCTCTCTCTTTCTCTCTCTCTCTCTCTCTCTCTCTCTCTCTCTCTCTCTCTCTCTCTCTCTCTCTCTCTCTCTCTCTCTGGCAAATGATGTAGGAGAACAAGTTAAAGACAACTTTGCTTGTTTTAGGAAACTTGAGGAAGGACGCTTGTTTAAAATGACCTAATTTGGGTTTTTTTTGTTTGTTTGTTTTTTGGTTTTTCAAATAATATAGGCAGCATGAGAAAGTGGGCTACCAACAAGGGAAACCTAGGAGGGTTAGTACATACAGAGCCCATAGCTGAAGCTGTGTAGCTTCAGCTTAGCTGAAATCCTGTTTGGAGAAGCCTGCCCTTTCTCCAGCTCCTGCTCAATTGATGCTAACTCCCCAAAAGAGACTTGGTCTTATTTTATTTTATTTTATTTTGTAATTTTTAGGCGGGGCAACTCTTGGTTGACCTAACAGATTGCAAGGACCTTGTCAGCTTACGATCCCTTTTTAATTTTTTTATTTTTTATGCCTACAGCACCTGGTCTTCTTAGGTGGTCGCCCATTCAAGGACTAACCAGGCCCAACTCTGCTTAGCTTCCGAGATCAGACAGGATCAGGCTTGTTCAGGGTAGCATGGCCGTAGATGAGACCTGGCCTTAAATGAACCGAGAGAGCTAAGGAGAGAATATTTTATTGCTCATTCCTCATATTTCCATGTGGAAGAACTCCAAGTAACACTCTTGAAATCCCTAAGGCCCTCACTCTGCCCTCTTGGGGAAAAGAAGGGTGAATTATCAAATTAGTGGTTTCGAGAGAAGGAACTGGGCTCCTCTCCTCCACGGGAGGCCTGCAGTTGTCGAGCTTGCCAGTGCCTGGATAAAGCTTTAATTCAAGAGTGAAGTATCATAAAGCCCCCTTTGGCCAACAGCCCTAAAGCCATTTTCCAACATCTCTATCAGTAACTGAGGTGGAATGAGATGCAGGAAAACACAGTGGTAAAGAGACTGGGCTCCAGAATCAAATTGCTGATTTTGAATCCTGGCTCCACCACTTACTACGTGACCTTGGGCAACTAACCTCTTCATGCTCCAGTTTCCCTTATCTGTAAAATGCAGACAACAAGAGAAACTATTTCATAGGATTGCTATGAAGATTAGAACAGGGCCAGGCACATAATAAGCACTAAGTCTTGGTGTTTTTATTTTTGATTTGTATATTTCCTCTATCTTACTGTTCCCCGTCACTACCTAAGTTCAGAATTGGGATGGGGGAAAGGGTGAGGGGTTTGTGTATGGGCTTACTAAAATCTGAATACAGAGAAAGAATCTCTTTCAAAAGATGAGATGAATGCCCTTGATAATGGTGACAGATGATGCAAATGTCTTGCTTTACTCTTTAGTGAACTACTTTGGGGAATGCTCCAGAATAAGGGATGGTCTAGAGGAGACAAGGCACTAAGGTACCTAGTTTTAAATCTCTCCAGTCATATTCTACCAACTGAAAATTCACTTACAATAGTATGATTTTTTTGCAGGGCAGAGAGCTGTCTGAACACATCCCCCCTGCCCCCCAAGCCCCCGCCAGATGGTTCTCAATATTTTGCTATATGATCAGATCTGTCACCGACTAATTATAATTGTTAAAGCTTGGTGGCTTTTCCCAATACTATACTTCTCCCCTCCCTCTCCTTTACGGGTATTAATTCCCCCTGTGAACGTCTTAAACTCGTTTCCTATCTGACACCCACTGTGTCTTGGGACATTATGAGCACAGTTACATCGTCCTTATTAGAAAGGATAAAAGAATTGCAGCAATTAAGGATGAAAATATAAGGTCCCCAGAATTCCTTGAACATGTTTCCGTATAACATGTATGGCATTGTATCAACTGCTTGCAGGTGCTTCTGCAGCCTGCTACCTCCAAACCAGCTCCTCCATCTTGCTATCTCAGCCCCTAAATTTAGCCCAGTGCCTGCCAAATTGTAGGCATTCAAAGAGTGTTTACTGAAATGAGAGACTAGGAGTTAGGTTAACCATGGCTACATCCTGTCTAAAGCAAAATCTTCCCTTACAAGCCTCTCTTCAAATCTCCAGACACCACTTTTCCTATGTATATCTTTGTCGACATTTTGTCCTTCCCGTATTGTTACACATTAGACTCGAAACTACCAGTTTCCTTAAGAAACCATGATCTGAAAACTAAAAAGATCCAGAAAATGAAGTGCAGATAAAAGTTATATAACAGCATGTCTTGAGAGCAACCAGAAGACAGAAGACTCTGAGACAGAGATCTTTGGAGGAAATCAATGGAATGACATAGCTAAGAATTAGATAGAAAAAATATTAAGAATATAAACAAAACTGCAGGGAAAATAAAAAGCAATTCAGTGAGTCATGGTCCAAATTTAAAGCAAATAAAAATGTGGTACAATATGATGCAATTGATATTTCTGAAGTACGCCTATATGTTTAAATATCCACACAACATTTCTCTAAAAGGACTCACTGGTGGCCTCTGCAGAGGAAGCCAAGAGGCTGGAAAGCAGGCGTGGGAGGCAGCCTTTTCATTGTGTACTCTCTTGTACCTTTTGAATTTTGAACCATGTGTATGGATTTTCTATTCAAAACAAAACCCCACAGTATTAACAAAAGAACTTATTTAAACTTTATGCTAGAACGCACTCCATCAAATAATCCATGGGTTGAGATAATGAACCAAGAGAAGGATGAGCAATTCTAACACACTGTGGGCAAACAGGCAGATGGATAGGTGGATGGATGGAAACAAACATATACACAGATAAAAGAATGTCAACTTATGTGTAAAGCCAGCGGGTTGTGAAAGGGTCAGAAAAGGGTAAGGGTGGGGTCTTCATCTTGGTGAAGAAAGAATGAAGAAATGTTCGAAGTTGATTTAATAAGAAATACAGGTTTTAATATGTCATGTAAAACCATCACAGAAATGACCAACAAAAGGAATAAAAATAATATAAAAATCAAACATTAGGAGAAGAGGTAAAAAGATTGTACATATAAGTTAACATCTTTAAAGAGTCAATGAATTTATGTCTAAGATTAATAAATCAAGGTATGTGCACATTACCTAGAATAATCTTCAGGCTTTTTTGTTCCTTGGAACTCTTCAGACATTTTTAAGTTGTCATATAAAATTTTTCAGAAATGAATTTTAATAGCTAAAAACGATATAATTTCTGAAATATAATATTTTAAAATAAAATTTATTTTAATATACCCATCAGTAGCCAAGTACCATAAGTGTTTGTAAATGTGGGTAATATATTTTATTTGATACTATCAATCATTTTTTAATGACAAAAAAAACTCTTCTTTAGTAGTAATTTTATACCTTCACTTTTTTCCCCTGAACTCTTATTTCCATTCCACTTTCCTCAAAGTATTTTATCCTAAAGTCTTTTTGTTAACCAGTCTATCATTATTTTCAGCAAAAATATCTATATAAATTAAAATTTTAAATTTCTGTGGTTACTTTTCTTCTGCATTGAGCTATCAATACGATTATAAGTAGCGCATGATTGATCAGAATAAACAATTATCTTACAAATTTTGATAAACATGAAAAAGTAAAAATTGTGTTGGAAAAGCACCTTTCATGAAATGAATCCATGGAATGACTGTGACTACTGAAGTGAGACAGCGCTGAGCATTAACGCTGCTCCCACTTTCTTTTGTAGAGAAGCACTGAAATCCTTGCTCAGACATATAACAGGATGGGTGGGACTATAAGGAGGTTTGTTATAGCAATGTCACTCAAGTCTCTGCACTGCTGTCATGATAAACGTCCTCCATACACCCCCCAAAAAAATCACATAGTGATCTAACGTCAAATATTATTTTTAATGACCTATAAACTAATGAATCACTTAGGTCTGAAAGCGAAGAATTGGAAACTACCTGCCTTGCAAAAGGAGTTGCGACCCAGGTCATACTGTACTCATTTCTCTGTTTCTTGGATAGATGCCAAAGACTTTATCATAACTTATCAAGCTAATTACACTTGCTATTGTTTCACTTGGTAGAACTTTGCTTAACCTCTGAAACTCAAAAGGTTTGAGAAAAATAAAATCTCGTTGACTTCATTATACCTTGATAAAACAATACTATTTGACAAAATGATTTCATCTTATGACATACTTTAAATATATTTTCCTCCAAACATTGAAGCTGCATATTTAGCTAATTAAATATATGGGAAAGTTTGCCCTATAATCTAACTAGAATGTGGCTTATTATCAAATCTTTATCTCATGTATCTTAGCAAATTTTTATTATCTTATTATCAAAATAATCAGGTAAATCAAACATTTTCTGTAAAATAACCCGACCTCTTTTTAAAATCTAAATAAAAGTCTGAACACTCGTTCCTAAGAAAACTATATTATGGAATACATTTTATAAGATAAATGGTAATCAAGTAGGGATTTAAATAATAAATATCTAGTAATTTAAAATGATTAAAAGATAAGATAGATCAATATGCTGTTTTTCATTGATCTGTTATAACAAAAGTTAACGTGTACCCAAAACTAGAAGATATTTACAAAACAAGGAGTATGAGGAAGTCATAGTTTTCCTTAGGTTAACTTCCATATCAAACTCTAGTATGCTGTTTTTAAAAATAATTAACCAAAATAAGAAAGTAGTCCATTAACTTTTTTAAACATCAAGATTAGACTTTTCCTATGTACTTAATGAAAGACAAGAGTTTATAGAACTGTAAGCCACTCTAGCAGTTGGCATAAAATGTTTTGTTAACAGGTGGGAGAAAACATTGTTTTATAGCTTAAAATGAGATGAGGACTGACTGTAATTGAAATAAATACTTCATGATATGACTTAATAAAAATGTTTTAATTACCTCACTGAATCCTTATTGAATAAGGTATATCAAAAACCTAAAAGAAATGGCATAAAAATTTTATCTGTGCATATAGCCAATGCATCCTAAAGGAATAATTCCAGTTTCTTTCTTTAGCTGTTTGAAAGTGCTTTGCCTTCCAATTAATGGCTTGTCCTAGCATTGAGCATTAAGAATAGAAAAAGACTTGTTTCTGTTTTCCAGCCTGGAAAGCTACAATTTGATAAGTGGAATTAACAACTAAATTTAAACGGAAGCTATTTATTTAAAAAAAAAAATACAGTTTAAATCAGGCCATTAATCAGTCAACATGAAAGTGAAAAATGAAAATATGGAAGTGAAAAAATGGGAATGCAGGGTAACATATTTGAGCAATTATGGGGGTCAAAATTTTAACATTTAGTCTTGACTGACCTGAAAATCCTCATTGCTTTGTGGTAGATTAAAAACAAAACAATACTTCTGACCAGAAATATCAGGGAGTTTGAGATAAAGAGGCATCGCTCTGGGGCCTGTGAGAGTAATGAAGGAGCTGGAAGGACTGATTGCATGGGTAAGCATGCAGGGGAAGGCCTTCCCCACCACCCGCCCACAGCCTCCTAAGAAATGTCTGTCAAATCAGTGAGGCCCCGAGCTGAACCTGGACTTGGCCAATAGAAAGCTTTGTGACCACGAACTTAGCTCCTCTGTAAATGCAAAATGTGGATTAGGTATGTTTTGTAAACACCCACTTAGCTCCAATCATCTATAATGTGAAGAACTATGGATCCTGGTTATTAACCTGGCAGGCAGTCATGTAAGTTCACATTTTTTGAGCTCTCCCAAATCTGTTTATTGGAGAACTCACTATACTTCCAGAAATCTCTTTCCCTGGGCCTAGGAACTCAGAATTTAGTGGGGTGTTTGCTGTATTTACATCAAAGATGACTCAATCTTGCTCCAGATTCTGAATGTATTGTTGGTCTGCCCTTGAACTAAAACTTTCCCTCACATATTTTTGAGTTTTCGTACACTGAATGCTAGCAAATGAGCCAGATTTTGAAATTTTCCTTTGCTGTGACAAGGTGTTAAATATCTTGTACAACTGTAAGCTTAGTAATCACATGACGTGACATTTGTGTTCCTATCTAACTAAGTGGGTGTTTACTGTAAATATTAACTGGTAGTTACAAAAAAATCCTGCCCATAATGAACACTCTTCAGTCGGGGAGAGATACTTGTAACACGGGAATTGATCCAGCCGAGCACATATTTAAAACAGACTGGTAAAAATCTCTATTCAGAAACACTGGACTTTCATTTCCTATTTTGTGGCGACTGTCTAACTTGAAAACATAAACGTGTAGATTTCCACCTTGGAAATCTACCTCTTGGGAGTATCATTTTAACAGTCTCTGACCTGATTTTCCTATCTGCAGTCATGCTCCCACCTAACCTGTCCTCCACACTGTCATCAGCGTAACCCTGTATTGAGTCGTTCTGAGTGCAGTGGAGCCAGACAAGGCCTAGTTTTGACTCCGGGCAAGACACTTAATTTCTTCATGTCTGTTTCTCCATCTGTAAAATGCAAATAATAGGATTGCTGTGACCATTAAATAACACGTGTAGAGTGCTTATAACTGTGTCTACATAATTATGTCACTCATATGCAGAAGAACCTCCCAGACCTTGCCCTCCTTCATGTGTGGCTCCATTCTGCCTTTCTGTCTTCCACCCACACTGTCATGCCACTCACTACATCTGAAATATCTTTACTTCTGAACCAGAGAGAACAAAGCCCTAATCATTCTTTTGTGATTTCTTCAAACTTAAAGAATTACAGCAATTATTACTTTCATTCTCTCTCCCCATTTTTTTTCTAACAGCTTTAGCATACATAACTGCATTTATGTTTGCCTAGATTCTCTTACCCTAACTGTCTTTATTTTAGACAAGATCCTTTTGTCTTTATTTAATAATACTTCACCATAATCCCATGACACGTCATAACTCTCTCCTATGGAACTCTACACACTGTATTCTCATCATCCCTACTAAATTACACACACACAAAAAGAAAAATAGAGGCAAATGCAAGTGTTAGTTTTAATCGACATGTAGAGATAATCAGTTAACATTTGATATCCTGATCATGAATATACACTCCAGAGTGGATTAGGCAGCACGTGAAAGACTATAGTCATGAATGCACACTCTAGAGCAGAGACTTTTAACCTGGAGAGAATGAATGGGCGTCCATGAAGATGGATGGGGAAAAAATTACACTTTTATTTTCTGCTAACTTACGAAACTTAGAAACTAGAAATATAGCTAATAAAATACAATATTTTAATACTATATTTTAATACAATATTAAAATACTATATTTCAATTAGAAATATAGCTAATAAAATACAATATTAAAAGTGACTTTGTCACCAATAAAAAAAAATCACAGCTATTTTCATATCATAATTGTTGCAAATATCTTG
>NW_011889010.1:340151-342513 GCF_000151845.1 Pteropus vampyrus
CCTGTATTAAAACCAGTTTATAATACTAATAAGCTCCATGAAGTCTGGGACCAAATTTCTTTTTGTTCATCGTTTTCTTAGGATTAACATCTTGACATCCAGAAGGCACTCAATTAATAGTTGTTGAATTAATTAAAAAATATAGTACATTTAGCTATGTATGGGGTTCCCTAACTCCAGAATGTAAATTCCTTAATAAAAGAGCATGTCATATCTTGTAAAACACCTTCCTGCTTCATTCCTCATGAAAATTTTGAGGTAATCACAGTGCCTATATCTTTTTTGGTATTTTTGTCAAACTTGTAGGTAAAACCTTTGCAAAGGATTCAACACACTATAAGCAATAATAATGCCTATAAACAAATGCTATTTATCATCAATAAAAAGAGTCAAAACTAAATTCTGTTCATTTCTTATATTTCCAAGAACTCTGTACTGTCTCTGCATTACTTATACCTTCTAAGCTTTCAAAGACTTTAACCACTGAGTTCCTTTTACTATGATAATAATAGCTCTTTGCTCAGAACAAGGAAACCAGCTCTGCACGATATTATGCAAACTGATGCGCTTCAGAGGAAACCCACAATCCCAGAAATAAACATCTTGTAGTTGCTATCTGGAGGGTTAAGAAACTATACTTAGAAGCACAGCTTGTCACCTAAAATTATTGTCAATTAAAAGCCGAAGGATATGATTTGTTATTAGGAACATGACATGATAGTTTATTACACGTCTAACCCAGCCAATAAACATTTACTGAGTATCCAGCATGTGCCAGTGTTATTTTTTAAAAAATATTACTTAAAATATGACATATTCTCCAATACCCTTCAACCCATTCTTGCCTTTTCCTATCCTTACAAGCAATGATGACAGTTAAACTCCACTAGCAGTGCCTGAATCCTAGACCCTTCCTAATGCTTATGAGGTTGATAAATTGAAAAATTAATACACTCTCTGTAGTACAGACCTATCCTCTTCCTAATTTTTAAGTTCAGATCTTCATTGTCAGTAGCAAGTCACGACAAAACACATCAGATCAAATGACAGTTTGATACATAAGAGAATCCATTTGTATATAGACCAAAGGCATACAAAAAGGATGTTCTTAGCATGGATTCTTCAGGAGGCTTATAGTGGAGTACGGTCCCGGGGAAGAGGGGGAAGGGGAGCGAGGCATGACGTGTCAGACTATGTCCACGTGGAGTTGGTCAGGGTCCAGTAGCTGGGATGAAAAGTGATCAAAGGCTCTGGGGAGAGTGAGGCCAAGAGGACTGAAGCAGCACATAAGAGGCGTCTGCTACGGGGGAAGAAGGCGAAACTGGGGTCAGAAAGCTTCAGTGAAGCTTATGGAAATGGCAAGGCACAAAGTTTTAGTTCAGTGCCCAGATATGACTTAATCTTGAACTAGTCTCTGTCCCAGTATCCTACTTTTAAGCCTCCTTCCTGATGTCAGAGGATAAAGGCTGGCATTGGGTGCAGTCATAATAAATCTTTCAGAGAAAAGGTTTTCACACAATAGGGTTTTCCTGTACTACTTATATAATCCAATTAGAATGACTAATGTGAAATAGTAACCAAATGTATATACAATGTCTGGTTCCTCCCATTACATTGCAATTGCCAATGCCCCAAAGAGTACTGCAGATTGCAAGGGTGGCTATGGCTGGACGAATGACTAAGTGAGAGTAATAACTGAACTCACAAAGATCTTGCTTACACCTGGGGTTTCTGTTGTGGTAATATTTTATGAAAATAAAGTTGAGCAAGGAAGTTTATTTGTTACACATCATCAAAACATCGTCATCCAATTTTCTTCTATACAGAGGAATATGTAAATCGAACAGAATAATAAAGTACAATTATAAAAACAAGCTAATATACACAGATTTTTATCATAGTTTTCATTTCACAAGGTAAATTTATTTTTTTGAAAACTTGGTAATTTTATAAATGTTTATACCATCTGAAAAATAAATAGGAAAAGGTTTGCCTTAATGGAGAATTAGATATACATGTATTATTGCATAAAATGGCTGTTAAAAAATTCCAGTTTGCAAGATAAAGAACTGTGTCAAAACTGCTTATACATTACAAATTCAATTTCCAAAGAATCTGCAAATTGTCAGCATCATAGAAACTAACAAATATCCTGAAATTTGAATTACTATACTTTGGAATAAAATTAGGCCTGCCATCCTTGACTCCTTCACAGTGACTACATTCTACTGACACCTGAGTCTTTTAAGTTTTTGTTAAATTACTATAAATTTGACATACAAATTTAAAATCAAATAATTCCATTTTGTTGACAGAATTTTGATTTGTCAAAAATGTTTTGCTCTTTTAGATCAATTTTAGT
>NW_011889010.1:342563-371624 GCF_000151845.1 Pteropus vampyrus
AAGTCACGACAAAACACATCAGATCAAATGACAGTTTGATACATAAGAGAATCCATTTGTATATAGACCAAAGGCATACAAAAAGGATGTTCTTAGCATGGATTCTTCAGGAGGCTTATAGTGGAGTACGGTCCCGGGGAAGAGGGGGAAGGGGAGCGAGGCATGACGTGTCAGACTATGTCCACGTGGAGTTGGTCAGGGTCCAGTAGCTGGGATGAAAAGTGATCAAAGGCTCTGGGGAGAGTGAGGCCAAGAGGACTGAAGCAGCACATAAGAGGCGTCTGCTACGGGGGAAGAAGGCGAAACTGGGGTCAGAAAGCTTCAGTGAAGCTTATGGAAATGGCAAGGCACAAAGTTTTAGTTCAGTGCCCAGATATGACTTAATCTTGAACTAGTCTCTGTCCCAGTATCCTACTTTTAAGCCTCCTTCCTGATGTCAGAGGATAAAGGCTGGCATTGGGTGCAGTCATAATAAATCTTTCAGAGAAAAGGTTTTCACACAATAGGGTTTTCCTGTACTACTTATATAATCCAATTAGAATGACTAATGTGAAATAGTAACCAAATGTATATACAATGTCTGGTTCCTCCCATTACATTGCAATTGCCAATGCCCCAAAGAGTACTGCAGATTGCAAGGGTGGCTATGGCTGGACGAATGACTAAGTGAGAGTAATAACTGAACTCACAAAGATCTTGCTTACACCTGGGGTTTCTGTTGTGGTAATATTTTATGAAAATAAAGTTGAGCAAGGAAGTTTATTTGTTACACATCATCAAAACATCGTCATCCAATTTTCTTCTATACAGAGGAATATGTAAATCGAACAGAATAATAAAGTACAATTATAAAAACAAGCTAATATACACAGATTTTTATCATAGTTTTCATTTCACAAGGTAAATTTATTTTTTTGAAAACTTGGTAATTTTATAAATGTTTATACCATCTGAAAAATAAATAGGAAAAGGTTTGCCTTAATGGAGAATTAGATATACATGTATTATTGCATAAAATGGCTGTTAAAAAATTCCAGTTTGCAAGATAAAGAACTGTGTCAAAACTGCTTATACATTACAAATTCAATTTCCAAAGAATCTGCAAATTGTCAGCATCATAGAAACTAACAAATATCCTGAAATTTGAATTACTATACTTTGGAATAAAATTAGGCCTGCCATCCTTGACTCCTTCACAGTGACTACATTCTACTGACACCTGAGTCTTTTAAGTTTTTGTTAAATTACTATAAATTTGACATACAAATTTAAAATCAAATAATTCCATTTTGTTGACAGAATTTTGATTTGTCAAAAATGTTTTGCTCTTTTAGATCAATTTTAGTATATACTGAGGGCCAAAGTCCCTTCAATAATCAGTACTATAGGTAAAATAACGACTAATCTTGTCTTCTCCACATATACTCCTGCGAGACTTTTAGAGCTTATCTCAGTTGAACGCCATGAAGGAAATTTTATGAGATGTAGGCCAAGGACTTTTCACTCTCCTCGTAGGGTAACAGGACAATTTACGTCATGTTTTTCAATGGAAAGGCATTGCTCGAGCACAAGGATGCCTAACCCTACGCTAGATACTAACAGATACTCTATACCTGTATATTCTTTGATAACCTTATTAGCTTAAGGATAATAATTCATGAGGCTTCAATTCCTAACATAAAGGGATCTAAAAAATCGTTGGAGAGATGAGGCAGGTATTTGCAACCAGAAAAGAAAAAGACGTGTGTGTCCTGACTATATGTACTGTCCTACTTGGACAGCTGCCCACATGAACCGGCCTGGGAATTCCCCTGCCCTGGTTGCAGTCATTGGGAATCTCTCTCCATCCTGTCTCCCTCCCTTTCTATATCACCACAGCAAAAGCAAAAGAATTCCCCTTCTCTCCCTGTATCTTTCTTAACTGCTCTATTACTCCACTGACAAAGGTAAGGACTCTATAATAATGGGACAAAGTAAGCCACAGTGAAGAGAGGACAGAAGAACGATTCCCTCTGTACCTCTCTGCTGGGGACGAGCAGTGGGTGACTGGTGGCGGATGGAAAGGTGGGGGGACACTTCAGGAATCTGTGACATGGCACCCTCTTTTCCAGGCTTTCTCCTCTCCCGAGGAAGGAGGCAGGGCTGTTTCACCACCTCTACTCTCCAGGAAACTTCAGTTTCCTTCTCCATAACTGCACATTCTCTCTCTAGCATCTGAGTCTCATTTGAAAGCCCCCACCCCCGAAAATCACATCAAACGTCCATCTCAGTTCTTCAAATCCTCTTCCTACTGTTTATCCAACAACCTCTCTCTACCAAGAGCAAGCGAACAATCAGAAAGGCTTAGAACCAGGAAATCCCTGACTTCCTACCCCAATAGGTAGAAGGTGAAATTTCCTGGAACTCTGAACTCATAGAATTATTTGCTCAAAATGTCTTAGTTAAATAATGCCATACACTTTGGAAATAGCACAGGTTAAATAGGCTTTCGCAGGGACCTGGAGATGATTTACCTATTGACACGATATTGCTTGTAAAGAAAAAAATGATTGTACTCTAAAATTTTGGTGGGTGCCTCAGACAATTTAAATTAACCTGGGCTAACATATTATACTTTAGATCAGAGATTCTCAAACTCTTTGGTATCAGGAAACTTTTATACTCTTAAATATTACTGAGGACCCTAAAGAGTTTTTTTAATGTGAGTTATAGCCTATGAATATTTTTTTGAATTAGAAATTAAAGCTGAGAAACTTTTAAACTACCTTAACACATTTAAAAATAGGAAGATTTATTACACATTAATATAAATAACATTTAAAAAATAACACTATGCTCCAAAACAAAAACATATAAGTATAAATACATATTTAGTAAAAGAATAGCATTGTTTTACATTTTTACAAGTTAATATAATGTATTAAGCTGAACACTTGATAATTTATAAACAAAGTCATGTCAACAGTTACGTAATTCACATGACTAAATCTGATAAACTAAAAAAAAATTGAGAATATAACATATTCAGAGTGCAGAGGTTGATGGTCTCAGAAAGTAATATGAGCTTCAAAACCCAGGATCAAGGTCAGGAAAGGGCATATTTTGTGACTGAAGCCAATTAGAATCTACACCCAGGGTTGTAAATGGAAAGGTTCAAAGAGATCAGGCAAATAACAAAATGAAAGTCCACCACCTGGGGACCTGAAGAGCTCATGACCTTGTCAAAGCAGGCAGCAAGGCTAAGGCTGCCAGATTTTCAAGTTATTTAAGAAAACCTGAAAATTATATGAAACCTCCTGATTTTTAAATATTGAAACTGCAGGCCAAACAAAACACATCTATGGGTAAATGTAGCCTATGACACCCTTGGTTTGCAACAATCTACACTATATATTATAAACATAATTATCTAATCTTTAGGAAATTCCTCCTAAAGGAAATCTATCCTACACTATGATCCTAATATCAGATCACTAGGAAAGAGCAAACTTATGATCAATGAAACAACACTGAAACAAGAGATTGTCAAAACAACGAAAGCAAAACAAAAGCTGTGGTGCTATGTGAGTAAACAAGAGACCATATCTAGTGGACAGGAAAGGATATCTTTACTAGAAAATTGCGCTCTACATGGTAGAGTGGATGGAGATGGCTCATCACACTCTACCATTGTCTTGAGAAACAGTCTTCATGAAATCCAACTCCCAGACTCACAAATCACCCTTCCAACTATCAGAATATCAGCAAAGGGGGTTTTTGAGAACAGTCATCATCAATCAAGAGATATTTACTGATTACCTTCTACTTGCAAAGTACTATAAGAAGCACAAAGAATAAGAAGTGGTCTGCGCTTTCAAGCAGCTACAGTCTACAAGGGGAGTGGGGCTCAAACACAGAGGAAATAGCTAACGAACTGGTACCAGCATTAGAAAACACGGTGAGACAAACATATAAAAGATGTACCCCAGGAACGACAGTCCTTAATTAGTAGAAATAACACATGCTCTAAATTCAAGACATTACAGGAAATAGAAGTGGGCTTGAAGGAAGATCAGTCTGGTATTATTGGGTTCCAGAAACCAGTTAGAAGGCTATGTTGTAACCTAAACAATTACAGTCCTAAGTAGGTCAGAGAGAATAGAAAAGAATGTCAGGATAAAAATAGTCACATGAAAAATCAGAAAGATTTGACATCTAAATAAAGATAATATATCCCCTATAACAAATTCACTTATTAATCCATCTACAGAACAAATGACCCAGTTTCTTCAACAACTAAGGAACTAACGAATCAACAGACATATAATCCAATCATGATGTGCAGACCATATTGAATGCTATTCAAAACAAACTTCAGAGAAAAAACTGTACAAGACAAATGGACACGTGAACATTGACTAAAAATTTTATGTGATTACATAATCATTGTTAATTTTTTAGGTGTAATAATGGTATTGTGGTATGGTAAAACTAATAAAATATGTATTAAAATATTTGTAGGTAAAATGGGATTTACTTCAAAATAAGAAGAGAAAGAGTTGAAGATGTGTATAGGACAGAATTAACCATGGGTTAATGGTTTTGGGGGCTTAGTGACAAGCACATAAGAGTTCATTATACTATTCTGTCTACTTTGGCAAATCTTTTAAATTCTCCATAATAAAAAGTTTTTCAAATTAAATGGCAAATCCAACTTTTACCTACTAAATGATCTTTATGTAAATTCTATTTCAGTTTTCCTAAAAGCAGAACAAATGGATTATTGACTTGTTTCATATAAAGGTCGAAACATGAAGATTTATTATTACTCTTAATTATCACCCATTTTATAGAAACTTTACTTAATTATAAGCATATATAAATTTGGTTTGATAAAAGTGAAGCAAATGTGAAATTCACCAGCATACAAGATACTTGACAAATTAAAATTCTTTTTTAATTTTTCAATTCTAGTTGACACACATTAGTTTCAAGTGTATAATATACTGATTAGACATCTATATAACTTACGAAGTGATCATCCCAATAAGTCTAGTACCCACCTGACACCATACATAGTTATTACAATTTTATTGACTATATTCCCCATGCTGTACTTTAAATCCCTGTGACTGTTTTTATAACTGGAAATTTGTATTTCTTAATCCATTTCACCTTCTTCCACTCATCTCCCTAATCCTCCTCCCATCTGGTGACCATCAGTTTGTTCTTTGTATCTATGAGTAACAAACTTAACTTCTTAACGGACTCTAAGGAAAAATTTAAAGGGCTCCAGAACTCTAACTACTAATTTGCAAAAAAAAAAAAAAAATCATTTTTCATTTTAGCTAAATATAACTCTCATAAGAAAATGTACAATGCTCAAAATTAAATAATAGAATCATTTCAAATCTGAGTGTGCAAAAATCTAACCTTACAAAGTCCACATGAGAATAATTCAATTTCTTTTTACTTTACAGTCTTCTTTTGGCTTTGTTTTTTGTTTTACTGGTATATTTAGACACTGTGTGCTAAAAATAATGTAACCACAACTTAGTGGAACTAGAAATTAATAAAGATTATCCTAACTCTTAGATTGATGCTTGGCAAAGAGTTGATGTTCAACTGTTAAATGGATCATAAGGGTTCCTAAGGTACTGGGATATAGTAACATTCTGGGTTGGATTGGTTTCTCACCTTGTACTTCCTGTAGCACTGCTACCTCCATCTTTAAAACTGAAGTCTACATTCTTATACAATAGCTGGTTTATGAGAGCAACAACTCCTACACTACTAATTTTTTTAAAAAGACAAATTTTTAAAACCTCAATAGTGGGGCTTCGTAGTTTTACCTAAACTTTATTTGTAGGTTTGTAATTAGAGATCTTATCTAGTATATCATATATTATCTGATAATTGTATGCTGAATCCAGGATTCTGGGGAAATTCAAAGCATTTAATTCCTATTAGCTATAACTTACTTAATCTAGTAACTAACCATACACACATAACCCTGAGTCCTCATTATATCAAATGTTAGTAGCCAAGTTAACTTTCAGGCACGGTGATAGAGGTTCTCTTTTCTTGTATTAAAAAAAGTTCATTCTTCCTTATTGCTATACCAATAAAAGTCATAAAAGCAATAAAAGCATAACCAAGATAATTACATATCCAACGACAATGCTAAAAATCATAAATTTTACTATAACAGTCTAATTTTTGTTCAGACGAGTTTACTAATTAACTACAAAACAGTTCATATTAGCAACTTACTCGGCTTTACTGGTAAAACTTCAAAAAAATCTGTATTGATATCTGATTATCTGCTACTATTAACTATGCAACGATATGAATTCAACCATATATATTATTATCTTTTGGGCTTTTAAGAGCCTCCCTGATTCATTTACACAACTACATTCAAAAGTAAATGATTTATATACTTAATGCTCATAATATTTTTTTAAAAGAGGAATCGTCTAAAATTTCTGAATACATAGACTAATGTTCTTCCTACTTTACTCTGACATAATTAGGGTGGACAGACTCCCCTAGGAAGAGCCTCTTTATGAAATTAAAACATACCACACACTATTCTCTAGAGGAGTAAACTCTATTTGGGCAGAATTATTAGCCTCACTCAAGTCATTTCACAGCACAGAGAACAAACAGATCTATTGTACATATCATAATTACATTTTGCATGACTTCCTTCAATTAAAATCTTTACTTAAATTAGCCTCTGTATAGCAGTAGAGAAATTTTAAATATCATTATCTAATATGACCTAAGGATGCCTTCCACTAACAAGAAATTAGTCTGAAAAAGACTATATATTTCAATTATTGACATAAGACCCTCCCCTTGGTAGCATTACTCAGTTCATTTGTAAGAGAAATGAATATGCATGGGTCGACCTCACTTAATTCTGCATATATTTGAAATATAAATTTATATTTCTCTATATATTCATTCATTTACCAATATATGGGTATTCTGAACCTCGAAAGAAGGGCTGGGTATGTTTTGATCATATCAGGCATTCATTAATTACCTAATGATCTTGACTTAACTGATGTCTAGTATACAATCAGAAGGAATAAAAAGATTTTTAATGACTTTACTGACTACTGCTGGTTGAGATCATCACCTCAGACATTCTTCTCACTACAGTGGCAGCTATCACCTTCGCATTATCGATTAATCACTAGGTTAAACATGACCAAATGGAAAGGAGTGGGAAGAACCATATTGTTACTATAAAATAAGAAAATCTCTGCTACACATAGTGAAAATGTAAAGAAATACAAGGGAAAGGAAAAAAACAAATTCAGGAAAGTGGTTCACTGGGTGGGGAGGAAACGGGTTAGAAATTGAGAGGTAGTTCACAGAAGGCTTAAATGGTATTAGTAATGATTTGTTCAACTGAGTGATGGGTACATAAAAGTGTTTTATTCTTTAAACCTTTTTGTATACTATTTTTTAAAAATTTTGCTCAATTTCTTTAAACCTTGCAAGAAGTACCACTCAATAGAAAAGTATACTAGATTTCTTCTCAGCCTTTTGGCTAAAATCAAGTATAGAAAAGAATACTAGAACCCGGGGTTCCGAATCAGTAGCCAAGAACTGAATCTGGCCAAAACCTGTTTTGTTTGGACAGCACATGTTTTGTTTTGCGTTTTAGTTGTAATTTGAAGGCCTTCAGGCAGGGGTATGAACTCTTCAACCAGCTAGTCACCACCATTTTCCTTACAGTAAAGAGAATTCTTTAAAAGCCAAAGAAATTTAATCCTCATACACATGTGGCGTAAATGTAAAATGGTGCAGCTGCTTTGGAAAACAGTCTGGCAGTTTCTCAAAATGTTAAGCATAGAGTTAACAGACAATCCAGCAATTCCATTCCTAGATATGTACCTAAGAGAAATGAAAATGCATGTCTACACAAAGACTTCTACACAAATGTTCACAAATGTTCGCAGCATTATTCCTAATAGCCAAAAAGAGGAAACGATGCAAATATCCATCAACTGAAGAATGGATTAACACAACAGAATTCAATGAAATATTACTCCACCATAAAAATGCGTGTACTGACAAATGCACCAACATGGATAAACCTCAAAACATTATCCTAAGTAAAAGACATCAACCATCAAAGATCACATAGTATATGATTTCATTTATATGAAATGTCCAGAATAGGCAAATCTCAAATCTAGAGAGTATATTAATATGGTTATTAAAATGCTATAAAATTAGATACTGATGTTAGTTGTACAACTCAGTAAATAATGTCAACCAGTGGTCATTGGCACCAATTCAACACCAATAAATCACCAAGAAATCTTCAATTTGGGGTGCGCTGAAGGAGGACACTGCAAACAGCTCAATAGTGTTACAGATCGATTATGAAAGAGCACAGCTATGGAACAGCACTACTGTGAGGCAGCTGTTGAGAAAAGGACACCCTCAGCCCTGTCTGTCTACACAGCTCTGCTCTGCTCATGTGCCAAGGAAGGCTCCCCTCTGCCCCTATCTAGTCCACTGTGATGTGTGATCAATAAAACTGCTACAGAGGATATGTTGCACAGCTATGATTGGACAGGGTAAGTCTCAGCCCTACTGGCTGAAATATGATTCTAGGAACTCCTTTATAAGGGTGGGCTCAGACAGCAGGAACACAGTACATACAGGAAGGCAGTTCAGTGCAGGCAGCAGGCCGTTTAGTATAGGCTTCTCCCTGAAGCATAGCAGGTCCTGTTTAGCAATGGCTTTTTTTTTTTTAATTTGAGCCCAATTAGCCACCAGGAGTCTTTCTCAACAGGTATTTTCTTTGTCAGGGTCAACATTAAAACTCATTGAATTTTTCACTTTAAAGGGGTGATTTACATAGTATATATAGTATATCTCTATAAAGTAGTTTAAAAATAAACCAAAGATATCATTCATTTCTTAGAGTTTGTGCATTAGATTAATGCCTAAATTTAGTTCTCAAATTGTGGTCTGAGAACTCCAGGGGATCACCCATGGCTTTTCAGTGGATCTTTAGATCAGAACTATTTTCATAATACTGAGATATTTGCCTTTTTCACTGTATTGATATTTGCAAATTGATATGGTGCAAAAATGATGGTGGGTAAAACTGCTCATACATTTAGCATAGTGACACCAAGGTATACCAGTTACTAGCAGTCATTGCGTTCTTTATCATCACACCCTCAAACCAAAAAAATAAAATCCTTTTCACTTTGAAATGTTCTCAATAAGGAGTAAAATTATAAATTTTATTCAATCTGGACTCTTGAATACACATCATTTTAATATTATGTGTGACAAAATGGGAAGCAGCTATGAAGCCCTTCTGCTGCATACTAAAATATAAAAAGTGTGATTATATGAGATGTGGGCCAAACGAGTCGCTTTTTTAATAGAACAGCATTTTTACTAGAAACGACTATCCGTTCCTATGGGAAAATGCATTCCCATTTCTAAACTCACCTACACATAACTTTTATAACAAAACTGTTTCATAAAGTGGAGGCTGACACTCTCCACGGGAAATCACACCTTACTCCCTTTTAAAACAACATTTTAAGTATCTCAGTCAATCTTTTAACCTGCATTAACAGGAAAGGCCTGTTTGGTGGGTAAAGGAGGGAATAAAGAAAAAGGCAGAAGATAAAACTTAGCCTCAGAAACTATTTTGCCCTATCATCGGGACAAGCTAACTAGTATTAACATTTTATTATAGGATAAAATTTTAGTAAGTTTTAAGATATAATTCAAACAAAGTGAGGCTTAAAGATTTATTTAGTTATTTAAAAGGGACTGCTCTACATCATGGTACTATTCTAACTGTTACAAATGGGACTTAAAGTATTCCTAATATTAAGAATCATACATTGAGAATTAATTACACTTGTAAAAATCTACTAAGAATAGATAATGAATTAGTCATTTATTAGCCCTAAAAGATGATTTGTAAATATGTTGCTGATGAAGATTTGGAAAACCCCAAGGACCAACCCAGAAAACATGATTCAGGGCAAAAAGGTAATTCCAAAAAGATATTTAATTATATTAGTAGCAGTATAAGCAGTGTAGCTATACATGAAAAAATAAGTAGATCGAATCTACCTGTGTGTATCCAGTACTATACACATAAGAAAAAAAACAATCTGCTGTATTTGTCATTAGAATGTTCAAGTACAGAATTGTGGAATAGAAAGAGTTTGTCCCTGATCTTTTCCGTATTTGATAAAACGTCCCTTTGTTCTTGCCCATTTTCACAAGCAATGATTTGATCTGGTTTCTCCAGTTAGTTGAAACTAAGAAGAGAAGCGCAGATTGCAAGGATTAATACTTTATTCACTGTAAACATAAAATTAGCAGTCCCATCTCTCTAATAGATGGTATGTTAGTCTCAAAGAGCCCCACCAACTTTGGGCAAACTAGATAAAATAAAGTTTCTGACTTTGCAAAGCTGAAATTTGTTTAGAACTAGGTAATTTCTTGATGGTCATGTATATTTAAGTATCAAATACATTTCGGTTTAAAAGTTTTTTACTTCCTTTATGAAGTTATATTCTAGCTCGCTAAACATACCATGGACTACAACTTAAACACAGGCTGTAATAATAATAATGGTAATACTCAAAATAATAGGTAACATTTATATAAGGTTTATTGTAAATAACTAGGCACTGCCATTTTACATATTTTAACTCATTTAATCATCATAACAACCTATAGGCAGGTACTATTACAATCTCCACTTTATAGATGAATAAATTCAGGTAGAGGACAACTAAGTAACTTGCCCCATATCGCACAAGTTAAGTGGTGTAGCTGGGATTCGGTCCAGGATGTCTGGCTCCAAAGTCAGCATTTTTACTCTGGATAGCCTTGCACTATAATTTTCTGAATTTTAAGTCTATTATTTTCAAAATGGTTTTAAAATTTCATATATAGCACAGCAAAAATATTTCCCAATTCTGCATGATTAAGCTGTTAAACTGGAAATGGTTTACCTATTCATTTAACCGTGGCTTCTATTAGTTTTAATAAGCATAAACATCAAATCATGAAATTTTCAGAAATTAACGCAAAATTAATCAGAAAAACATATAAACCACTGTTTCAAAATTTATTCATGTTCGCTTTTAAAGTACACTGATTTCGATGTTAAATATACATACAAAACGTCACAGTTTTATTTTAATAGAATTGGATATTATTCTAAAAGCAAGGATATTGTGGCTTTTAAAGGAAAAATATTAATTTGAGTGTTTCTGGCTAGTGATTCAAACAGACTCAAATCATTTTCATGTTAATTTCAAACCCCTGGCTCTCTAGTTAAAGTACAGCCCCTATACAACTGTAACTTGTTTTATGGATTAGTCATTTTACAAGCCAGACTGTAATTAACCTCATATCATATAAAATAGCTTTTAATTTGTGCTTTCTTACCTATTTTTCCTCAAATTTAATAAAGTGAATATATACCACTGGGCTGCTACATTCCAAAATTTCTATTTTCTTTTTTTACCTTAATATTACATTAAAAGAAAAGCACTTTTCAAGAGGTGGTCTTTTGTCACACTAGTAATGTTCTTGTTTTTTATCTGAGTGCCGGTTATGGGAGTGTGTTCAACTTATGAAAATTCATCAAGCTGTATACACTTTTCTATATATATATATCACATGTCAAAAAAAAAAGTTGTTTTTTAAAAAACAAAGTTGTGCTTCCTAACTTTACTTAACCAAAAACCACTACTACATACAACCCTATTGAAAGTTGTCATTTTCAAGTTTTTTATCAGATGGTACTCTAAGCACTAAGTAATACTCAATTTGTATTTTCAGCATATGGAAAAAAAAGCCATCCAAGATATTCTGTGGAACCAAAAGGTGCTATCTAATTCTTTCACAAATCCCTGAGATTTAAAGATCTCAAAATGCCCACTACCCCAGCGAAGTCTCCAGCCAATAGGCAACACAAACTACCAGACTTGGGTGATGGAGCCTTGTCTCAATGATTCCAGCCCCTGCCTTCAAGCTTCCCAGCTGGGCTCCAGACAGCATGGAGCAGCCATCTCCGCTATGCTGTATCTGAATTCCTGACCCACAGAAACCATAACATAAAAAATGATTATCGTTGTTTTAAGCCACTAGGCTTTTGAAGTAATTGGTTATGGAGCAACAGAAAACTAAAACACTTCATAAGTAAAGACCACACGTAGGTAATCTATGCTAGCAAGTAGCAAAGTCAGAATTTGAACCAAGTCAGTCTTTATATAAAGCCAACACTTTCCATCACAGAATATTGCCTCCAAGCTTGTTCAAAAGTGCCCAAATTTCCAAATAAAGTGACATTCCCAAGACTGAAAAAAAACTAAGAGCAATAAACAGCCCCTCAAATTAATGATCTCAATTAATCTCAAGACAATAGGTCATTCAATTAGCAGGCCCCAAATCCCAGCATCATTTCTGACACATCTATACCTTCGCACCCTGATAACAGCATATCTGATGGTACCCATGTGCTAGAGATGCTGAAGAAATATCTCTACATCAATAACAATAAAGCTGAACATTTATAGAACACTTTACAAAACACTTTAGAAATCACCAATTTGATGTTCAGAAAACACATCTGTGAGACGGGTAAGGCAGGCATCGTACAGATGAGGGTCAAAAAAGTTAAAAAAATAACTAGCTACAACTACATAGTTAAGTAAGGATTCAATTTCAGATTTTCTGACTCAAAGTCCAGTGCTTTTTTCAACTCAATTCAACTCAGCTCCAAAGAACATTTATGTCCTGTGTATTTCCATGTACAGTACAATATTGTTTCTACGAGTATTTATAATGTCTACCTTGTGGGAGCCATCATGGCAGGCACTGTCTAACTTATGTTCTCTACTACCAAAGTCAGTGCAAAAACACCTCTGTTATAGCTGATCTCTAGGAAAAGCCAGCTTTTCCCCACTTTGATCCATCCTCTACGCTGCTAACTTTTCCTAATCCACCACTTTAATCACAATATTCAAAAACTGTCAAAGAGGACATCTTATCAATAAAAATACAGACCAAATTTCCTTATCTGCTTTCAAAGTCTTCTGTAGTCTGATCCCAGCTATTTAATTAATTTCCCTGCACTTATTGAAAACAACCAATTTAATCTCTTCCTTCTTCCCCAAATTCACTTTCTTTACATCTTCTTGCCCTCTCTCTATCATCCAAACCCAGAAATGATACTCAAGTATTCATTCTCAATCCCTGACAGAGTCCCTTCTCTCCAAGATCTTAAAATCTACTGGAGAGCTACACTGAACAATCCAAAACAATATATAATAATTAAATTGGGTAGTAGAGATTATAGCGTACAAAGATTTAATTATTATATATTGTTTTGGATTGTTCAGTGTAGCTCTCCACTAGATTTTAAAGTCTTGGAGGGAAAGGACCCTGAAGGCTGTAGAAATGCCTTTAGGAAGAAGGTAGCACTTGAAATGGGCTCTGACTGACACAGGATTTGAAAGAACTGGCAGAAGTAAAAGCAACCTAAGCTGAGGAACAATCTAAAAGCCTATCCTTCTACCCCACTTCCTCCCATTTCCATATTACTTAATCCTCCAGCCAGCACCTCACCTTCAAGAAGACCTCCTCAGTTATTTCACCATCTAATCTAAGCTCTCTGCTCTGATACAGTCTAAAAAGCTCATTCTGGCACTTAGTCATTCCATTTCATAGACCTCATCTCTTCACCTTGATGGCGACCTGTCTCTACATAGGAAGCATTCAATATTTGCTAAGATAAACTCAATTCAGCTTTCGGTCATTTAAAAATCCACTGATCATAACATTGTTTCTTAACTTACCGGGCATCTCCTTTAGAAAGATTAGTATTTACAGGATTAAGAATAACCTTGTTTGCATCTACATCCACCACACATTTGGTATGCAAGTCAATTTCTGCAGATAAAAAAAAGGGGGGGACAGGGAAAATAGTCATTTTTTAAAGTTATTACTTCAGAAAAAGCATTTGACAAAAATCCCACACTCTTTCATGATAAACACACTCAACAAACTAGGAATAGAAAGGAACTTCCCCAACCTCATAAAGGGGATCTACAAAAACCCACGGCTAACATCACAGTCGATGGTGAAAGGTTGAACAGCTTTCTCTCTAACACCGGGACTAAGATAAGGATGTCTAGTACTGCGACTTCTATTCGGCGTTGTACTAGAGGTTCTGGTCAGGGCAGTTAGGCAAGAAAAACAAATAAAAGGCATCCAGATTGGAAAGAAAGAAGTAAAACTATCTCTATTTGCAGATGGTATGATCTTGTGGATAGAAAATCCTAAGGGATCCACTAAAAGACAACTAGAAGAAACAAGTTCTGCAACATTACAGGCTAAGATCCATATACAAAAATAAGTTGCATTTCTACATACCAGCAATGAAAAATCCAGAAATAAAGCTATGAAAACAACTTCATTTATAATGACATCAAAAAGATTTAAATACAAAGGAATAAATTTAAAAGAATTTCAAGATAAGTACACTGAAAATTTTGAAACATCATTGAAAGAAATTAAAGACTTAAACAAATGGAAAGACATCTTATATTCACAAATTGAAAAACTTAATACTGTCAAGATGGTAATATTCCTCAAATTGGACTCCAAGATTTAAGGCAACCCCTATCGAAATCTCAGCTGGCTTTTTTTTCTTTCCAAAATTAACGAGCTGATCCTAAAATATATATGAAAGTGCACACAATCCAGAATAGCCAAAACAATCTTGAAAAAGAAAAACAAAGTAGAAAGACCACACTCACCAATTTCAAACTTACTACAAAGCTACAGTAATCAAGACAGTGTGGTACTAACGTTAAGGAAAGAAGGATAGACAGATCAATAGAACAGGGAATCCAAAAATATATTGTCACATTTATGGCCAAATGATGCCGAGACAACTGGATATCCACGTGCAAGAGAATGAAGTCAGACCCCTTCCTAACACTATATATAAAATTCAACTCGAATAGGTTATAGACATAAATGTGTAAGAGCTAAAACTATGAAACTCTTTGAAGAAAATGTAAGAGTAAATCCACATGACTTCGGATTAGGTTATAGTTTCTTAGACACCAAAAGCAAAAGCAATAAAAGAAAAAATAGATAGATTGGACCACTTCAATATGAAAAACTTTTGTGCTTCAAAGGACACCAGAAAAAAGTAAAAAGACAACCCACAGAATCAAGAAAATATCTGTAAATTATATATCCAACAAGAGACTTGCATGAGAAAATATAAAGAACACTAACAATTCAATAATAAAAAGACAGATAACCCAAATTGAAAATGGGCAAAGGATCCAAATGGACATCTTTCAAAAAAAAGATATAAAAATAGCCAATAAGCACAAGAAAAGATGCTCAACATCATTAGACACTGAGGAAATGTAAATCAAAACAACAATGAGATACCACCTCGCACCCACTAGCATAACTATAGTTAAAAAGACAGGTAATAACAAGTATTGGCAAGGATATGGAGAAATTGGAACCTTCCCTCATAACTGGTAGGAATATAAAATGGTGCAATCACTTCAAAAAACAGTTCGGCAGTTCCTCAAAGGTTAAACACAGTTAGCATGTGATCCAGCAATTCCCAGTCCTAGATATACAGCCAAGAGAAAAGATAACCTACGTCCACACACAAGCTTGTACATGAATGATCATAGCAATATTATTTGGCTATTCATAATAGCAAAAAAAATAGAAACAAACCAAATGTCTATCAAATAATGAATAAATAAAGGTGGAATATCTATAAAATGGAACATTATTTGGCAATTAAAAGGAATAATACTAATACATACTATAACGTGGATGAAGCTTGTGCTAAGTGAAAGAAGCCAATCACAAAAGACCACATATTACATGATTCCACTTATTTCAAATGTCTAAAATAGGGAAATAGAGATAGAAAACAGACTAGTTCTTGCCTAGGGCTGGGCTGTGACTGCTAGTGGATATGATTTTCTTCTGGGGTGATGAAAATGTACTAAAATTGACTGTGCTGTAGTTGCATAACTGCGTGAGCATAATAAAAACCAGTGACTTGGTCAAACTGTATGACATGTAAATTATGTCAATAAAGCTTTTTTTAAAGTATAGGCCATATCATATTTATGTTCTCATATTTTTATATTCTTTTATTTTTCTGACCCAAAGTATTAAACTGTTTCTGTTTGCCTTATCTCTACTACCCAAAGATATGCTCTAAGAAAGGAGCTGCCCTCCACTGTAGTTATTTTGTGTTTTCCAAAGAACCTTGGCCAAACGTCAATGTCATACTCACTATAACTTTAAAGTATTTCCAGTGCCAGGAAAGATAATTTCTTTTTGTTTGTTTGTTTTGTTTTAACTTATATAATTGAGACAAATAAAAATAAAAAATTCCCTCCCTGTGCCTACCACAACTCAGCTTTTCTCATATCAGATATTCTACGCTGGTTTTCACAAAAATAACCTAGAAGCACAAAAAATGTAGTGGTCTTTTTTTTTTTTTTTTTTAGCCAATACATTTTTCAGGCAAAGAGAACTGAAAGGAAAACATCAGAGTTATGTTTTACCTACGTATGGAAACCTAACTGCCAAAAAAGCACATGTGCCACTATAGTCAACTAGCATTAAAGCCAATTTCTTAATGCTTTGTGTTTAAATTCTTTCTAGACTATCATAGAAAGGCTGCAAAAAAGTTTTAGCCATACTGGAAAAAAATTTCAAATTCCTTTTTTTTCAGGCCCAGAGTTCAAGAAAGTTTGCAATCACCATATTTTGTCAATACTACCCTTTAATGGTCTCTGACCATATTGTATTAGCTGACTCTTTACAGTCAAATCTGTATTATACACAAATGCATTATCAACTCTCCGGAAACTGTACTGTGACTCAGAATCTACTATCTCACTAACCACCACAAAGGTTTCTTATTAGTTTCTTGCAAGAAAGTGTGGTTTGAGCAAAGGAGCTGCATGTATAGCTCTGTATGCAAAAGTATACATCCAGAATGCATGCCTGAAAAACTGTAAATCAATATTTCCCCCACAAGTAGTACTTTGCCTTCACTTCAAATGGTCTTGAATTGAAAAGAGACCCAAACATTTTCCTTCAATATTTGTATGCTTTTTCCCTTTTTCACAGGTCCTCCCTCCTCTCCTTCATGACTTCATTAGATACAATAATTTGGAAGCATTAAATATCATAATAAAGAAACCAACCATTGGAATATCCTATATAATACAAAGAATCACCTAATAACTAATATATCAAACCTAAACTCATTTTGTCCTGAAAAGTGCAACTCTTACAAATGTCTCTACATCTAACTTCAATCAAAGGTGGCTTTTAAAATATCAACAACTATCCTCTCTTCTTTATTAGCTCAGTTTTAATTATCAAACAAAATTCCCACCTCAACTCTGTTGATTGGTACATAGATATTAAGAGAAGGCTTTTTAGAAGACTGTTTAGAATATGGGTGGAAAGCCTAGGACACACACCCAAGCAAATAAATCAGTGAGTTTGAAGAGTTTAGGGATCAAGTATATGAAAAGTATTTTAATATAAATGCTATAGTTAGTGTACTATCAAAAGTTACAAGCTGATTGAACTAAATTATACTGCTGCAAGATTCTAAATATAACACATTCTCCATGGAAAACTTCTTGCTCTATACAGCTTAGAAAGCAGAGCAGTGATTAGACAGCAGTCAAAAATGTAGGCCTTAAATTTAATCTGAATTTAAAATGTTTTAATAAAAAAAAAACCAACACCAAAAATCTAAAAGATAAACATCTTCTTCTTTGTTTGCAACAATACTTAAGATTAAAAAGAGCCTAGCTGCTATGCACACTGCTTTCCCAACACAGTGCTGACGTACACCCATGTTCACAGCAGCATTATTCGCAAGAGCCAAAAGGTAGAAGCAGCCCGACTGACCAGTGATAAATAAATGGATAAACAAAACGTGGTATATACATTTAACATAATATTATTCAACCCTAAAAGAGAATGAAACTTTGCTAAAACATGAATGAACCTTGAAGATATCACGCTAAGTGTAATAAGCAGTCACAAAAGGGCAAATACTGTATAATTCCACTTAGATGAGGTGCCTGGAGTAGTTAAATTCATAGACAGAAAGCTAGAGGGTTGTTGCCAGGGACTGGACTAAAGATTCATGGGGACAGGGTTTTATTGTTGCAAGATAAAAAAGTTCTAGAGAAAGATGGTGGTAACGGTTGCACAACAGTGTGAATGTACTTAATGCCACTGAACTGTACACTTAAAAATGGTTTATGCTATGTACGCTTTACCGCAATAAAAAAAAATAGCACCAAATATTCATCATTATTATAAGTAACACATGGACAACAATTTATTCCTAGTGAAGCCCAAAATAACAAGATTGGGATTTAATTAGTGCTATGTCTGGAAACCAATAAAAAACCAGAGTGATCTTAAAGTTAAGTACTTTAAGTTCATATCATGACTAATTAAGCTTTATTTATAGTACTTAGAACCACGAATGCTTTGATGTATCCATAAGTCCTTTAAAAAGAAGAAAAATTTACTCCTCTAACATTAAAGATCCCGTATTATTTTCCAAACAGGATCCCTCCTAGGTCAAGTTCCTCAAGTTGAATATTAAAATATCTACAGCTGACAATTCAGTTTATTCAGCCAGCAAATTAGTCACCTCATAAAGTGAACAATAATTTGAAACGAGTCTTTCTTCAATGCACAAATCGGCTAAGGCTCATTCCCCAATGACATCATAGTAAAAGATGGGCAGGGCCTGGAAGACTCCCTTTACATAACTAATGTTCCATGCATCATTCTCAGTGTGGACAAAATAATTCTGAGTTGCCTACTTAATAATCTGCTTTCTAAATCTCCAGAAAGTTAAAAAATTAGGTTCAAGTCGAATCTACTACTTAGAAATATAAATGTATCTCCCTTTACCTACCCGTCACAGTCCTAAAAAACTAACTATAAATTACTCTTAAATTGATAAAAATCCATTTTTAAAATGAAGACAAATTATTTGTAAAAGTCACATTTTAATTAAATTGCAAACTGCATGCTATATATGGTTCTATTTTAAACTGTCATAGTCCTAATACTTTTACATGTCTACGCATATTTAAATAAAATATTCACCACTAAAAATTCATGTACAAAGGACTTGTTTTACCAACTGAAATGTAATATTTTTAGTGGCAGATAGAGAATATGACTTACACTTCTTTACTATACTTAAAAGTTGCTTAAGGCCCACTGACCCAGGGAAAAAAAGTTATGTGATGCTACATAGGTAAGAAGCAAACTAGATAATAAGAGATATACAAAATATCCTAATAACCTATTTTTATGTTTTTACCAGTGAATGGACAAATCTATTCAATAAATAAAAAATAAAATCTAACTAAGCTATAATATGACTAAAGAGAAGACTTAGGGATGAAGGAAGAGCCAACGCAGGATCCCTGATAAGGGAAAGAGAAGTTAGAGCATGAAAAAAATTAAAAGTCTTATGTGGCAAAAAAACACAAATGTGTATATTCAAGAAACTAATCAACCTCAGAGGGCTAGGAAATAGGTATATAAAAACTTACAAGGCAAAACTAGAATAGCCAAAGCAATCTTCAAAAATAACAAAGCAGAAAGACCGCACTCACCAATTTCAAACATACTACAAAACTGTAGTAATTAAGACAGTGTGGTACTAACATAAGAATAAATCAATGGAATAGAATTGAGAGTCCAGAAATATACTGTCACATTAATGGTCAACTCTTTTCCACAGGGGTGCCAAGATAATCCAACGGGGAAAGTATAGTCTTTTCAACAAATCGTGCTGGGACAACTGGACATCCACATGGACAAGAATAAAACTAGACCTCTACCTGACGCCATGTTCAAAAATTAACTTTGAATGGATCAAAGACCTAAATGTAAGAGCTATAATTATAAAAACCCTTAGGAGAAAACATAGACATAAATCCATGTGACCTGGGGTTAGATAATGGTTTCTTAGATATAACATCAAAAGTGCTGGCAACAGAAGAAAAACTAGATTAATTGGACCACATCAAAATGAAAAACTTTTGTATTTCAAAGAGGACACCATTAAGAGAATGAAAAGGCAACCCACAAAAATCAAGAAAATCTTTGCAAATCATATATATGATATGGGACCTATAAACACAATAATAAAAAGAAAATCTAATTTAAAAAATAAGAATAGAGTTTTTAAAGAGCTCTCACCAAAGATATATGAACGGCCAATAAACACATGAAATGATGCTCAATAACTTTAGACAATGAGATACCACTTCACACCCACTAGGATAGCAATAATCAAAAAGAGGGACAATAGCAAGTGTTGGCATAAACGTTGAGAAATTGTAACCTTCATACATTATTGGTGGGAATGTAAAATGGTGCACTCACTTTGAAAAACAATTTAACAGTTTCTCAAAGTTCAAGTTATTATATGACCAAGCAACTCCACTTTTACGGATATATATACCCAAGAGAAATGAAAATATACATCCATACAAAAACTTATAAACAAATTTCACAGCAGTATTATTCATAATAACCAAGCCAAATGCCCATCAACTGATGAATGGGCAAACAAAATACAGCATATCCATATCACAGATTATTCTGCTTTAAAAGGAATGAAGTACTGATTCATGTACAACATGGATAAACACTGAATGCATTATGCCAAGTGAAGTCAGATACAAAAGAAGTCAGATACAAAAGTCTATATATTGTATGATTTCATTGATATGAAATGTCCAGAATAGGCAAATCCAGAGAGACAAGAATCAAACTAGTGGTTGCCAGGGGCGGCGGGGAGGAGGAGGGTCGACAGTGACTGCATATGAGAGAGAGTCTCTTTGGGATGATGAAAATGTTCTGGAATTGGACAGTGGTGATGGTTGCGTCACTCTGCAAATACACTAACAGCCACTGAATTGTACACTACTGATATGTGAATTACAGCTCATACCTTAAAAGGACTGACCCCACTGTCCTCAAGAGATATAAAACATGGTTAGAGGCCTCTGACCACATTTCTAAACACTCACTACTCTTGAGACCTCAGCCAACCCAATTCTTCTTACTCTTAATAACCTAACATTCTACCTCATCAAGAAAATTAAGCACTCCAAGGCTCTTCCATTACATAATTATTCTCTTCCTCCCAAAATTCAAAAACTTCCCTCTCTATAACGAGGCTCAAACATCTCCTAGACTTTAAAAAAAGAAAAAAAAGAAAAAAAAAAAAAAGACCTGTTCCTAACTACAGCTCTGGATACCACTCTTTACCCTTTTCCTGTTATATGGAACTTCATGAAAGACTATTCACGTATACTCGCTGCCTCCGTATGGGCATGCTCACATATTTCTCAGCTTACTACCAACACACCAACACTAATTCATTCATTCTGTCAAAATTATTCTTCTGAAAATTACCATTGACTGCCATGATCCCAAATCCACTGAACATAATTCAGTGTTATACATACAATTCCTGTGATATCTGACAACTGGCCATTCATTTTTTGACACAGTTCCTCCCCTGGGCTTCCATATAATTTTCACCTGCTTATCCTTATATCTCTCTTCTTGGTCTCTGTGACCTCCTCCTTCCAAATTAAGAACACACCTTAATTTGGTGTTTGTTCTATCTCCTAAATATAGTAACAGACGCCCAAATCTGCATGTTATCCCGTTTCTCAGTTTCAAATCCACATATACAAACTTCTGGATCCACCCGCTTGGCTGCACCTCTTCAGACACCTAAAACTCAACAATTCTGTTGAGTTTCTTCCAGCCCGGCACTATATCTTAGTCACAGTTATAGGTGCGGTTGTGTGGCACATGATAAATAATGACTAAATATTTTGGATGTTCAAGAATAGAACTCGTCATTTCCCGCACATCCATCCTAAAACCTGCTTCTCCTATACTTCTGATCTCAGTTAATGACAGCAGCATTCATTCACTTAGTCATCTAAATCAGATGTTTGCAGTCTCCCTATATTTCCTAAATTTCAGTTGCTTTCATGCCACCTTGGCACATTATTGCTGGATAAATCGAGAATGCAAAGCCATAAATGCTCTTTACCCAGCCCATCTCTCAGAAATGTGTTTGCAGCCAGCATAGGTCTTCCTTCAGGACAAAGAACAGGCTTGCTTATCATTTTAAAGCAATGGATTCCCCAAGCTCAGTGTTCCTCAGATGCAACATAAACCCACTGCTTGCGCTACATCCATCTCGACTCCTCCACATCGCCCCTGCAAAATCTGCAGGCAAGAGGAACTGCTCACCCTGCTTGCTGTGCCACGAGTAAGTCCTCTGACCAGAAGCCCCAGCAGTCTCATGTCCTCTACCAGGATCCATGAAACAGCAGCAAGCTAACTTACTAGCTTGTGGGCAGGGTAAAGACACATAAATTAATTTACCATCCTAAAGCATCACTCTAACAGTGCCACTGTTCTATTCGAAAACCTATAGTCACTGTACTTCTCAATGTTTGAGACCCTTCTTAATCGCGTTGTACCTCAAAATAACTTCACATCCCTCTAATTCCCTATAAATCTCTCTAATTAAAAAAGGCCAATTTCCATCACTCTTCCCATCCCTCACGTCCTATACTCTCTCAGCCTGTCCAAGAAAGCACAGAATTTAAGAGCTGGGGCTCTGGAGTTGAACTGCCCAGGTTCTAAGCACCAGTTTCTCCACTTCATACCTATGTGATTTGGGGCAAATTGCTAAGGTTGTCAAAATTCCCATTTTCTCATCTGTAAAATGGAGCTACAGTAGAAATGCTTCCTAGCACTTGTTGTGAAGATTAACTGAAATAATCTAGTTCAGTGCTCAGCACCATGTCAGCATAAAACCACCTCTCGATAACTGTTAGTTATACAGATACTGTCTACTTCCTGCTGTCTGAATTTTTATGGCTAACCTCCTCTCTTTTCTTGCAAATGTCTTGCTCATTTCTACATCCACATTTTTCTAATGCCATCAACTCCTGTTATGCATCCCCAATGCCGTGCCTTCCTCCCTGACCATTGCCATCATCTCATTCCTCGTCGTTCTGAAGGCCCGCCCCCATTTTTAAGTTCATAATGCATTGTCATCACTGCACTGTGCACATATTCTTAAAATTGACTCACCTGTGCATCTCTTATTACCAACAAGACAGTGAGCACCTTTGCTCAAAGATCATGCCTTATGCTTCTCATATAACCTCTTTGGAAATTATGTAAATTCAGGAATGTAAGGTCCCCTCTTAAAGATCATCATAGTCAATATAGTAGTAAAAACACAGGCTTTAAGTAGATGAAAATAGGTGAAATTCAGGCTCTAAAATACTGGTTTTTGGTAATTCTGGGGGAGTTACTTAACCTCTCTGACAGTCTGTTGAATAGAAATTCTGTATCTATTTCAAAGTCTTGTTTGAAGAATAAAATAACTAATAAAATGTATCAAACTCCATAGCTCACGAATAGGAATCTCTCTCAAAAAGTGGCTATTATTTTTCTTCAATCAATATGTGTTGAATTGAATGGGTTAATCAATACCATCTTTTAAAGACATCTGTAGCTTCTGAGAGTTAAAGCCCAGTGCCAATTCAGTCATGGATTTGTGTCCCGTAGATGGTTAGCTTCGCACACTTCTCCCTAGATTACACTGCTCATCTTTGCCAAGTGTTTTTTAAGAACATGCTCTGCTGAACACAAGACCTGATCAGCAAGCATAAAGATCAATAATAAATCCATTTCCATTCAATAAACATCTCAATTCATCTGCTTAATGAATAGTCTTGTCAATGGCTTCTTCCATCTTCAATACTGACGCCTGGGAAAGTGAGACATCGGTCATTGTCTTACGGAGGGGAGGGGGTAAAAGTAAATGTCAATTCAAACAAATTTTTATTTTATTTTATTTTATAAACTTGTGCTTTCTTCTGCAAAAACCTATGGCTCTATGTGTATAAATCCCAATTTCAGGCACCAAGTTGACAGCAGAAACAAAAGAATGTTGTAATAGATGTGTGTCTCATTAACATATCAAGCAGATGCCAGTAAAACAAGTATCTTCTGTTTTAGAAAATATGCCAGAAATTTCCATCCATAGTCATCCTTAACTCCAACATCGGTTCTCCCTGAGGCCAAAGAACCACCATTGGCCTCAGGGTCAAAAACATCTTCCTGTTTTAAAAAGATTCTCCAGTCCTACCCTGCCCTTCATTTCTTAAGGATTACCTGTTTCTCCACTGACAAGGGCCTTCTAAGCTTCCTCCTACTTCCTCCTACTTCCTCCTACTTCCTCATTTTTACCTTGTCTTAAATTTTTTTTTTCAATTACAGTTGACATACAACATTGTATTAGTAGTTTAGGTGTACAACATAGCAATTAGACATCTATATAACTTACAAAGTTATCTTTATAAGTTTAGCACCATACATAGTTATTAAAATATTATTGACTATATTCCCTATGCTGTAGTTTACATCCCCGTGACTATTTTTATAACTGCCAATTTGTACTCCTTAATCTCTTCACCTTTTCCACCCAGCCCCCCAACACTCTTTCCATCTGGCAACCATCAGTTTGTTCTCTATAATTTGTTGCTGTTTTGTTTGTTCATTTAGCTTTTTAGATTCCACAAATAAGTGAAATCATGTGGTATTTGTCTTCTTGTCTGACTTATTTGAAAAGGAAACCCTCGTACACTGTTGGTGGGATTGTAAACTGATGCAGCCACTGCGAAAAACAGTATGAAGTTTCCTCAAAAAAATAAAAATAGAACTACTATATAACCCAGCAATTTCACTTCTGGGCATCTATCTGAAGAAATCCAAAACACTAATTCAAAAAGATAGATGCACCCCCACTTCACTGCAGCATTATTTACAATAGCCAAGATATGGAAGCAACTTCAGTTTTACCTTGTCTTTTGATTCACGACTGCTAACTTGGTTTTGACCGGGCCTCCTTATTCTTTCTGTTCACAGGGCTTCATTTTCGCCATGCAATCTTAAATGTTGCCCAGCTATGCCCAGAATCAAGTCATCTACTCAGGCTTTCAATCTTGCCCTGCGTGCTGACAATATTTCTCCTTTATGCTGTGTCCAAGACCCACAGGAAGTTCTACAAAGCTGAATTAGAGCACATGGACCAGTCACCCTAAATCTAGATTTCTGGGCCTAGCTAGCATCAGAGCTCACTGCAATTTCACCCTGCCTTTCTAATCTCATCCTTCCTTAATCATTCTCACAGAACCTTCTTTTCTGGCAGGCTCAGCTAGTTTCTGCTGCCTGAACTTGCCTAGCTCATTCCCGGCTCTGTGCCTCTGCTCTCGGGCCATACTCCCTCCTCAGCCAATGCTGTCCCCTCCCCTCCTACCTGGTGCCCATTTCCAATTATAAGCGCCCTCTTCCAAGTCCAACTAAAGTTCTCTCTCCCTAGAGAAGCCTTCCCTAATCACCCGGCTTCCAGAGCTCTTTCACTCCTCTGAATTCCTATGTTTCCTTATCACTCCCCTGGCGATCTGCTATAGGTGTTTACCTTTCAATCTTATCTATTCACATGACACTCATTTCCTCATGAGCATGAACCATAAAGCACGCTTGAAAAAGCTGAAAGCTACAATACTAGACAACACAAGAGAAAGTTTTTAGGAAATAAAATTCTCTCGACAAGACCAATCAATCTTTTTTCATGTTTCTTTCTGGCCCTTACCCATTCTTGTTTACATTTTTATGTAGTAATAATCTTAGAGTAGATTCAGTGACTAGACTGAAGAGATTCAAAACAGTTACACATCCCGTTTTACATTCTGCTTTTACTTCTAACATAGAAAACAGCCTTCCTTGTTAAATGGTTTTGATTTTCATCATTTTTAATATCTATATAATAGTCTTTCCACTGAGATACTGGACAGCGATTTACTTAAGCACTGACTCTATTAGACATCACATTCTTCTCTTTTTGTGTCTTTCACTGCATCAGGTACTGTAAAATGCAAAGTAGACCCTTTGAGAAATGCCTGTTGACAAATAAATTTATCGTCCAAGCTTCCTAACACCTGCAATAACCCATTTTACTGCTTTTCTCTCTAGCTAAATTTCTACTGTAATTTCTGGTTTTACTAACCTTAGGCTAAATAGATAGAGCAAAGGTGTTTTCCCAACACTTTTTATATAGATTTATTGATTTTGGTACTTGATCTTCTACATATTTAAATATAGGAAGCCCCTTGAAGAAGGGCGCTAAGATCCTATAATAACTGATATAAACTAGAGATATCTGGCAGGCACTCAATAAATATTAAATATTTTTTAAACCACCTAACGTTATAAAAGATCAAATTTCTGAACAGGAGAGTATCACCGATCTAGCTAATACCATCAATTATGCTTATAAAACTTTTAGCTCATGTAATAATTAGAATGATAAATAATGTATAAATGGGTGTTCTTTATAGTATATTGAAGAACACAACCAGAGTCACCTGGTGAGCTGTACAAGTCTGAAAGATAACATGAAAGACAAACAATATTTGCAAATAGAACTTCAAGAGCTCGTGACCAAACAAGTTTACCCTTTATCTTTAGCTTGTTTAAGTTCATATTTCAGATGAACAAAAGCAAAATTAAAACTATGTAAGATTACATATGCATGTGAGCACAAAGTGGAAAGGAAATAAAGAGTATGAACTGTCAAGATGGAAGAATTCAGAGACTTTTCCATTCTTAGTTTTTGTCTGTTTTGTTAGTATAATGTTAAAATGTATAACAAGAAAAATATTTCTGACGAAAGCATATTCATTAGCCATTACATCTCTTGCTATTATTGCAAGAGATTAGGGCCTAATGCTTAATGTTCAAATGACTAAGTTTCCTAAACCCCCAAAGAATTTAGCAAAAAAAGATTGACTCTTATTTCAATGATAAATGTGAAATAATAAACCAACTACCTTAACACTTAAGCACAGTCAGATACTGAATCACATGAAGAACTTAATGGCATACTAGAAGCTTCTTGCAAATTTTAGATTTTCCTCAAAGAGTAGCTAATGTGAGTCCAAATATCAGAGTCTATACAATAAAACTACATCATCCCAGTAATCCATCCTCGTCTCATCCTTATTTGCGAAGAGTGATTTCTGAAGTTGATTCCAGCACTAATATGCTGCAAGAAACAATTATGACTAAAAGTTTACTATCCAATCATAAACTATAATCTAATACACTAACTTTCCCAAAAATAATAATTGGTCAAAGTGATATTATTTTCAAAATTACTGGAAAGGAATATGTTTTAACCTTTTTAAACAAACTCTAGATAGAAGTTTAAATATTGCTGGCTTTATATTTTCACCCCATTGTATTCCATAACCTCTAGATTTACATAAATGACTACTTCATGACAAAAATAGAAATAAAACCAATTTTATTATCTGTTGTAATCCCTGAAAAATCTCATGTGCATTCAGGAATTATAAGGCTAGGTAAGAGATGGCATGAAAGGAATGGAGCAATTCACCACAAATAATGCACTTCTATTTATAGGGATAATGAATCTGTGTGTAAACCGTAATTTTAAAATGGGTTCAGCTAAAGAAACAGCTAACATCTATTCCATAGCTAAAATTATTATTCTATGCATCCCTCAAAACTCAGATACTGACAATTATTACAATCTAATTAATGACAATTTATAAAAAGGAGAGTACTTTCCCTCAAAAATTGAAACCCATGGGGGTAGGAGAAGAGGGTAGGGTTCTGAAATAGGTCTTTTGTGGTGGTTGGTTAGCTAGCTGCCTCTTTTTAGCACTGACATTTCCAAGTTAAAAAGAAATTTTAAGAATGTGCTAAAATCATCTTTTCAGAATCAAATCCAAGGTCAGTTGTGTTTCATGTGGCTTGTTTTTTTAGGTGTTTCCTAATCACTGTGATGGTGATTAAGCTTAAGGTGAATATAAATACAGATGTCTGAACACTGAAGAACAGAAGCTTTTGAACACTTTCAAAGTTCCTCTAAGTTCTTTCATTTTGTCAGAGCATGGAACTAGTGAGGCAGACAGAACTAGTTTAACTTCTCAGGAAAAACTCTGTGTCACCTGATAGCCTTAAGCTGACCTAGCAGGGGCAGAAGGAATCATCAACACCAACAGAAGATATAACTCCCAAGAGAACAGATAAACCAACTCCCAAAAGAAGGACAAAACAACAAAGCATGTATCAACTGGTTGATCTGTATATTTCACTATATGTAAAAGCCAGCAAAAAAATGGAAAATTGGAAAACAACTCATAACTTCTACAAAGACTTAAACAATATCTGATTATGGACAAAGAAGTGGCAAAATGACTTGGAACATGACTCTGGTACTTAAAAATGATTTTGATTAGTTAAGTCTTATTACTTGAAAAGTCATCTCCTAGGATTATAACAGTGACTCCCAATAATATAACCTTGTACAGAAAGTGTTTTCAAATATATTATCTCATCTAAAGTAACTTGCTCAGTCAAGCTGCTAGTTAAGCATTAAAGCCGAGACCCAGCCCACCTCTCCTTCGATCTCTACACTCCGTTTGACAGTCGAAAGAGGATTTAAAACGTACCCGGTTTATCTGCTTTCTCTACCCTCCCTGCAGAATAGAGAGAATGTCTGATAGATACAATTTCACAAGAACCTTGGCACTTAAACTATTTATTGTTGAGAGATGGCGAATATGACTAAAAACAAAAACAAAACTTTAAGTCAAAAAAGCGAGGTAAGGGGACATCTCTTTCACTCAATTTCAAAGTATTTATAACTCTTTGTGGACGTCCAGATTAGAGGAATATAAAGTGAAAAAGTAAAGCGAGGAATTTCTGCACTTGAGTACTTTTTCAGGAAGAGCAAACCAAATTCCCTGCCATTTTTCCTGCCGCGGGCCACCAAAGTGCAGAGTGGGGCGA
>NW_011889010.1:372449-387906 GCF_000151845.1 Pteropus vampyrus
TTCTGTGAGTGTTGGCTCTCAGGACCTTAGGGCCTTGTAAATGGCCCTCTACCTTTTCACTATTCTTATTTTTATAAGCTATCGATGAGCTGGTGCCTCAGTTGAGAACAAACAATTGAATAATTGGCGTTGGAGCTCTTGCAGCCTCTCAGACTCATTTCTTGCCAATTTAGGGTTTAATCCAGGGCCAAATTATTTTCTCTGCCTACTTTGCCTTCCCTTCTTTTGTTTCCTGAAATCATCCTTCAAGACTAAAGTTAATGTCTCTGGAAGTATTCATAGATCCACAAATTAACCCCGTAACACCTCACCCACTGCCCTTCTGGTCTAGACCTTGGTCTCTGGAACCCATTTGGGTTCAAATCCCACCTCAGCACTTTCCACCTATGTGACTATATATAAATGATTTGACTGCTCTGTGCTTTCATATGTAAAATAAAGACAAGAAGAATGACTACTTTATAGGATTGTTGTGAAATTTAAGTTAGTTAATACAAGTACAGCTCTTAAAAACTCCCTGATGTGTAGGAAGTGCTCAGTAAATGTTAGACATTATTTTTGCTCTCTTATAGCGTTTATGCTGCAACTATTTATGTCGCTCCTATCATATATTTTTTAAACCATTCTTACTTGTATGTGTAGCCTAGCCTGTAGTACAGACCTACTAAACATTTATTGCGCGAATGGATCAGTGAAACCACACTAAAATTAGCTCTTTCTTAAGCTGTTAAGGAAAAAAAAAAAACTCACAGGCCCAAAATGGCCTCACTCATGCTAAAAGCCCATGACACCAAACCTATATGTCATACCTGATCTAACTGCAATTTCAACCTCCCCCAGAAACATAATCTTAATCAACCAGTACAGAATTTTCTGGTCAAGCACCTGTAAGGTAATGTGTCCTATAGGCCCTCTCCATCCCCCATAGAAAGAAGAGATAATCTGTATAATAAAAACCCATCCCTGTTTTCACCCCCTCCCCCCCAAAAAAGATGTTCCTGTCCATAGTTAATCTTTTCTTTACCTAATAGATCCCTTCCTCCACCCTTCTTCCTGTAAAATCCTCCATTTTGTACAACTCTTCCGAGCGCCCTTCTAGTTGCTAGACGGGATCTCCTCAATTCATGAATCACTTAATAAAGCCCATTAGACCTTCAAAATTACTACATTGAATTTTGTTTTTTTAACAGAGCCCTAGCAGAGACTGCTAACTGGTTGCCTGTAGGTAAGATCTGGCCTGCAAATATGTTCTGTTTGGCCCAACAGTAGTGATCAACGCATGAAAATCAGGAGATTTTTATATGCAATACAGGGCCCACGTGACGTATTGGAAATATGGATTGGAACTGAGGAGCAGTGGTCACCTTTCTAAGACACAGGTCTCTCCAGTTCACCACAGCCCCACTCAGGTCTGCTTTACCACCATATGTCTAGATCCTATGGGTTTATTACACCCGCTTGCTTATTGTTTACATGACAGTACAGAACTCGAACCCATTTTACAGATGAGTAAATACAGAAAGCTGGCAAGACTTGTCTTTGTTACTAAACGTCCTGCTGTTGAAAGAACTTCAACATAAGCAGAGTTGTCAAAAAGGTTAAAAACACCTTTAAGAGCAGTATAATCCTGACACATACCACGACATGGATGAACCATGAAGACATTATGCTAAATGAAATAAGCCAGACACATAAAAACAAACGCTGGGTGATTCCACTTATATCGGGTACCTAGAGCAGTGAAATTCAGAGACAGAAACCTGAATGGTGGTTGCCAGGAGCTGTGGGGGAGGGAGAAATGGAGAGTCAGTGTTTAAAGGGTACAGACTTTTGTTTTGTCAAGATAAAAACAACAATGTCAATGTACTTTATGCCACCGAAATGTACACCTAAAAATGGTTACAAAGGTAAATTCATGCCATGTATATTTTACCACAATTTTCAAACGGTTAAATATAGAATCATGTTGTACATCTGAAACTACTGTTATATGTCAATTCTAGCTCATTTAAAAAAAAAAAAGACTAAAAAATAGAAATGCTACCCCAGAAGGCCCTCTTTAAAAGAAGGGGATTTCTTTCTTAGAGGCACTACTCTGAGGTTTCAGGAGGGCCTTCTCAGCTGGAGAAGCAGTGGGTTCTAGCACAGTAAATCTTATGATTTTCACAGCCCAATAAACAAATAAAGCAAGGAGACCCAACATAGAATTGCCAGCTGTTTAATCTTACCAAGTAAATTCTTTAAAAACTAATGCAAGCAACAATTGCTATCTACTATTGTCATCATTTTCTTTTTCAAGGAAGTTCACAAAGAATATATTTTTATGTTGAAATTGTTTGCTTGATGATCACAACTGTCTTTTTGATTTAATTAGCATTGAAAAAACTTTTGTCATAGCTCCTGGACTGATCACCAGAATTGGGTACTCTGGTCTTAACCAAATTTCCTAATAACCATCTCAACACATAGAGGTTATAACAAATAAGAGTTTGCAATGTGCCAAGGTTCCTGGGTATTCATTCTTTACTTCATATGTCTCTTTTAAAAGGGGAGAGTGAGAAGGAATGTTCTGATGATAGCCGGAATCTAGCTTTTAAACACAAGCAAGACCAGCAGAAAAGAGAAGTTCCACAGTTTCTATGGGAACATTGTATTCAAATTTAAGTTCAAATTTCAGAGAGGAGAAAGCCCCTAAGGAGTTGAAGGGGAATGGAGGAGATATAATAGGGAAAAGGTGAGGACTTTCTCTAAAGTTCCAAAACCAGTTCAATAGTCTGGAAACATTGATTGGATGAAAATGATAGTAGCTTCCTAAGAGACTGTAGCGGAAAAACCCCTGTGGGCTATTCTACCTTTTGACTTCTAGTCACAGAAATCTCTCTCTTTTGACTTGTGCTGTAAAAGTGAGGAGAGATGATTCTGAGAGAATCCTGAGAAAGAAACAAATAAGATGCGAGTTACAACCTGCAGCCAAGGAGCTTGGGGCTTTTGCACCAGGTAACTGGAGAGCTGCCCAGTCACCAAGCTGGGCAGCGGAGGGGGCGGGGGGCGGGGGCTCAGCCTCCAACACAAGGAAGGAACAGTCTTGGTTTCTCCTTTTTTGAACTATTAAGAGAAAGAAGAGAAAAAGAACTAGTAAGTAAGCCGCTGCCTTGGGCCTTTGTTGGTAAAGCAAGTACTTAAGATATCAACCAATGCTGCATTCAAGATATTGGGGTTGGTCTGCTTAATGCTGAATTTTAGCTGCGTTGATAAGAGATTTCTCCTTGTTCTGTTTTGTTTTGTTGTTTTACTTTGTCCTGACAGTTGCAAATCCACTTATTCTAAAACTAATTTCTAATTTACTTTTCATGGCTTTGAGCCACCCATTCATCGGTTTCTGACGGGCCCTGTACAGGCTGAGGAAGACATTTCACCCCATTGTCATAAAATCATGACTTACAGAATAATGATAGCTTAACATATGCTGAACACTCACTGTGTGCTAGACACCGTCCTAAGCATTTTACACGAATTTACTCACTTAACGCTCGCACTCGCTCTGTGAGTGATTCCTGTTATTATCCCTGTATTACAGATGGAGAAACTGAGGTCCTAGCATCTTACCCAAGGGCCTTGTGTTGCTGTTGTGACCTTTTCTCCCACTCTCCCTTTTATCACGATGGCAAGTATCTATGTGCAGATTGCTCAACCCAAAGAAATTCGAAAAGATCTAATTTTCACAATTCTACTTTTCGAAATAGTTTCTAAAACCCTCTTATTTGTAAAAAGTGAGACCTCTTTATTAGCTTCTATTTTCTGCCTTTAGAAGAAGGATGGAGTGAGCTAATCACTTCATTGAAGCCCAGGACCTCTCCAGCGAACATCAGTATTTACCTGCTTTCCGCAGAGTTGGCTTTGGCAGAGCGCTTGGTTTTCCCCAACTATACCTGTCTCTCCTCCTGTCCCCCCATCTATACTGTGAGCACAAGGAGAGTGTCCTTTTCCAAGTCTCTTTATCTTCAACACCCAGGACTTAGCTGTTACTTAGTAGACAGGCACTTCATACATTTTTAGGAAAGAAGATATTAATACAGTATCATGATTAACCTCAGACAGATTAAATGATTTGCCTAAAATCGTGTAGCTAGTACACCACAGGGTTGGAATGCAAACACAAGTGTTTATGATTCAAAAAATCTATGCTGTTTCCACACACAGAAAGGCCATGCCTATGTTTCTTCTTACGTATTTTTCATGTTAGCGTTATCTTTCCTACGTTGTGAATTCCTGAAGCCTAGGTCTCAGTAATAGCAGCTCTCCATAGCTATTATTTATCAAGCACTTGTTATGTGCCAGGCATTGTGCTCAGCATCTCATATATATGATCTCATTTAAATATCACAACAATCCCATGAGGTCGGCGCTGTTGTTATAGTCTTTGACAGATGGGCAACTGAATCTTAATAAGGCAAGTTAACTTTGCACACTGGCCTGAGTAAGAGATTCTTCGTTGCAAATGTGGAGCCTCCTGTGTGCCTTGCCTGAGCTGTCAGATCATTACCATACACGAACTTGCCTCTTCACTTGGTATCTGGTGCTCTGCTGGGTCCCTCAGCCTTTATTGATACTCTTCATCAAGCACCCACTGGGAGGGCCTCGACCTGTGCTCCTTGTTTTAATTATTTTATTATCTTAGTCAACAAATTTCTCTACTATGTGTTTGGCCATATGGCATTAGGTGCTTCGGCTACAAAGATAAAAAAGATAAGCACTAAGAAGTTGGGTTAGATTTCTGGAAATTTTGCAACTTTTCCCTGTTGTTTTGCTGCCTGTCACCAATGTCTGGGAATCCCCTCTAAAAACAACACCCTAGAAAGCAGGAGATTCAGTATGCCTGGCTTGGGAGATCACGAAAAAGGCAAAGCTAAGGATACACAACCCAGTTCCAGAGCTTGGGGGCAAAGGAGAAATAATAGATGGAGTGGGAAGCTCAGACATAAGAGAAAGCAGTTGGAAAAAAAGAAGACAAAGGAAAGAAACACTAGTCTGCATCTAAGAGTAGCTGCAGGAGCATAAGTTGCAAAAAAAGCTCATGTGGATTCCTTGAAGTCAAAAGCCTTGTCTTTTGTACCTGTTTGTTCCATCCCCATTGCCATCATCCTGTTCTAAGCCCTCCGAAGTCCTTGTTTTCAAAGCGTCTGCATGGCCCCTCCCCAAAAGATACCTCTGAGCAGAAAGTATCCATCCATCCTGCATATGGGACTCACTCTGGAGTCATAGAGTAAGGTTTCTCCTGAAAGAATGAAGCTACAAACTTGTGGGGCTTAGGAGCCTGAATGGAATTGGCCTCGATTTTGAGAAATGTAGATGTTTAGAAGAGTCCTCTTGGATGTTGGAGGTTAAAGATGTTCCCTGAAATGTGCTCGGTGGGGTGGACTCAGGCAAGGCCCTCTTTCCCTAGAATTTCATGTAGAATGCGGTAGGATTTACGAGCCCAGAGAGCAAAGTGTACCTCGTAAACATAGTTACTTATATATCTATCAGTTTCTTTTTTGTTCTCTCTTTGCATTTAGTGACATTTTCTTAAACTTACGTGTCTTTGGCCTGTGCCAAGGGGAAGCAAAGGAAGGGACTTTTGGACAGAGGTCTAAAAGGGAAGAAGTCTACCTCTGAGGCCAGTGTGGTAAAGGCAGTGGGAACTGGGGAAAGACCACAAGAATCAAATCAGAAGTATGAATTTGAGGTTACTGGGTCCTGCTCTGGCAGAGTCCTCTCTTCATAGCAACCTAACAGCCCTGGGTTTTACTTGATTGTGGAAGGAGGCATTCCCTCCTTCCCCCTCCCCCCTTTCCTGCTCTCTCCCCCGTTGCTGCCATCTCTCACATTTTTGCTCTCACTCAAGCTGCTACCTTTCTTAGGATGCCCTCTGTCTGCCAATTAAAATCTAACCATTCAGGGCTCATTGTCTCCAAAAAGTCATCCTTCGCTAATCCTGCACGCAATACTGTTTCCCTTCTGGAAACTTCCCTAACATTGTACCATATTAGTATCAGGTTAGAAACCGACTTAAATACTGTATGTAGGTCTTGTCTTCTCCAATCAGACGGAGGACTCAGCAGCAGGATGATGTCTTCTCACCTTTGGGTACGGCTCACAGTGACGAGACCGCAGCTGACGTGATCTATAACGGGTGAGGGAATTGTTCCTGTGTAAAAAGCACGAAGGTGGAAGAGCCACCAGACGAGAGAAGAGCTTTAAGTTAATTATTTTGACTGAAAATCTAGAGCAATCAGAAATTCTGGGAAAAAAATAAGCAGGTAGTGGAGTAGAAGATCTTCAGAACATCAATTTGCCCTCTTTACTGAGGAAATTTCAATCCTTTCGAATCTCTGAAGATCCAGAACTAAAAGCCCTCCCAAAATACACAGACTTCACAGTAGACTCCCCCGAAGTGTTCGCTATCTGTAGGAACATAAATTCACTTCCCTTTTTGTTGAAAACTGTCTCTAAAGAACATCAATAATGAATCCGATAGGCCTCTTCATCTCCATAAATCATTTAGGGACAGAGGTCAGGAAAGGGTACTCTTTTGGTATTATTCAAGGCAGATTGTACAGTTCAGGCCCCATTAGTGAGCACAAAAGAACATCCATAAAATATTCATAGGCTGTGGTACAAAAGCCTTGACTGCTTGGGGGACCCATGCCTGAAGAGTTAGATTAGTCAGATCTATGGCTGCTTCCCTCCACTTTCTTAAACTCAGAGGCTTCCACAGCTCTTCCCTCAAGCCGATTTATTTAAAGGGATTTTTTGAAACCACAGGAGATGGGGTGGAGTCAGCAGGAGGTAAACTTTTATGCCCAGGGCTCCAAGCCTCAAGAGAAGCAACTGACTTTTTTTCACTAGGACGGCTATCTGGAGAAGGAGCAAAAACCTCCCATGAGAAATATTGGACAAAGCTACAGTTGGAAAAAAGAGATATCGCCCAGAAATATACCTGGGAAGAGGATCTCTGCTGTGAAAGACACTCTCCTCCCTTTATTCATTATTGATATTATTTTACCAAATATAATTAAATCTAACCAATATTCGATTGTATATATACAATCAATGCAAGGTACTTGCCTGTTAAGGAATAAAAAAAGTGAGTATGGCAGACTACATTTCCAGAAGGTTAGAATTTATCTGAAGATAATTACAGTCACCGCTTGGTACCCAAGGGGCATTGGTTCCCGGATCCCCGACAGACACCCAAATCCAAGGATGCTCAAGCCCCTTCGTTGGCCCTCTGGATCGAGTTCAACCAAATTTTGATCTGAGGTTGGTTGAATGCGCGGATGCAGAATCCGCTGATACAGAGGGCCGACTGTCAGCGGTTACAGTGGGAAAAATATCCATAGAATTCCTCCTTTGATAGTTGGCCGGTAGTTAAGATCTTGTTTTCTCAGGAAGTTGTCACATATTGCAGCTGCACATGGGTGGGGCCTGAGCCTAGCTGCGGAGAGAAAAGGACCATTCTGAGTCACCCCAGATTCAGATCTAGAAGGTGTCATCTAGGCAGGAAGCATGAGGGTGGGGCCCCCCAATCCTGATACTAGAGAGAAGAGCAGAGCAAATAACCCAGGCTACGATGGATGCCACATGTGGTTTTAATCTTCTAGACACTGGACGTGAAACAGTTAAGGAGAAACCCAACCAAGACAGCTGCGGCCCAGGGACTCTGTGATAGGAGGTTATCTTAGAGTTCATTTTTCTGTGCCACCAAGGGAGACTTTTTTCAGCTGGGACCCGATCTAGAAGCTTTCCTACCCACTAGAAAGCCAGAAGCTGTAAAACCCTCCCAGTGCCCCCGCATGACTCAGAGGCAGCTGAGCAAGGCCTGGAACAGAATAGGGGCAGCTGCACCAGTATGGCTTCTCTGAGAGGAAAGCAAACCCTCCTTAGAAATATAGAATGATGTGGCCTTCATCTGCCAATATAAATTTCAGACAATTGAAGGCTTCCACTTAAAAACTTGAAAAACTAGAAGAAAATAAAAGTGAATATTTAGTTCATTCAAGCAAAAAAAGAAGTCATCAGTAACAGCACAAGTACAGAGAAACTTGCTCAAATCAAAGCCTATATGGATGGAGTCAGGACTCAAACTGGGGCCTGTAAGGCCATAGCCTAACCCTGCCCGAACGACTTCTTTAAGGAAAAAATAAAAACAGGTTGCTTAGAAAACAAAAATTTCTAAAGTAGGCTCCCCAAATCTTACCAAATATGGAAAGAGCTGGCAGTAAATTAGGAAGTTTTGGAAATATATGACAGACATAGAGTTATAGTCCTAAAGAAGATTTACAAACCAAAAAGAAAAGGACGGAAAGAAGCCAATAAAATTTTGACAAGTGTAACAAACAGGCTATTCCAAAGGAAGAAATGTGGACAATAAACATGTGAAAAATGTTCAGTTTCCTTAGTATTAAAGAAATGTACATTTAGCAAAGATGTAGCATTTCTCATCCAACAAATTGGTAAACTTTTATTTATTTTTTAACATTATTTTTTATTTTTTATTTTTTCCCCTTCTGGCCTCTCCCTTGGCAAACTTTTAACAAAAAGTTAATACTTCTTTATGGTGAAGTAAGGTTGGTAAGGTGACCAACTTTTTAGAATGCCAACCCAGGATGCAATTGTACCAGACAAAAAATTAATAATAATATAACGTATAATAAATAATTACATATATATGTTATTACCTTAACAAAAATATAAAAAATAGATATTAATTTTAAATTACATATTATTCTGTATTATTACTTTTCTGCTACATAAACGCTATTTAAACAAAACCACAACAAGGCTAGTTAACAAAAACAACTAGTAGTAATTAATAATAGGACAAATTGAAAAATAATGTATGAGAAAAATTATAACAATATTTTAATAATTTTTTTTGGTTCTCTGATATGGCAATTTATTTTAACTCTTTATTGGATAGTTACAGTTTGTAGTTGGGTAATATATCAACTATCTTTTGTTTTATGTTTTCTGTAGTTTCACTAAAATCTTCATTAAAAAATACAAGAATAAAATCTTCGTACAAATCAACAAGACGATTCGAAATTCCATTTTTCATATCAAAGTACCTAAGTAATAGAATATTTTTGTGTCTGTTTTGGGGAGGGATAAACACTTTTTACTCTCTTAGGTTCAGTAGCTGGGGTTTGTGAATTAAGCTGACGAAAGACCAATTAATAGTAGAAAAGGTACAATTTTTATGTAATATTTACATGCATAGGAGTTCACAGAAAAAAAGTGAAACTCAAAGAGGCAGTTAGACCCAGACGTTTTTGTAACATTTTAACAAAACAAAGGAGGTTTGGGCTTTAAGGGATAACCCAGGAAACATAGGGAGGTGACTAGGACATACATGAGGGAACTAACGGAAGTAACGGTTATTTTAGTAAGATCTGTCGATGCAATCTTATCTCAGTGTCTTGGGGGTAGGATTGCTCTTCTCTTTCTGGTACAAGGGGCTGGGCGGCGGGAGGTGGGGAAAGCACCTTTTTCAAAGGGAAACTTATGTCCTACTTTCAGGGAGCTAGGAGAGGGCAGAGAGGTGACTTCTGTTCAAAATAATGTGCCAGAACGGCATATTTTAGAGTGACAATATTCAGATCCCCTTAATTATGACGATTGTTGCTGTGGTCGAACCCATCACTTGTTACACTGTAGAAGGAAAGAATAATGGTTGGTTAAGTTCTGCCAGAATCAGCTCTACGTCGTAAGAGGCCAGGACATTTGTTAGCAGCATTCCCTTTTGCTCTCCCACAGGACACTTTAGTTTTAACCTCTGGATCAAGAAATGTGATCGAGGAAAACAATATGAGAATTCATGTTCCATAGCAGAGTGTGCTCACTCACATTCAGTCGGTGGCCGTTCTTTTCCACAAAGCGTTGGTGTCTTTTGGAGAAACAAGAAAGATTTTGATTGATTCAGAACAACTTGCCCTTCTCATCCCAGCCTTTTGAGATTCAGTCTCCATGTGTTTTTACGTCTTCTTCCCCACCATGCCTGACCCAAAATTATTTTCCGCTCCTGTGTCATATGCCCTGTTTTGGTTCCTTACTTCCCTAATCTTGTACCTGTATCCTCCTGTCTGTCATTAAAATGACACCGTAGTTTAGTCTTGTTTTTCAGTGATAACTGGGTCATGCTGGTGTTGGCACTGTAATCTGAACTCTTAGAAAACGTGAGCGCAACTTTCAAGATGTTAAAAATTAAACTAGCACTCAATACAAACAAATTCTCAACACAAACAAAGCACAACAGTTAATCCACAGGCAGAGTCAAAGACAGACTATTATAGCTCACAATTACAAGGCACTTGAGTCACACACTTGTCATATGATCTCTAGTGATGTAACAGTGGAGGATCTGTTATTGGGAACTGAAAACATTAGCATCAGTGACCACGGAAGGTGGGTAATATGTGTCATATCCATTGGTCACTAAAAGCAGAGTTGGCTGCTATGTTTGGCTGCCAACTGAGTTTTGCACTTTTCCCTTAATTGTTCACACCTATGCTGAAAATAAGGACTACTCGTGTCTGGTAGAGGGGTGTCCTGGAATGAGAAACTTTCAGTGCTAAAACCATAGGGATCAGTGCCTGTGAAAACAGCATTTTAAATATCTCCAGTAGGAAGTACACACATATTGGTGCAGCTTTTCTGGAGAGCAGCTTAGACGTGAATTTCAAGAGTCTTAAACACGTCTTTACCTTTAAACCAGTCATTCCACTTCTAGGGAATTTATCTTAAGAAAATAATTAGAGGAGGTCATAAACATTTATGACTATGGATAGTCAACTGAGTTTTATTCATAATATTTAAAGACTGAAAACAGTTTAAACTTTTGCCGCTAGGGAAATAGTTAAATAAACTGTGATATATTTTTTACAATGGGATGCAGTCATTGAATGCAATAATTAAAATTCATGTTCTTTGGGAAATACTTAATGGCATGAAAATTACTAACAATAATTGTAAAAAGCAGTTTATAGTATGATCCTATTTTTATCTAAAATATACATTTATACACATACACAAATATACAGTAAAAGAAAAAGAAAAACTAGAAATGCCCCCAGAATATTACATTTCAGTGAAAGGATGGCTAATTTTAATGATTTATTATACTTCTCATATTTTCCCAATTTTCCATAATCAACAGATTTTCCTGATTTTTTTTTTTGCTTTTGTAACATTTAATTAATTATTTTTTGAATTACATATTTTAAAGGCCAATAAATAAATAAATAAATAAATAAATAAACTCATTTTTACTATAATGAAATTGGAGAAGTTTCAAGGTATGACCAGCTTTCTTGGAAAAAGTTAAAATGGAATTTTGATAGACATTATCCGATGTACAAGTGAATGATACCAAGTGGGCCCACCCAACAGTCACTTCATTCTGCTACTTGGACTACATTTCAAGCTGGCCTTCGTTTATTTGCTCTTCCCTTCAGACTTGGAGCCATTATTTCATGGACGAGGCAGACAATGGTTGCAATATCTGTCAGGTCCTCTCATGTGGATTTGCCTGATGATTTTTAAAATATAATCAGATAAAATGTTATGATACTGTCCGAAGTTTGAGTAACTGCCAACCATAAATGTGGTTGTCACAATGTCGGGAAATGACTTTTTCATGGCTGACTAGTATGGGACGCTGATGATGAAATACACCATGACGAAATAGGAGACTCTGCAAATAAATTTGTCTCAGCTTTCACCAAGATGCAGAGAAGAAATGAATATCAAAACACTGCTCCATATTATTTGTAGTTATGATTTATATAATTATGTTTATGTTAACTACAGAGTAAATTTGCACAGCTCTCATTCCATAGCGTGCATTCTCTTGTTCTTAATGAATCTTTTGGTTGCCTTTAAAGTCCTGAGTTAAAGATGCCCTTGAAGCGGCATACTAGATTTATTTATGAACTAAGTGGCCCTCAGCTGACAACGGCAGAGGGATGCGGTTGCTCGAAGTGAGCCTATGTGAGAAGTAGCACCCTCTTCTCCTAAAATGGGACTTCTGGCTTAGTCCTGCATGGCAGTCCATTGCAGGGGCTCTAATTAAAGAGCAAGGTCCTTCCAGACCAGTGACGCGAACGTTATGTGAAGGACCTATGATATGATGAGTTCTTGTCACCTGTAACTTTCTTTCCTCCTCCATAATCCAACATGGCTTAATTTGGTTCTGAAATCTTTCTTACCCTCACTGTAAAAGTGACCCTGATTTCTTATTTGGGCCCCATGTGCCATGTGTGACAAAAGGAAGAAAAGCAAAACCGGAGGAGGGAATAAATAAGAAGTGAAAACCGTAATACTAAGATGGGAAGGACTGTGGATTTGGCACAGTCTGCTGGAATATCCTAGGCATGACTCTCAGATTCCTAAAAACACACGAAAAATGTAAATCGTGTTGGACTACCCCCCCAAAACTGCCCCCTTTCCCTCTCTCTACATTAACTCACTCCAGACTCTTTTCTTCCTTGTTGTTCAATGTTCAGCTTATCGCCTAGCTCTCTAGCAGAAAAGTAAGTGGAAACTGGTCACTCAAAAGGCACCAATGGCCTGAACTGGGGGCTGGGATAGGGTTAGAATTACAAGATGAAAGCTAAAGGTTGTGAAAGCTCAGAAGGCTAGGACCTATCAAGGTAACAATCAGGAGGCAAAGTACTCAGAGCAAAGAAGTAATGAATTCTGGCTAGTCTGGGGCCTGGGAGGAGCCCAGAGAATGAAGTTCCAGCCCCAGCCAAGGGGTGAGTAGGTCACTGCATGTCAGAAACTGGTTCTCCATCCAGGATGTTATCAGTAAGCCATAAACCAGATCGAGAATCCAGGAAGTTATAAGGGTGAGTCAAGGTGTGTTTGTGGCCTGATTTGAAGACAAGGCTTGTTTGCATCAGCAGGTACTTCTTTATAAACCCTTCGGGGCAGGAACTGGTGTGACTTGGACCTAGGCCAGGCAAACTGGGAACAGGAACAGCCCACCAAGGAGCAAGCACCTGAGAACTGCATGGTTGCAAGTGAGTCGACATGAAAATTCTACCAGATGTGACAAAGCAGAGGTGACAAGGATGCCACTCAACAGTGGCTGCATATCAGACTCACTAGGGGAGCTTGAAAAAAAAAAACATTGCAGAGTCCAGCCACACCCCGGACCAATTAGACTGGAATTTCTGGGGGTTGGGCCTAGGCATTGGTATGCTTCAAAAAGCTCCCCAGCTGATTGTAACATGCAGACAGGACTGGGAACCACTGAGTCACAGGTAGGTTCTCAGAACTGTTCCCTAAGGTTAATGCTGACAGATTCATTTTCTTGTGACCAACTAGTATTTACCAAACAAGCTTTACAAAAATAGTGTTTAAATATATAAAGAATAATAAGCTTGTTTCAAAAATAGAGATAAATCAATACCAACTGAAACTAAGGAGTTAGAGCTTCATCCAAACGGAGCAAGATCCTGGAGGATTTTCATCGGGGGAGCGATATGACAAAAGTGACAATCTAAGAAGAGTAATTGGACACCGATGTATAGGGAAGAGCCAGTTTAGTCCACCCAAATGTCTATAATGGTAGCTAGCATTTATTGAGCAAACACTGCAACAGTCTTACTCAATCACGCCAACAATCCTGTGAGGTGGATACTTTGGTTACCTCGTCTCGTAGATGCAGAATCTAAGGGTGACAAAGGTGAAGTGACTTGCCCAAAGTCACAGATGAGTAAAGAGCAGAGTTAAGACCTGAATCCAGGGATGCAGACTCCAGAACTCCCTTCAGAACCACCCCGTGTCACCACCTCTCATTTCACAAAGGACTGTGCTCGGGTATTCTTGGGGGACGCAATGATGGAGATCACAGTTCCGGCCTTCAAGACACGGGCAGAGGCGTCAAGAAATAACCACAGTGCTGTGTGATGAGTGTCTTCATGGTATTCTGAGAATACACAGGAGGCACAATTAAGTCTTCCTAGGGGCATGATGCTGGAAGGAAGCAACAGTAGACTTGCCTTTGGTCTTAAAGGACAAAAAGAGAGTGGAGATGGGGAGCCCAGTTAGAAAGGCTTTGCAATAATTAGGTCAGGAGCTGGGATTGTGGCTGTGGGATGGGCAGGGCCAACAGGGAGGGACTGAGATAGTACAGTCTGGTCAGGCTGCTATAACAAAAATGCCACAGACCGGGGGAAATAAACGACGGCAATTTATTTCTTATAGTTCTGGAGGCTGGGGAGTCTGAGGTCAAGGCACTGGCAGGTTCGGTGTCTGGTGAGGCCCTGCTTTTATAAGCGGCCCTCTTCTCACTGTGTGTCCTCACATAGCAGAGGGTCGAGGGAGCTCTCTGGGGTCTCTTTTATAAGGACACGAATTTCATTCATGAGGGCTCTACTCTCATGACCTAATCACCTCCCAAAGGCCCTACCTCCAAAAACCATCACATTGGCGCGCGCGCGCGCGTGTGTGTGTGTGTGTGTGTGTGTCAGTTTCAACATGAATTCTGGGGGGACACAAACAGTCAACCCATAGAAGTGAGGCAAGGGAGGTGTCTAGGATGCAAGATTTAAGGAGGCACCCAATCTCAGGGTCGTCCCTGTGTCTGTGCTACCCTGAGTGTGAGTGTCACCTTAAAGCTTGTGCCTTAGTTTCCCAGCTTGCTGACTCACCCAGGCCTGGCCCTGAGGATGTGCTTGCAGAGAGCAGTGCTAGAAGAAGACTCCCAGGGTTTCAGACACCTGGACGTGAAGAAACGAAAGGTATTCTGAGAATCCGAGCTTAGGTTATCAGGAGAATAGCATTGCGTAAGAACATATCACGAGATAACGGCAGGATATCAAAGTGGAAACATGCAACCGGCATTTAAACTACAAGTGGACCTCACAACTCCGATGTTGACTTGGGAGTCATGAGAATGGATGCTTTGCAGCAATAAAATAATCAGAGGTGAGAGCGGAAAGCTGAGGGTCTCCCACAGGTAGGCTAAGGCTCGTTCAAAGAAAAACAGCTTCACATGTGGCTCTCTCAAAAGATGGGCAGTAATGCTCACAATAAAGTTACTCCATAAAGCTTGACCGTGAGTGCCGAAACTGGGAACACAAATTGTTTTACACCTTTTATACTGTGACTGAGTGTTTCCTATCATTAATAAGCAATTTCTATATAAACAATTTCTCATAATTGCTTCTAAACAGTTTACGATTATAAACAATTTTTAAAAGTAGTCTCCCCCGATGAAAGCAAGCCAGTGATATAGAACTAGCTTAAAGACTGCAAGTCATCTGATTATCTAAGCTACATATAGAGTAAATGGGAGATGGAAAGCAAATGTTTATGGAGCCCCAATTACAAGCCGGCACTATTCTAGACACTTACACGTACGCCATCCTATTTTGCTTAATGACAGACATGAGTATTTTCTTTTTGC
>NW_011889010.1:389186-398942 GCF_000151845.1 Pteropus vampyrus
TGACAGAGCTGACCCTCCGACCAGGTGGCTGGGTCCAGAGTCAGTGTTTCTTTAACCACGATGTCGTACAACCTTAGAGGCACAATAACTTAGAGTAAAATTCCTAGCCATGAGCATATTACTGTGGGGCCCCTCACGGCTCTGCACAAAGAACCCCCCTTCCACCGGCTCCCCCTCCTTTGCTGATGTTTGTGGGAGAGACTGCACAGGCAAAGTGGAAAGAACATCCTCTGAGAGGAAGATGTGCTCAAACCCCAGAGCCTCCACTAGCCGTGTGCCCTTCGCTAAGATAGTAAACCTGTTTTCCTTACCCATAAAGATGGGCTAATCAGAGCTTCTGCGTGGGGCTGTTGTGAGGATTAAATAAAGCACGGCCCAGAGTAGATAGAAACGAACCCAATGTGTTCACAGGATGTTGGGTGGGGGCATTCGGCTGAATTGGAGCCACTCGTCTATTTGGATCCAAGTTTGAGACTTTACATTTATTGCGAATTCAACTTCATCTAATTGTATCTAGCCATTTGTTACTGCCTACTTCGGTAGTTCTGAATGGTGATCCAGAGCATCTGATCACCTTCTCTGCTTTGTGATTTTGAAAACATGGTCAGAGCTGGGCGAAAGAGGGGCCTTTACACCCAGCTCTAGAAACCTCCCTCCATTCCCCGTACATCTACACTGCCCTCATTTCTCTCTCTCTTCTACAAGGAATAAGACCTTGGCCATGTCTTGCTGATAAACCCATAGTATTGAGATAGAGACGGGATGGAGTCCAGGAGGAATATATCTAACCTCCCAGCTGAGTAATCCTGTCAGAAATAGGAAACGAGCTTCTGTAAAATTTGTTTCCCTTTCTTCCTCCTCTGATACTATCAAATTGAGTCTCAGATGAACCTAACAATGAAGTCTTGCTGTGATTGGATCATTCTGCCCATCACTTTCCCAACCCTTCCTTGATTTAGTAATTAAAACTAATCTGGGGGCCATTTAGCCTCCTCAGCTGGGACAAACACCCAAGGACCCAATTAACGGCGAGTACCGAGGCAGAGAAAAGGTTGACGCTAAGGCAACACTGCCACCCTGTGGCCAAGAGATATTTTTACAGCTGTTAACACTCCTCAGCAGTGGACCTTCATGGTGGGATACACGAGGAATACGCACAATGTTCCTTTCCAAATCCTCTGAGTTTTGTCAACCGTTAAAGTTTTAACTCAAGAATCCAACATGAATCACACATCTAAATGATGGATGTATAGTACCTTGTTCATTCTCACATATAACTTAAGTCATAGACTCTGGAGAATTGATGCTTTTGTCATTAGATGGTTTATTAGTACTTCATGGTTTTTGTTATGTTATCATCAACCCATTTATACTGTGTTCTAAGCTCTGTAGCGATATTGGAGGAAAAAGTAACATAGAGTATAGGGTCCCTAACTTCAAGCAGATTACAATCTGGTCAAGGTGATTAAGTTCATCTTGCCTTGAACTGGCCTGATGTCTCCTCCCCGAAAAATTATGGCACCAAAGTGTGGCTAGATACTGAAATTTAGCCAATGCCAGATACCACCACTCGAACTCCAAAACATTTGTCATTGGCCAAGAACTTGTACTTAAGAGCTAGCTTAAGCTAGAAGATTTATTTAGCACATATATAGTCCTTCCCAAACCCAAGGAGAGGTTAGGAAGCTCTACCCAAGAACATCTGTGCCTATCCTATTCTGAAAGGAAAATAACTATCCTACCCTGAGGAGATAGTTGGACTCCTCTGATTACATTTAAGAAATCAACTCCTTTGATTTCTTAAAACCAAAGCCTCTGAATCCCAAAGGAACTGGGAAGTTGTCTTGGATCTTAGGCTCCCTCCCTCCTTCTCTCCCTTAGTGTCTTTTCTTCCCTTCTCTTTTTTTCTCCCTCCAGCCCTTCCTCCCTACCTGCCTTCTTTTTTTTTTTTCTTTTAATTTTCAGCACTTCAAAACTCCAGTTTTGAAAAATATTTTTTGAGTGCTGGAATTTGATAACACTGGCTATCTCAGAGTGATCTGAAATGTGTGATGCCTATGATTTGTGTCTTTTATAAATAAACATTGAGAACCCAAGTTGATTATTTCTTAACAAATTTAGTTTGGCAGACAAAACATCTTAAGGTGGTTGGTTGGTTAGTCCTTAGAGAAAAAGGGTGGAAATGCTGCTTTAGAAGCAGGTAAGTGCTGACCTCTAGTGGACCTATGTAACATTACAGCCTATAAATGAGGTTAATGGAGAAAAGAGCAGTTAGTTGCTTGATAAGTTGTTATTGAATGTTTTCTGCAAAGTGTGCTCTGTTTTCTTCTTTTGAGGATTCCCCAGGACCCTGAAAATTTCTCCTTTATCTTCTGAATTACTTTCCACATCTGAGGAGCCACAGAATATCTGCAATTCTTTGGTTGATAAGCTATCTAATCCCACCTTCATAACTAGCTTCCTCCCTCTTGCCTACTGTGTGGCCTGATTAAAATTTCCTATTCATAAAACAACCAGGTAACCCATTTTCCAGGGCTCCTACTAATTCCATTCAGTGTCCATTTCTTGCTGCAGGGGTTGGAGGTGCAGAACAAAGGGAATAAGAGCACGTTGAGCAATTTCTCTTCCTTGAGACCATCAAGGGCCAATCGTCTTCTACTCATGCAGAACGTATTCATGACTTCATAACACATACAAGCCATTCATAGAAAACACATTAGTGAACAAAACCCAGGAAGGCATTTTTCCTGCCTTAAACAAGAAGGGAAGTGAGGATGAAGCGAGGGTGGACAAACAACTCGTTTCCATCCTGGCCCTACCTCAGTGGCCTCGGGCACTGAGAGAGTCTCAGTCCCTCAGTAACATGAGAGAGTTGGTTATCTATGCTTTAAGAACAAGTTTAGCTCTACTTTCGTATGACTTATATTGTCTGGACTCTTCTTGAAATTTCCATTCATAGGTACCTCCTCTGAGGAGTTAGTTATTTGTTAGTGAGCAACCACACCCAGGAAGACAGTGTGGCCTCAAGTAGCCCTGTCAAATATCAGATTGCTTCATATTTACAGGGTGTATTAGTTCTCTATTGTATAACACATTACCCCAGAGCTTAGTAGCTCAAAACAACAACATTTATTATCTCACAGTTTGCATGGGTCAGGAATCTGGCTGTGACTTAGTTGGGTTTTTTGGTGCAGGGTCTCTCGTGAAGCTGCAATTAAGGTGTCATCTGGGGCTGCAATCTCGTCTGCAAGCTTGCCCGAGGGGAGGGTCTGCTGCTCTCACACTCACGTGTGTGGTCGTCAGCAGGCCTCAGTTTCTCATGGCCTTTTGGACTGAGGGCCTCAGTTTATTCACATGGGCTGCTCCATAGGGCAGCTCAGGACATGGTAGTTTGCTTCATCAGAACAAGCAAGTGAGAAGAACCAGAGAGAAAGAGAGAGAGCAAGATAAAGGTTAGTCTCCTTGGCCCATCTCAAGGGAAAGGAATAACATCAAAATGTGGGGAGGGTACCAGGTGTCAGGGAACTTTGAGAGCCAATTCAGAAGCTGCCTATCACACTGTGTGACTTCAGGAAAGCGAATGTCTTTATACCTCAGTTTATTCAGTTGTAAAATGGGGGTATTAATGCCTATCTTTCAGATTTGAAGTAAGAAATAAATGTGGAGTATTGGGCGCCTGGTATTTAGGAGCTCAATGACCATTAGTTTCCTTGTGTTCCCTATAGGACACCTTCTATATAAATAATTGAAAAAATTGAATTACCCAGGCTGTTTCATGTTTTGTCCCCCAAAAGGCTTTGAGCCTCTCTGAGGAATAGTAGTGCATGGAAGATAAAGGAAACACGATGACTTATTTTACTCTTAGATTTAAAAATCAAAATAATAAAATAATCTTTCAGCCACCAATTATATTCAAGAAAGAAATTACCTAGTCTTCAGAGGACTGGTTTCTGTATTTCTCACTGTTGTATTCCTAGCACCACAGCATCTGGTGCATGGCAGACACTTAGTAAATATGTCTTGAATTATATACTTTTTTGTTTTATAAACTCTTTCACAAGGAAACTGACCTAACATGTTGCTTTGACTTAAACGGACAATAAGCTTCTTGATATCATGGGGAATGTTACTAAAAAGAAAGAATCCAGACGTTGTTGTCTTATCCTTGTTTAAAGCTAAGGATTTATCCACATGGAACACTGTGAGATTTCTGGTACTTTAAGAAGGAAAGATCTCAGGGAAGGATAGTTTGAATGATGACCATAATCTGAAACTCAAATGGCTTACTTATTTTTAGGGTAAGGGTGAACTGACCCTCAAAGGGATTTGTCCTCCAGGTTTACATCATCTGGGTGGTTTAGGAAGCCCCAGACAGTATACCTGGACTGGTCAGTGTCTCCACACCAGGCAGAAGCAAATGCAAATTCTCTCTGGGGAGAAGAAACTTCATCTGTGGCCTTAAATACTTCCTATAACCAATTCTCTCTGGTACTGTAGCACACGTAAAGATAATAAATGCAGAAGGAGAACAGAAGTGTGACTGAGAACCAGAAGAAACAGCAGAGCAAGGCCCACAAAGACACGAGCTGTTGGAATCGTCAGGCACAATTAAACAACTGTGCTTATGATGTTTAAATAGATAAAAGGTGAGCTTGCATACATTTACAGGAAACAGAAATAAATAGAAACAACAAAATTAATTAAATAGGAAAAGAACAAAGTAGAGCATCTAGATGTAAAACATACAATAACTGAAATTAAAAGCTCGATGGGTGGGTTTACCATCAAATTAGACATAATTGAAAAGAGAATTAATCATCCTGAAAAGAGGTCTGGAAAATGTTCTAGAAGGTAGTACTGAGAAGCAAAAAGGTAAAGAATATGAAAAAAAGGGTTGAGACAAAGTGACAATGTTTAACATTTATTTAATCAAAGTTCTATAAGGAGAAGAGGAAAAATGGGGGAGCAACAGCAATATTTGAAGAGAAAAAGGGTAAGAATTTTCTAGAAATTTCTAGAAATGAGTAGAGACACCAACCCAGAGATGTAAAAACCCAAGAATCCCAATTAAATTTTTAAAAAGACAAGAGTACCAAGACAATTCAATTTTTTAAAATAAAAAGGCCACCTTGAGATTACAGTGAAGTTTAGACCAAAACAAAGAGAAATATCTTAATAGCTACCAGAGGAAAAGATATCTTCAAGGGTAGGCAGCAAGACAAATAACAGACTTCCCAATAGCAACAGTGGGAGCCAGAAGACAATGGAATAATAATATTAATTCATTAAGAGAAAAGAATTACCCCCTTCTATATAGTAAAGATATACTTCAAAAATGAGGGTGAAATAGAGATTTTTTCAAACAGAAAAACAAAAAGAGAAAGTTTGTTACTATCATAAAATCATCAAAGCAAATTCCAAAGGACATATTTCAAACAAAAATAATGTGATATCAAATTAAGAAATGAATTTAAAAAAAGTGGTAAATATCCAGATAAAATTCAAATCAACATTGATTAAAGAAAACAATAATAATGTCTTGGGAAGTTTAAAATTAAAATACATAACAATAATAACAAATACATGGGAGAGTGATCAATGGAATTAAAGTATTTTAAAGATTTTTGATTGTCCAGAGAAAGTATAAAGACTAATTAACTTTAGAATTTGGTAAGCTAATTATGCATGATTTAATTTATGAGTACTCATTAAAATAACAGAATCTGAATATGTAACTTATAAATCAATGGAGGAAAAAACAATGTTAAACGTAATAAAGTGAAAAGAGGCAGGGAAAGGGGGCGGAAGTAATAAAAATAGGATCATATGAAAGCATAAAATGAGATGCTAGATTTAAGCCCAAATATATGAGCAATTGCATTAAATATAAGGAGACTATATGTTCCAGTTAAAAAACAAATGGCTTCACTGGAAAGTTTAGCCCAACACTCAAGGAACAAAAAATTATGGTCTTACACAAACTTTTTAGGAAATAGAAAAAGGGGTTCCTTCTCATTCACTTCGGAAGCTGTCATAAACTTCAGAATAAAATCTGACAAGGATAGTATGTGAAAAAAAGTATAGACTAAGCTCCTACAAATGCGAAAATTTTAAACAAAGTATTAGCAAATAGAATCTAGCAATACGTAAAAGGATAATAATATATTGTCACCAACTTGGTTTATTCTGGAAAACTAGTGTTGGTTTAATATAAGAAAAAGAATTAATGTAAATCACTACATTAACAGATTAAAGGAGAAAAGCTTGTGACCATTTCAAAAGATGGAGAAAAAGCATTTGATTAAATTTAACGTCCATTCATGATAAAAATTCATAGCCAAATAGAAATAGGAGACTTTTTTAACCTTATAAAAGTTATCTACAAAATAAAACACAATTAAATAAAACAAACAAAAAACAAAGCTTTGACAACAACACACAATGAAATTCCAGTGAACAAGCCAAAAATGAAATGAACAATTCCGTTTGCATTAGCATCAAGAATACTTATGAATAAATTAGCAGAAGTAGTGCAAGATGTATAAACTAAAAATTACAAAGCATTATTGAAAGAAATTAAAGAAAATCTAAATAAATGAAAAGACCTATGTTCACGACTGGTAAGACTTAATATTGTTAGGATGGCAATATTCCCCAAATTGGTATGCATATACAATGCAATCACTATCAAAAATCCCAGCTGACTTTGCAGAAATCAGCAAGCTGATCCTAAAACTCATATGAAAATGCAAGGGACTCATGATAGCCAAAACAATCTTGGAAAAGAGGGACAAAATTGGAGGACTTACATTTCCCGATTCCAAACTTACTACAAAGCTACAGCAATCACTGTGATGTTGGTATAAAAAGAGAGACATATAGATCAATGGAATAGAATTGAAAGTCCAGAAATAAGCTCTCACATTTACAATTAACTGATTTTCAATAAGAGTACCAAGACATTTCAATGGGGGGAAAGAATTGTCATTGCAACCAGTGGTGTTAGGACAGCTGGATATCTACATGCAAATTGATATCCACATTGAATAAATTTGGACTCATATCTCACATATACAAAATCTATTTCGTATATACAAACTCATATACAAAAATTAATTCAAAATAGATTTTAAAAACTAAATATAAGAGCTGAAATTTTAAAACTCTTAGAAGAAAATATAGATATAAATTTGCATGGCCTTGGATTAGACAATGGTTTCTTAAATGTGACACCAAAAACATAAGCAAGAAAAGAAAATATAGATAAACCAGACAACGAAATTTAAAACTTTTGTTCTCCAAGTCCAAAGGACACAGTGAAGAAAGTGAAAAAACAACCAACAGTGTGTATCGCTGACAATAAACTTATAACACATTTAAAGTGTACATTGTGAGGATTTGATATACGTATACAAAAGTGTTCTAAAATTTATTGTGATGATGGAAGCATAACTCTGTGAATAGACTGAAAATCATTAAATTGTATGCTTTGAAAGGACGAATTGTGTGGTATGTGAATTATATCTCAGAAAAGCTGTTTTAAAAAACCCTCCGACAGTACCAAGTGTTAAGGGGTATACAGAGCAATGGGAACTCCTGGGTGTTGTTGGTGGGAGTGCAAATTCATATAACCACTTTGGAAAGCTGTTTGGCAATATCTAGTATTTGAAGGTATGCATCCCTATAACTCAGCAATTTCACCCCTGAGTATACCCTTGGGGAAACTTGTATGCATATGCACCAGGACCCATTTACAAGAATAAGCAGTCTTACTCATAATAACTCCAAACTGGAAACCACCCAAACTGTGTAATTAAATGCTGGTATAGTCATGTAATGGAAGACTATTAAGAAAGAAAATGAATGACCCAGCACTATTCACAGCAAACATGGATGAATCCTAAAAACTTAATGTTCAGAGAAAGAAACGAGACACACACAAAATACAGACAGTCCATTTACATAAAGTTCAAAACCAGACCAAACTAAAATTTAGCATTTAGGAGTAGATGATAGAACATAAAGAAATGCAAGAAAGTGATTTTCTCAACAGTCAGGATAGTGTTTACCCTCCCCTTATGGGGAAAGAACAGGTTTGGGGATCCTGGCAATGATCTTTCTTGACCTGGCGTGAGTACATAGCTGTTTCTTTTAATGTTATTCATTAAACTGTATATTTATATATTTTTGTCTTTTTCTGTATGTAATACACAATTTACAAAGGTCAAAGAAAAGTTTGAAGAAAGTTTGGAACAAATAAAGAGAACACTGTTAATATTTTAAATCTATTTTTAATTTGCTATTTATAGATTTTTGGAATGAAGAAGGAAGAATTATATGTGCTTACATATAATACTGCCCTCCTGACCCAGAAGTTAATATATTGCTTTATAAACAAAAAAACTCATTACTTGTAGTGCCTGGAGGGGGACCACAGGCTGAGGTTCAGGAAGGGCTTAGATGAATTGATGGAAGAGAGATCTCGAATGGTGATACATAGGATAAATTCCTAACCTTTTGCAGCGGATGTCAAAGAGGGTAATTGGATTCTCTTCAACGTGTTTCTTGTTACTGCTGTCAGATGGAAAGCTAGACTGAATCAATGGTGGGGCCGACCCAGGAAGGCAAATCTCATCTTTTTCTGTAACTACAAAAGACACAATTCTTCCCCAGAGGATCTCAGTCCATGTCAAGTGCCCAGAATGAAGGTTGCAGCTGATCAACCAGAGTTTGTCATGCAATTTAGGATTAGAGTAGATTCTTGGACTGTTTTTAAAGAATTTACAATCCGACTGGGGAGACAAAACTGACACCCTTGAGTAGAAACTTTAAGTTTTGAATTGTGTGGTTTTAATTATAAATGTATTAGGAGGGGAAATATTTGCAGATGCTAAGCCAGACACATTTACAAATTGGTAAGAAAAATATACCAACTCAATAGATAAATGGGAAAAGGACCCTGATAGGCAGTTCACAGAAAAAGAAATTTAAGCAGAAGCATATGAAAAGCTGCTCACCTTCACTCATAATTAAAGAACTGTAGATCAAAGCAACAAATTATTCCTTATCACTTATCAGATTGGTAAATATTTACAAGTTTGAAAATAGCCAGTGTTGGTGAGGACATAGAGAAACACATATTGTTTGCTGCTGGTAAGAATAAAGTTTGTATTTACTAAGTCCTATTTAGTATTACAGTGGACACTGGAACAATGTGAGGGTTAGAGGCGCCCTTGCAGTTGAAAATCTGGGTATAACTTTTGACCGCCTCCCCAAACTTAAGTCATCTCTCGATATCTACGGGGAATTGGTTCTAGGACCCCTCACAGATACCAAAATCCTCAGATATGCAAATGCCCTATGTAAAATGGCATAATCAATGCATACAGTTGGCCCTCTGCATTTGTGGATGCCCAACTACAGATGAAAAGCAGTACAGGTATTCACTGAAAAAAATCCATGTGTAAGTGGACCCACGCAGTTGAAACCCATGTTGTTCAAGGGTCGACTGTATTAATTATAGAAGTAATATTTACTAATTACTAATTACATCAGTACAATCTTTTTGAAGAACAAGTTGGAAGTATCAACTTAAAAAAAAAATACACTGGCCCAACAATTTGAGTATTTGAAATTTAGCTCTTGGATATTTTCTTTAAAGTATGGCAATATAGCCATAGGTAAGAAAGTTGTGACGTTAATTGCCTCTGTGGAGAAGGAACTGGGCAGCTGAGGGCTGTGGTGGAAGGTGGAATC
>NW_011889010.1:398992-407506 GCF_000151845.1 Pteropus vampyrus
GTGAGTACATAGCTGTTTCTTTTAATGTTATTCATTAAACTGTATATTTATATATTTTTGTCTTTTTCTGTATGTAATACACAATTTACAAAGGTCAAAGAAAAGTTTGAAGAAAGTTTGGAACAAATAAAGAGAACACTGTTAATATTTTAAATCTATTTTTAATTTGCTATTTATAGATTTTTGGAATGAAGAAGGAAGAATTATATGTGCTTACATATAATACTGCACTCCTGACCCAGAAGTTAATATATTGCTTTATAAACAAAAAAACTCATTACTTGTAGTGCCTGGAGGGGGACCACAGGCTGAGGTTCAGGAAGGGCTTAGATGAATTGATGGAAGAGAGATCTCGAATGGTGATACATAGGATAAATTCCTAACCTTTTGCAGCGGATGTCAAAGAGGGTAATTGGATTCTCTTCAACGTGTTTCTTGTTACTGCTGTCAGATGGAAAGCTAGACTGAATCAATGGTGGGGCCGACCCAGGAAGGCAAATCTCATCTTTTTCTGTAACTACAAAAGACACAATTCTTCCCCAGAGGATCTCAGTCCATGTCAAGTGCCCAGAATGAAGGTTGCAGCTGATCAACCAGAGTTTGTCATGCAATTTAGGATTAGAGTAGATTCTTGGACTGTTTTTAAAGAATTTACAATCCGACTGGGGAGACAAAACTGACACCCTTGAGTAGAAACTTTAAGTTTTGAATTGTGTGGTTTTAATTATAAATGTATTAGGAGGGGAAATATTTGCAGATGCTAAGCCAGACACATTTACAAATTGGTAAGAAAAATATACCAACTCAATAGATAAATGGGAAAAGGACCCTGATAGGCAGTTCACAGAAAAAGAAATTTAAGCAGAAGCATATGAAAAGCTGCTCACCTTCACTCATAATTAAAGAACTGTAGATCAAAGCAACAAATTATTCCTTATCACTTATCAGATTGGTAAATATTTACAAGTTTGAAAATAGCCAGTGTTGGTGAGGACATAGAGAAACACATATTGTTTGCTGCTGGTAAGAATAAAGTTTGTATTTACTAAGTCCTATTTAGTATTACAGTGGACACTGGAACAATGTGAGGGTTAGAGGCGCCCTTGCAGTTGAAAATCTGGGTATAACTTTTGACCGCCTCCCCAAACTTAAGTCATCTCTCGATATCTACGGGGAATTGGTTCTAGGACCCCTCACAGATACCAAAATCCTCAGATATGCAAATGCCCTATGTAAAATGGCATAATCAATGCATACAGTTGGCCCTCTGCATTTGTGGATGCCCAACTACAGATGAAAAGCAGTACAGGTATTCACTGAAAAAAATCCATGTGTAAGTGGACCCACGCAGTTGAAACCCATGTTGTTCAAGGGTCGACTGTATTAATTATAGAAGTAATATTTACTAATTACTAATTACATCAGTACAATCTTTTTGAAGAACAAGTTGGAAGTATCAACTTAAAAAAAAAATACACTGGCCCAACAATTTGAGTATTTGAAATTTAGCTCTTGGATATTTTCTTTAAAGTATGGCAATATAGCCATAGGTAAGAAAGTTGTGACGTTAATTGCCTCTGTGGAGAAGGAACTGGGCAGCTGAGGGCTGTGGTGGAAGGTGGAATCAGAATTATGGGAAAGAGGGGAAATCGTTTATACCTTCTTTTACATTTGAGTTTTGAGTCATGTGAATGTGTTAATAGGAAGAGAACTTCAGCATAAGTTCACTGGAACATTATGACAACAAAAGACTGAAAATTACCCAAGTGTCCACCAATAGGGGCTGGTTAAGTAAACATACACATGGTGGAATACTACACAGCTGTTTCAGAGTGAGACAGATTCCATAGAGGATGTCTCCTAGAGGCATACAACAAAAGCAAGCCACAGATATGTGTACGAGGTAATTTCATTTTTTATAAGTGAAAAAAAAATATATGTAGATAATCTTTGGGGACAACTAGGATTGGGAAGAAGATTTATCTTTTATTTTGTAATTTTGATATTGTTTGAATATTTTAAATTTTGCTTTTTTGCATATGATTTTTATTTTAAAACATCTTAGTATAGATCTAAAGGAGATCATTAATTCAGCAAACATTTACGACTTCTGTTATGTTCCAAATTCTGTGCTAGGCGGAAGGGACGAAGACATGAAGAGATATAACACCTTTGCTAGAAGAACTTAGTCTAATCGTAGCCCACAAAAATATATATAGATAATTATAATACAGTGAAATAAGCCCTTCTGAGAGAAGGAGACTAATGCTCTTTGGAGAGTCAAGGAAGACTTAATATTTTGGAGCATCTGTAAGTGTTTCCTAGACACAGAAGGGATTGTCGTCCTAAGCCAGGCAAGTGATGATTGAGATCCAGCCTGGGGCAAGGGCAATGATGATGGAGAGGAGGTAATGATTGGAAAATTGTTTCAGTAGTAGAATTGACCCAAGTTAGATGACTCACAGGATGGGGTGGGTCAGGCTAGGGGATGAGGGCGAGGGTTACTCTGTGCAATTGGGTTAAGGGACATCGACTGAATTTGTATTTTCGGAGCAGCAGAAACCACTATGCATACAGACTATGCTAAGTGTTGGGTTGCAAGACATATACAACAGGGTCCCTATCCCCAGAAACGGTTACGATTTCATTGATAAGAAAAATAACATTGGCTTCCACTAACTGTTGTTTAAGCTGACAGTTCAGTTCCACGAAAACATGGCCTTTTACTAATAGAGCCTCTCCCAGGCAGCACATGTTAACCAATACCGTCAAACACCTTCATGCGGCATTGCCGCTGTGGAGTCACACTGACAAAACAGCTGGGGTGAAGACCTAGGCATGAGATGTTATGCCAGAGGTAAGGGGCTCAGCCAAAAGAACACTAAATGGGAAATGAAAGGAAAGGCATTTCTGAGAAAGAAAGGAGTTTCGAGTCTTAAAAAAATATCCAAAATAAAAATAAAGGGAATCGAAAACAAAAGAGTGAGACTCTAGTGGGGGATGTTTATCGGGGTGACTATCTATGTATGGGTGCAGGGGGTCAGTGGGAAATCTCTGTACCTTCTGCTCGATTTTGCCATGAACCTAAAACCGCTGTAAAAAATAAAGTATATGGAAAAAAAAGGTGAGAAGGGAATGATGGGGCAGGCAGTGACCTTTCCCTCTTCTTAAAATGTCTCTTCAAAGAAAAAAGCATCTATCGATGAGCTTTTTCATTCCTCTGCTTGACATTTGGTGATGGTTTGAGAAATCCTGCCATGATGTATCTGGGGGCTGCAGCCTGAAGCCTGTCTCAGCCCAGATGGCCGGAAGGGGGTGGCTTTCTTTCCTCTTGTCTTCTGTGCCGAAGATGCCTTTCAGATGAAGATCCCTTGGGTTCATAAGAACATGAGAGGAAAAGTAAGCTTTCCTGGACCCAGAAAGGCTACCTTGGGTGGAATGGAGGCTACGGGGCCCAGGTGCAGGGCTTTTCTGGTGACCTGTGCCTCTATGTCACATCTTCAGAGCCCTGTTGATATGGGTCCGTGTAAATATATTAGCAATTCCATCTCAGCAGATGTCCATTCAGCAAAAGCAAGTCCATGTGTCAATGTGTGGACTAACCCACATAATTCCACCCCCAAAATAGAAAGCAGGCGTTGTGTGAAACCATGCCTGGGAAGCAATGCACCCATTCTGTCTCTTGTTTCTCCCAGGAACACCCACTGACCTACGGGTGATCACTGTTCCACTCGCATGCAGAGCAGCAGCAGGAAGAGAGGAGGGTGTCAGAGAGTCAGTTTACAGGTGATCAAGAGTGATAGTGGCCATGTTTTATTTCAAAATCTTCCTAGATTATTGGCCCTTTCTGGCAATATTTGCAAAGTCAGTTTATCTATTAGGATCTACAGTCACACTGCCTGAGGCTTATGAGCTTTTAAGGAGCCTAGAAAAAAATGTTTGAGACCTAGAAAAAAATGTACATCTTCAGAATAAAAAAAGGAAAAATGAAATGAACAAATGTGGAACTAAATATTCACAAAATATAATTTTGTATCAATTTAATACATTTTAAAATTTATTGTTCCTAAAATTTCATTATATTCGAAAACTCCGTAGGTTTGATTTTCTCTCTTCACAAGAATTCTAGTATATGCTTAATGAATGCTGAGAAGCCAGCCAAATTAAATGTGTTCTTCGGAGCTAAATGTTAAAAGAAGCTTACAAAATCCTTTTGATTTTCACAGTAAAACAATGATATTTAATAATGATGTGAATTGGAGGTACATTTTACAATCTTTGGTAAAATATAGGGCTATAAGAATAGATAAGGCCTATGAAATCTTAAAATGGCAATACATGCAAACATTTACCTGCAAGGATGTTCATCAAAATGTGGTTTATAACAGCCTAAATTGTCACCACCCGGGGACTGCTTTAAGAACCGATGGTACCACACAATGGATAATAGCTGACCGTTGGAAATGAAGGAGAATATTTAAGATCTAGAAAGATGTTCATAATATATTAAAATTTAAAATAGTTTGTACAATATGAATGTTCTTCCTTGTAAAGGAAAAAAATATTCTTAGAGGAAAGACTGGCAGGATACATACCAACACGGTAATGATTAGCGGTGATATCTGGATGGTCGAATTTAAAGTGAGTTAAATTTTCTTTTCTTCTATGAAAATCTCTGTATTTTCTATTTTGAACATTTATTGTTTCTGGAAAGCAGACAGATAAGATTTATAAAGATGGGAAACCCTCTATATTTGATGAATTTTTCTCCGATAATTAATATATTCTAACCAAAGAGGCCTATGGGTAGGAATGGATTGAATGGAAACTCCTGATATTTGCCTCTCTTGTGTCTGAGGGTGAACACCATGGAAACATCTTTTAGATGTAGATTTTTGACTGAATAGTGGCAACAAACACTCATGTCATGACCAGTAATCAGAATAAGCTACTGAAAAAATAAATTGAAAATTTTAGTCCTTCAATGTCTTCTTCTTATATTTAGGATACGATCTTAAACCTTTATCTCAGCCAGCTCCTCCTCTCCAGCTCTGCCCATATCTCCAGGGTCATCTTCAGCTTACTCATGTGCTCCTGGGTGTAAATTTGCAGTCGTGAAAAGAAGGCCCCCTAACACACTGGTGAGGAAAACAGTAGGCTACAGAACAGCTTGCATGGCTTATTCCCATTTATGTAGAATTGAATACATATATTTTAGTCTGTATACATGCATAGAAATTTCTGGAAGGATATACTCAAAATGTTAATGGTGGTTATCCTTGAATGGTGTCATTTTGAGTAATTTAAAAAATAGATGGTTTTAAATTCCTACAGAGATAAAGTGCCATTTTTATGAAACTAATCCATGACTCTTACATTGTTTAATTCAGTCTTGTTTATGCTAACAGCTCTGCTAGGAAAGAGCAAATTAAATAATATATCAAAAGTTAATTTTTGAAGAAAGAAACAGATGGAAATTGTTCTGGGGTAGTAGGATGAAGTGGGGCTGCTGAAATATTTGGTTTCATTCTGTGATCGTGTGTGTTTGGTCTTGAGGGTAAAGTGACCACTGAGAATGCTTTGAGGAGGGCAGAGGTATTTGTCGATTATTGTCCAGGCTAAGGGCTCAGGATGTCAACACTCCTGAGGCCATTGTTCTTCCATTGAAGGGCACAGGGTCATCATCCCTTAGGCAAGAATCATAAATGTACCCCAGGGGCCCGCCACCTTGGAAGAGGATACTAAATTGCAGGCAAAGTACATAAAAGAAGAAAACCATCTATGAGAGCTGAACAGTCAACATTCAGTTTAGAGGGCTGTGGGAGGTGCTATAGAAAGGTGGTTAATTAGAAGGATCTAGGGTCTGTTCCAAGCCGACCCTAACCACTCAGGAGTGTGGGACCTTCTTAACATTTTGGACGTGGGGATGTACCACTCAGTTCCTGTGTCAATGAAGGACTTGTTGCTCCAGGTGCTAGAAGTGTGGTCAGCAGCTGTCAACTCTTTTGGGGTCTGCCTCAGCTGCAGAGCCACCTTACCCAAAGTCTACCCTTCTGAGGGATCCCATATCCAATACCTGATTGAGAGGGAGTGTAAAGACCTGGCCATCCTGCCTCAATTTGAGACAATTCTGAAGGGCCGTTCTAGCTCCAGAGTTTCCCATGGTTTGGCTGAGGCCATTGGTGGCTTGCATCACAGCTCAGCCTTTCCTTCTGCCCACTCCTGTTCCCATCCTTTTCGTTCCAAGGGTGTTTATGCCAAGGACACTCCCTAATAAACATGCTGCATGATAACTCCAGAGTGTTCTTCCGGAAGAGCCCAGCCTGGGACAATTATGTCACTCAATCACGCTGAATCTCTATTTCCTCATCTATAAAAATCAAGATGATAACAATAGTGTCTGTTGCATAGGGTAGAGAATTGTATGAGATCACATATGTAAAATGCTTACCAAAATGTCTGGCATGTGATAATTACTCAATAAATGGTAACTATTATTATTGTAATTAGGAAAGAAATTTTCTACCCTTGACCACCCACCATCATCATTAACAGTTTGTAAGACAGTTTAACCTCAAAGAGAAGGGTCTCAAAGGCATGGACATAGGGACATAGGAGGACATACGTTGGTGGAAACAAGAAGGTTTGAGCAAGGGGTGTTACCAAATGAGGGCAGCCTGAAAGAGGTGCATCCTCCTGATTAAAGAGTCAGTCGGTAGACATCTGGTTTACCAAGAAGTCTCTTACAAGCTTGGTTAGCACAAGGCAGTCCCCTAGGGCCTGGCCACTTTTGAGCAAACTGACCAAGCCGAGGTTGTGGCCTGCAATGCTGACAGAAAGAGTTGGAGCTGCAGAATCTTTGAAAAGACTGAAGTGTCCTAGGCAGTTCATCTCCTCGATGTGTCATATCTAACACAGGGAATGGCAGCCCACACTACAGGGCGATGCACAGAGTAGGGCTGAGGATATGCGGGAGGCCAGACCCACACTTTAACAAGGAAGGGAGAGAAAGCGAAATGCATCATTAGGGGAGCATACACCCTCCCCACTGTCAACGCTGTCTCCTGCTGACCTCCACTTACCTCATACATTTCCTGGGCTTCCACGTCTGGCTCATAGTCCTCCCCATCCCCCGTGCCTGCTTTCACACTGCGCGTGTGCTGCTCAATTTTGAGCAGCAGAGTGATCGATGACTTTATAGTGACTGGGACTTTGTGTTCCCTGGGTTGTTTTTGTATCTGCTTTGGCTGCATTTTCCTCTAGAAATCTGTGTCCTGGGTATAGATTTGGCTTTGGGAGAGCTGTCCATCTGGATCTGTTTGACTGTAAAATGCTGTCTTGTATTTAAAGCTATCGCTGTCCACGATGAAGAACAGACCTGTGGCTGTGGTTTTCTAGTCCAGAGACTGCACCAGCCTCTGGGGCTTCGATGAATAGAGGAGGAGTGCGGTCTGTAAAGTCATCTGGCATTCAGGGACAACAAATTTGTCCCCTGGCTCTGGCAAATGAAGCTAGGAGCAGCCTTGGGCTGCCAATCTCTTTACACAGTGCCTATAAATTTCAAAAAAAAAAAATCTTACTTTGAAGATATTATTTAGCTAGCACATAATTTTTCTAACGGTTTATTGACACTTAAAAATAATGTTTGCAATACTTCAAGTTTGGACTAGTGTGCATTGATGGTCTACCATCTGGCGTCATTAAGGAATAAAGTCATTCTCTGTTTAAAAAAAAAAATCCAAAAGATAATCCTATAAATAGAAAAATCACTTTCAGTGTAAATCTTTCTATTATATAATACATACCTTTCCATCTTTTTTTTCCAAAAAAAATTCTATTATCATGGAATACTAATTATCTGCCAGCCCTTTATACACGTTATTGCATTCCACCCTTAAAAGCCCTGCAAAATAGGTATTATCACCATTTAGCCAGTAAGAAAAACATAAGCCCAGAGGACTTACGTAACTTGGCTAAAATCACATTTTGGGTGAGTGCCAGAATGGAAATTTGAATCCTATTTTGTCCAACTCCAAAGCCCATGTTATTGCTACCACACTGTGATAACTCTCCTACTTTTTACAAATTAGAGGTTATCAAGCATGTTTTTAACTTTTTCTTGATGAATTAGAGACAAAATTATAAACATCAGTGATAATACAGTATTGAAGTACTGATTTAGGTGAGACCCTTGGTTGAAGTAACAGAAATTCAAGGATGCTTGCTTAGCACAGGAAGAAGGATTTGTGAGAAGACACGGGGTGCATTGCAAGATGTGAGGGCAGGTCTCAGGAATAAAGTGGAATTCGAGGCTCAAACCCCTTAGACCTTCTCCATCCCTCATCTCTGCTTTACTCTGTGCATCTATTTTTATTTTCTTCTTTCTCTTCCTGCAGACTAGTCTGAAGGTAGGCAGTCCAGGGTTGGTGCCATGGTTCTATGGCATCGTCAGAGGCCTAAAGACCTCAAAGCCTCTTTATTCATGGAGCTTATAGGCCTCCAGGGAAGATAAAC
>NW_011889010.1:407556-417777 GCF_000151845.1 Pteropus vampyrus
AAAAAAAAAAATCTTACTTTGAAGATATTATTTAGCTAGCACATAATTTTTCTAACGGTTTATTGACACTTAAAAATAATGTTTGCAATACTTCAAGTTTGGACTAGTGTGCATTGATGGTCTACCATCTGGCGTCATTAAGGAATAAAGTCATTCTCTGTTTAAAAAAAAAAATCCAAAAGATAATCCTATAAATAGAAAAATCACTTTCAGTGTAAATCTTTCTATTATATAATACATACCTTTCCATCTTTTTTTTCCAAAAAAAATTCTATTATCATGGAATACTAATTATCTGCCAGCCCTTTATACACGTTATTGCATTCCACCCTTAAAAGCCCTGCAAAATAGGTATTATCACCATTTAGCCAGTAAGAAAAACATAAGCCCAGAGGACTTACGTAACTTGGCTAAAATCACATTTTGGGTGAGTGCCAGAATGGAAATTTGAATCCTATTTTGTCCAACTCCAAAGCCCATGTTATTGCTACCACACTGTGATAACTCTCCTACTTTTTACAAATTAGAGGTTATCAAGCATGTTTTTAACTTTTTCTTGATGAATTAGAGACAAAATTATAAACATCAGTGATAATACAGTATTGAAGTACTGATTTAGGTGAGACCCTTGGTTGAAGTAACAGAAATTCAAGGATGCTTGCTTAGCACAGGAAGAAGGATTTGTGAGAAGACACGGGGTGCATTGCAAGATGTGAGGGCAGGTCTCAGGAATAAAGTGGAATTCGAGGCTCAAACCCCTTAGACCTTCTCCATCCCTCATCTCTGCTTTACTCTGTGCATCTATTTTTATTTTCTTCTTTCTCTTCCTGCAGACTAGTCTGAAGGTAGGCAGTCCAGGGTTGGTGCCATGGTTCTATGGCATCGTCAGAGGCCTAAAGACCTCAAAGCCTCTTTATTCATGGAGCTTATAGGCCTCCAGGGAAGATAAACATTGAAAGTTAATCACACAATCGAAGACTGCTGTTAAGAAGATACAATACAACCCAAGAGAACTGAGTGCCTATGTCTGAAAGATATTATAAGAATAGTCATATAGCTTTATTTACAATACAGGTTTCCCCCGCTATCCGGAAGTAGAGCATTCCTATGAAACCTTTTGTGAGCCCAAATGACATAAAACAAAGAAGCAATTACCATTAATTTATATGGCAAAAGTTTTGAGTGTTCCCAGATCCCCCAAATAACCTACCAAACCATATCAAATAGTACATAAAACTGACATAATACCAACGTGTAGTAAAAACAGGAATGCACAAAATAAGGACAGTTAAAGCATGGACACTCAGACACAGTTCAAAGTCACGCGGCTTGACGCTGAGATGCTGAGTGTGGACGTGCACACTGCCTCTGGAATGGCTCGTGCAAAACAAAGGCCAGCGCTGTTTTTGCTTTTTGCCCTTTTTTCATAAAAGTGAAAATCCTCTTCGGATTTCTTTCTCTTAGTAAAAACAGGTACTAATCTAGGCCAGCGAAGTGGCCGAGCATGATCTTCCAAAAAGCGGAGGATACCTGAAGCTCTAAACTGCAAATAACCAAAATGTCCATCAACAGAAGAATGGATAAGTCAATTGTGGTGTATTCATGCAATGAGAGACTACTTAGCAACTGCCACTCCAAAACAAAACAACACCCCGCCAAAAACCCCACTGCTACATGTGATAACACGGATCGATTCCATAGGCACAAGTTGAATGGAAGAAGCCAGACACAGAGTACATACAGCATTTCATGTACATGAAGTTCAAGAAGAAGCAGTGGAAGTCAAAATTAATAACTCCTGGAGTGGGGTTATTAATTCAGAGGAGCCATGCAGAGCCTTCTGGAGTGCTGGAAATGGTCTGGATCTTGATCTGAATGCAGGTGTCCACATACGCAAATGCATAAAGACATACACTTATTATAAACTTTCCTTTATTTATATTATACCTCAATTTTTAAAAAGGTAAGTGGGTGTGGTACCTAAAAGGAAATTTTCAATTTTTTCAAAAATAAACCAAATGAATAAGTAAGTAGTCCAGGAAACGTGTAATTGGACTTGCAATTTTCACCATCAGCTTGTGACCATGTTGCACAGTGGTTCTCAATCCTGGCTGAGGATGAGCATCGCTTTCCTTTTATTTTAATTTTGTTAATTTTAATTTGATTTTTGATATAGATAATCTATTTGCCTGGTTTAATGTCCAACAGATTTAAAAAAGCTGTGCAGTGAGAAGTTGCCTTCTGATCCAGATTCCCCACCGCCCCCCTCCCCCACCCCAGAATGCTCTCAGAGGCAACTGCTGACCCTAGAGTCTTACAAATCCTTCCAGGGACATTGGATGCATCTATAAATGAAGATATATATATATATATATATAATCATCCCCTACACAAATGGTAGCATACTGATTTATGCCAACTTCATTCCCGTAACATTATCTTGAAGATTTTTTCTTATCAGTATGTAAACAAACTCCTCGGTTTTTTTCTTAGTGGTTGCATAATAGTCCCATGTATGGATTTACTATAATTTATTCTGAGGACTTTTAAAAAATACTCACACACTGGGTTTTCCCCAGATTTAATACAGTGAAGATGAGACCTGGGTATCATGATATACAGACACATCTGTTGGTGTAGCTTGTTGGTGTCTTTCTTCTTTAGCCTAGATAGGAATGATGCTGGTTTCCTAGAGCTCAGAAAGCAGGTTCGGGGTTTTAGAAAGCCAAATATATTCCTTCTTTCTGGTGAACAGAAAGGAGACATAGTGACAGGAAATTGAGAAAAGTTGGCCTGAAGCCCTGGACCTAGGTATAAGAATAGGGAGGGGATTGCAAGGTGCAGGCTGCAAATTTGCAGACTGCAGAGGACTTATTAGATAGTGTGAACACAAACTCAGAGTCATAAGATGGAAGAAGCTCTTTCCAGACTCTCTGAGCTGCAAAACAGCAGCAGATGAGTTTTAGCATTGGTAAGTGAAAGATGGGATGTTGAGAAAAATAAGAATCCAAATTATACATATAACTCCTTGGGCTAAATATAGGTCTATACACAATATTAGACCATTCTCTGAGCTTATCAGCTTCCAGTAGCCAAAAAATTTGACTAAGTGTAGGGCCCAGTGAAGGAAGATATTAGAAACATAAGAGAAAACGTTGTACTGTCATATAAAAGTACTGCATTCCTGAGTCCAAAATGCTACCATTATAGGAGACTGGGTAAAGGGTACATGGGATCACTGTATTATTTCTTACCACTGCATGTGAATCTACAATTATCTCAAAATCTAATTTTAAAACATTAAATAAACCTAGAATGTTAGTGCTAGAGAAAAGTAGAACTAGACAAAGCAACACTAACATTGATTTTTATCAAATTCAAAAGGGGACAGCCCTTGACCTTTAGTAGAAATAGATTTAAAATCAGTGTAACTATGTACCTTTTCACACATTGAGTAATGAATTTATGAAATGTACTTGTTAAGAGATGTTAGAAGATGAAGATATAAATACACTTTTAAAAAGCAATAATGGGTCTCTAAGAAACAAGATTTTTTTGAAGCTTTTCGAAACCTGGAGCTTGACATCACAAAGAACCATATACTTTCACAATAGGGTCACAGTGTGAGGTGTAGGACTTTTAACATTAATTCAACAAACATTTGCTGAGCTCTTATGATGCGTCAGGCACTGTCTCAGGTGTTTTGTGTTAGAAAGGCAAAAGACACAGCCTTATCCTCCAGAAGTTCATTACCTACAGTTCTTCTATAACTTTGTAAGTGTTCCACTGTTCAGGAATTCAATGCTGGTGACATTATTTATGGAACAGAAATGAATGTCGTCCTGACAGATATTATTTTTAATGATATCCTGATTAATAGTCACACTTGAGGCTATTTTAAAAATGGAAGCAGTCACCATGAAGTGTGATAGGAATTACCCCAAAATAGACCATTTTATCCTCTGTGAATAATTTAGACCCTGGCACTCCGAATGCAGTGGAGAGCGTGAGGATTGTGAAAGAGCTGATTGGGAGCTTTTAGAAAGTAGGGCCTGTATCTTATTATCTCTGTATCTCGGGACTAAACAGTGTGGTATGCACCAGGAGCTCAATAAATGCTGAATTGACAATCTAGAGGCTTTGAAAACTTTTATTTTATATGAGTTTAGGCCAGAAGGAGCTTATGGAGCTCTGCCATTGGTGACTGGAAATTGATTTTGACTAGTGTCAGGAGGATCTGGGATGGAATACAAAACAAAACAAAACAAAACAAAACAAAACAAACAAAACAAAACAAAAGCTGGATGGGGATGTAAAAAATCATTGGCACAGGACTGTCTTGCAATTATACCTGTGGAATGAATGCCTTTGGCACTCAGAGGCACTCAGGCCTACGACAGCTCTTTCCTGCAGAGTAGTCACTCTGCTACTATGAACTTGAGTTTCTCCCTTTTAGGTAAAGGAACAGAATCCCACCTACTCATTCCCTTCATACCGGGATGTGGCTCAATTGACCATTTAACTTTCAGGTACAAAAATTTACTGAGCATTGTGAATATTATAAAAGTGATACCATGACAATGGCAAATCATTTACGAATTCTTCTAGGCTGTGAGCTTCCCAGAAGACAATTATTGAAGAGATGTGGGACAGAAAGTGAAAATGGACTTTAGCATCCTTGGTCTTCTTGACTGCCTTCAATGGCAGTGTTATCTTTGACCTATAGGAGAAAATAACACATACCTACCAAAATAGCAGAGACTGTGCAGTGATAAGGAAGTTTATCTCTGCGATTTTTTTGGCAGAGGTGGACATTTAGATCGACACAAAACTATTAAAAAACATTATGTGCTTATTCTTTTGTTGAATGTAATGTTTTTTTTGTTGTTGTTCTTGCCCAACCGGAGTCAGAGGAGGCCTGGAGCACTGTAGCGTGGTGTCTGCACTGCGCATGTCTCTAACTGTGAGGCGTGTGACTGATGGAGGGCCCCGCTGCTTTGCTCTGAAACCCATAGCCGTATCTGTGCTGAGTCATGCTTCCCACTGGGGGCTTCCAGCAGGTGGCGACGTGTGCAACAACCTCCCTCTTTCCCCTCTTCTCTCCTTCACTTAGGGTCAGACTTGCTTCATGGACTGACATGGCTCTCCAGCCTTTCAACCGTTTGCTCTCCAGTGGGCATTACCCCTAATAAAATCCTTGCATGCTTAATCCATTCTTAGTGTTCCACTTCTTAGGGGACCCAGACTAACCCAAGTGGTATTGAGAGTGGTCTGAGAAAATCGGGGGCAAGATGGGGATGTGGGACTGGATCACCCACCACGGATGATCCAGAGGTGGGGCACGGATGGTCTTTGGCACTCTGTGGTGGTTTGACTGCTAAAGATTCACAGGTGGTGACCTGGGAAATGTCATGGTGGAGGGGAATGTTATGGCAGGTGTGGTGATGCAGAAATTTGAAAATTATGGAGAGAACAATGCTTACAAAGACAACGGAGTTGACTGGTTACTGCACTGATGCCCAGCAAAAGGATAATGAGGGCTATTAACAAGCAGATAATGACTACGTGCAAGAGCCGGAAGGCCTTGGTGGTAGTTTACAAAGAGGCCCTTACTGCCCTGTCAGGAAAGGCAAAGACACTCCAGCAGCAGGCTAAACACCTCAGCGTGAGTCACAGAGTGGTGGCGACGTTTGAAGGCTCAGCTGAGGAAGGTCAGTTGTGCAAAGAGAGGCGCTGGGACAGTCTGTGCTGTGGACTCAGTTGTGTTCATCCCCAAATCCGTATGTTAAAGCTTTAATCTCCAATGTGACTGTATTTGGAGATAGGACTTTTAGGGGGTAATTAAGGTTAAGTGAGATCATATGGGTGGGGCTCTCATCTGATAAGACCATGGTCTTATAAGAAGAGGAAGAGATATCCTCTCTCTCTCTCTGTCTGTCATGTGAAAACACAGTAAGAAGGCAGCCATCTGCAAGCCAGAAAGAGAGCTCTCACCAGAAACCAAGAAACCAAATTGGCTGGCACCTTGATCTTGGACTTCTCAGCCTCCAGAAATGTGAGAAAATAAAATTCTGTTGTTTAAGCCATGCAGTCTGTGGTATTTTGTTATGGCAGCCCGAGCCAACTAAGATGATTTGGGACCCTGAAATCCTGAAATACAGGACAGGGGCATCTGGATGGGCATTGAGGATGTTAACTCTATAGCCCCCCTGGACCTTCTGGGCTTGCGGAAGTGGTCCAGCCTTCCCTAGTAAGATCCAACACTTCCATTGTGCTTGAAGATGCTGCGAAAACTTCTCCCCTACAAGGCACCAGGTGCTTCCCTAAGGAGCTGACCTCACCTTCTCTCCTGGGTGCCCGGTTGGTAACTAGTTAAATCTCAGCACAGATCTAAATCTGGCTGGAGATGTGCTTAGCCAGATGAGGGAGAAAAGAGACTCTGCATATAAAGAATTGTTAAAAACTCGATAGCATGTACTAGCAGGAGCCAGGGGGACATGTCTGGGATTGGATCAAAGGGGCTAGACTATGAGGCTGAATAAGTAAGAATGTATTGACTGGGGGCACTTTCATGGAACATGAGATTTAACACCCTATCGAGCACCCCAGGGAATGAGAAAAACTCTTCCACCCACTCCCAAAATATAGTCCAAAGAAATCTGAATTATATCATTACACTGATGACATCTTGCTGATTGGTCTGGACAAGCGTGAGGTGGCTAGTATGCTGGAGGCCTGGGTAAGACATATGAATTTCAGTGGGTGGTAAGAAAGCCCTGTGAAGATTCAGAGATTGGCTACTTTAGTGAAGTTTTTAGGAGTCCAGTGGGCAGCACCTCCCCCCGCACCCCCGCCCAGTAATCAAATTGTATATCTTGTATCCCCTACAACAATGAAGCTAGCCCAGCACCGGTTACCCTCTTCAGGTTTCAGAAGAAATGCATTCCACACCTGCGAATATTGCTTTTGCTCATACACTGGGGGACACTGAAGGCAGTCAGATTTGAGTGGGACTCAGAGCAGGAAAGAGTGATTCAGCAAATCCAGATGGTGGTGTAATTGCTGTGTCACTTGGGCCATACAATCTGGCAGATCCTATGAGGCTGGAGGTGTCAGTAGTGGGAAAAGATACACTGTAGAGCTATGGCAAGCACCAGTGAGAGAATCGCAATGCAGTTCCTGAGATTTTGGAGCAGAGCCATGCCTTCAGAAATTGATACACCCTGTGAGAATTAGCTTTCGGCATATTACTGGGCTCTGATGGAGATAGAATTGAGTTCTAGAACTTCAGAACTTGGAAGGTCAGAACTTGACCATGGGGTACCCAATGATTCTACACTTGGAACTGCCTGCTATGAGTAGAGTCCTGTCTAACTTGCAGTCACTAATTGAATAGCTGCAGTCTACCATAAAATAGACATGGTACATCATAGATTGAACCTGAGCTGGACCACAGGGCATGAGTAAGCTGCAAGAGCAGGGAGCAAGACCTTCACTTCACCATCATTTATAGTTGCTCAGTGCCCCTCCTCTGTGGTTATACCGATGGCTGTGTACAGACTCCTGTATGACCAGCTGAAAGAGGGGTAAATCCCAAGCCTGATTTACAAATGAATTGGCTGGATATGTGGGAGCAAACTAAAAATGGATTCAAGGGTGGTCCAGAAACTCAGTTTGGAGAAAAAATCTTCCCAGTGGGCAGAGCTGTGAATGGTGTACTTGGTCGTCCACTTCATATAGAAGGAAAGATGGCTGCAGGTGAAAATATGTGCAGATCTTGGGCAGCATCTGAGGTCAGAGGCAGAGGCACGTGGATGTACAAATGATAGTGGGCACAAAACATGAAAAATTTTGTAGCACATTTCAGTGTCCACCCAGAAGCATCCACCATGGCAGGGGCTCTGAATAATCAATTAGACAAAATAACTTGTCCAGTGATATCAGCTGTCATTGTCCACCCCAGAACGAGCACAAAGAACACTTGAACAGAATGGACAAGGTGGCAGAGGTAGAGGATATCTTTGGGTCCAACAGCATGGATTTCCACTCAGCAAGGACAATATAGCTACTGGTGCCTCTGAATGTCAGCAACAGAATTGCCCTGATATAGCACTATTCCTCTAAAATACCAGCCTGAAGGGCCAGTGGTTCCTCACATGAGTAGGTACTTATTCTGAGCATGGATTTGTTTTTCCTGCCCACAGCATCTCATCCAGCATCACTATCTGAGATTATAGAATACCTGATCCACATAGCATAACATAACTAAGGGACACACCTCAAAATAAGGAGTTTCAGAAGCAGACCCATGACCATAGGAATCACTAGTTGTATCACATACCTCTTTATCTGAAGACAGCTGGCCTCATAGAACTCTGGAGTGGTCTTCTAAAGGAGCAACTGAAGTGCCGTCTCAGAGGAAATACCCTGAAAGGATGGAGTGCCATCCATCAGTGCCCAAAGACCTGTATTTGCACTGTGTCTCTAAAAGGAAGAATATATGAGTCTGGAAACCAAGAGGTAGAAGAAGAATTGACCTCCATTTACCACCACTCTTGGTGACCCACTGGGTGGCTTTTGTATCTCCTGTTCCCACAATTCTGTGCTCCTCAGGGTTGTAGGTCTTGGCCCCAAAAGAGGGCAAGCCCTTGCCAGGAGACACAGCAAGAGTCTCATTGAACTACAAGTTAAGGCTGCTGCCAGAACACTTTGGAGTCCTTGTGCACAGGGATCAGCAAGTGAAAAAAGGAATCACCATACGGATAGGAGTCATTGACCTTCAACAGTAGGAGGAGGTAAAAGTGTTTTTACACAATGGGGAGAGGGAGGCACATGTGCAGAACCCAGGCAACACACTGGGATGCCTCTTGGCACTCTTTTGTCCCACTGTAACTATAAATAGACATGAGAAGTCACCCCAGACTGAGAAGGCTATGATGATTTAGATCCTTCGGCAATGAGGGTCAGACCACCAGTAAGCAGCCCACATTTGCTAAGTTGAGAACTAAGAATAAGAGGAATTTAGAATGAAGAGTGGAGAAGGGATGAGGAAATTGTAGCCCCATGTTCAACTACAGTGATAGATACTATGGCTTATCCTTCAGTAAGAGGCCTGGAACCTGGGACCCTGGCCGCTGAGTTCAGAAATCCATTACTGCATTTGCATTGAGGCCACACTTCCCACGGGCTACTCCCTGTAAATGACTGTGCACTGCAGGAATGCTAAGACAGGCTGGGTCCTTGGAGACCTCCACTGCTGGCTGACTTTGGTTTGAGGACTCCCCAGGAGCCTTGCAGAATTTTCCTTCCGATGCATATGTAGTTCGAGATGCTTCCACCAATCTCTCTTCCCTTTCTCTTTCCCTCGCAGGGGGTCAGACTTGCTTTACTGTCTGATGTGGCTGTTGCAGCTTCTTCTTCTCCCTTTCCTTTTTTTTTTTTTTTCTCACACAGGTGCTTTCTCTAATAGAATCCTTACACATTTAATCCCTTCTTAGCATCTGCTCAGTGGTGTGCTGCTAAACTGAACCTCCAAAAGCAAAAGTCCTTGATTAGAACATTGGCTGACTTATTTTATAAATACTACCACCTCCACCAACTTCCACCAATGGTTCTTGCAAAAAGTCTTGAATAGCTCTCCTGAGTTGATATAAGCCACTCCAATGCATCACTTCATCTGCCTCTGGGGGCGAAGGGGGTCTGGACCAACACAGGTGAGCTGGATCTGTAGGGAATTGTGATGTGCTTCGCGGTAGATGAGTTAAAATTTGGAGTGGGAAGGATCCGCTCATTATCAGCATTTGACTTTGGTAAGGAGGCAGCTTTGTGCTTGAAAAGCCTTTGGTGTTTTTGACACTTTTTCAAACTAGGATCAAGCTATGAACTTTCAGAAATCTGACATGTGCCCCTCCTCTTTTTTCACAGTATCTCATGGAACTAATGTTCTGTGGAACATACTATGGAAATGCTGGTTGTGCTGGCTTAGGAGATACAATCCTAACTCCTTGGTTTAGCTCTCAAGGCCTCATTGTCTGGGCTTCAATAGTGGTTTAATCTTATTTTCCTTTCTGAAACTTTTGTTCCAGGAAACTTAAATCCCTAACTGTGCTGACCTATGGCTACATCACAGCCATGGACATTTCACCTTCTCCCTCTGTCCTTGATGTCCTTCTTCCTCTTCTTTATATATACAAATTCACCTGCCCTTTCAGGCCCAGCTCA
>NW_011889010.1:419093-423479 GCF_000151845.1 Pteropus vampyrus
TTATGTTTCAGCCACTTATACAAGTCTTCTCTTTCCTGAATTATAAGTTCCTAAAAGGTAAGATTCGTGTCTAATTTTTCTTTGTTTCCTCCCTGGTGTCTAGGTTAGTGCCTTGATGTGCCCACTGAAGATTTGCCCCTTAAAGTTGTGCCTCACTGGTTGTTGGAGGACTGGCATCCTACCGATGGTATTCACAGGTGGTCATGCGCACATGCTCACATCATAATCTTTCTACTCTTCGTCATGGCAAATGAAGCCTTTATCAAAGGATATCAAGGAAAATCAAGCTGCTTCTTTGCACCAGGAATATTGTCCTGCTGTATGAAAGTGCTCCTAAAATGTTGAGTGGAAATGATGCTTTTCCACAGCGTTAGCTAAGTTGCATCAGAACAAACCCAGATTTATACGGATATGCTATAGACTAGATGTTTGCATCTCCCCCAAATCCATATATTGAAACTTTAGTCCCCAGTGTGATAACATTTGGAGGTGGGGCCTTTGGGAGGTAATTGGATCTGGATGAAGTCTAGGGTGTGGAGCCCTGTGATGGGATTGGTACCCTAATAAGGATGAAGAGACCAGAGCTCTCTGTACCATGTGAAGACACAGAGAGGAGGAAGCCATCTGCAAATCAAGAAGAGGGTCCTCATCAGGAACCAAATTGGCTGGCACCTTGACCTTGAACTTTCCAGCCTCCAGAGGTATGAGAAATAAATGTCTGTTGTTTAAACTACTAAGTCTGGTTTTTGTTATAGCAGCCTGAACTACGATAGGATACAAAACTGGGACGCCCTCGGTAGCTTTCGACCTGGTCTCTTCCAAGTCATCAGACTCGCTAGCTGCCTCCCTGCTGTCACTCTCAACCTGGAACACGGCTTCTCTGCTGAAGGACAATGTTGAAAATCTTCATCTTCCCTACCCGAGAGAAGGAAACGAGGGGAATTGTTTCACAGCATTCTCAATCCCGACAACTGGAGGAAGAAGACATCCACCTGGCAGGCTGGGCGTTCTGTTTTTTTTCCCTTCGCATTCCTCTCTCATAGCTACTGTCCTTCTTTCCTCAGGTTAACATTTAACTTAGAAAAAAAAATCACCTACTTAGATTTTGAGCAAATGTTAATCACCAGCAGCAGTCTCAGTAATCTGCTTTTAACATTTCTCCTGAGGTGGGCAAGGCTAATTTAGCTTGTCAGTGGAAGTTTGGTCTGCTATTAACCTCTTCACCTCTTTGTCTTTCCCGAGACTAGTTGCTTTTGCAGGGTTTAATTGGATTAGGGTTAGGGTCTCAGAGACTTTCAGATCTGGAACCTTTATTAGATGAGACAACGGAAAACAGGGGATGTGAGAGGGGGCAGTAATTCAATGCCTGGCTCACAGGAGAGAATTAAACCCAGAATTAGTGAGACTTGGGAGCAGGGCCTTTCCACAGGGATTTCCTTTAGCTCCTAAATTGTTCTCTTTCCAAAAACCCCTGGGAGAGGAGATCATAGGCATTTCTGGTGCTTTCTCTCCTTTTTTCTTTTTTAGGGAGACAAGAAATATTGGTAGCTTGCTGTGGAGAGAGACAGCACTGTAAGACAGAAGCAATGTGGTGTTATGAAAAGCACCAAATGTTATACAGTTAGTAAAAAAAAAAAAAAAGTAACAATTTGTGGTCTCCACAGCCAGCTTCTGTCATAAACTAAACCCGGGTGCAGAAGAATGCACCAGGGTTAGGAGAAATGATCAGCATTTCAAACCATGGGACTCCAATGGACATAATGGACTGCAGTATCGAGGTCTTCTGAGGAGGGAGGATGTGAGGAAGAAGCCAATCTGGTTGATTAGAGATTTAGAAATAAGATATTGTACCAGGACCACCATCACATCCAGGGGCACCATTCATAGGACATTGGCATTCTTATGGATACTTGTGGTATTACTGGGCTAGTACCTTTCTCTGGGTGGCTGCCCCTCCCTCCCAACCAGTTACCATGGAGGTTCCATGCATACACCTAACTCACGTTTGACTAATCAGTCAAGTTGATTGACCCAGGGTGGGTACCTGACCTAAGCTGGGCTGTATAATGTAAAGCCTTGGAAATCTCAATGGCCATGTTATTACCTGGGAAGCTGAGGCCAGTCTGCAGAAAGAGAGAATTAAATATGTGCAGAGAGGAGCAGAGACCAGAGACTCAAAGATGTTTGAGTCCCTGTTTCTAGCTGTTCTTGAGTTACAACAAGACTCTTGTACAGGGTTCCATGAGACAATTAATTCCCCTTCGTGTGTAAGCTGGTTCATATTGGGTATCTGTCATTTGAAATCATCAGAGTTCTGAATATTATGCTAGAGGGCAGGCAGGGCCAGAGATCTGAACATACTATTTTAAGTCCTTCATCAGATTTGGAGTAGGACCCCTCCAGAGGTCAAGCCTAACTCTCAGAAATTGGAGTCAAACAAGATGTTGGAAGGTTTTCAGAGACCCACCCAAGGAGAAGGTTTGAGGATTTGATCACGAACAGCCAGGAACCACATGATAATCAGTGGGCATGCAGGTGACCAGGATATCTACCAGATACTAGACTTAGGATGGTAAGATTTATTCGGTGGGTAAGAGACTGCTGACTCTACTCCAGTTGTCAGAACTGCCTCAGACTTGCCAAAGTAATGATTGTCAACAACAACAACAACAACAACAACAAACAACCCAATTAAGAAATGGGCAAAGTACTTGAATAGACATTTCTCCAAAAAAGATACATGAATGGCCAGCAAGCACATGAAAAAATGCTCAACATTTCCTAATCTTTAAGGATATGCAAATCAAAACCGCAATGAGATATTACCCCATGTCCATTAGAATTGCTGGTATAAATAAAAAGTTATAATAGAAAATAACAAGTGTTGGCGAGGTTGTGAAGAAATTGGAACCCTTGGCAAGAATGTAAAATGGTGCAGGGGCTATGGAGGAGTATGGTGGTTCCTCAAAAAATTAAAAATACAATTACTATGTGCTATGGAGTGAACTGTGTCTCCCCTACTCCGACTTCATATGTAGAAGCCTTAATCCCCAATGCGATAGTATTTGGAGATGGCAAATGGTATTTGGCAGGTAATGAGGCTTAGATGAGGGTGGGGCTATCATGAGTGCCCTTATAAGGAAAGGCTATAGCCTCCTTTCATTCTCTCTCTCTCTCTTTCTCTCTTCCTCCCTCTCCCACCCCTCTACCCCTTTGCCATGTGGGGACATAGCAAGAAGGCAGCCATCTGCAAGCCAAGAAGAGAGCTCTCACCAGAACCCGACCAGTCTGGCATCCTGATCTTGGACTTCCAGCCTCCAGAACTGTGAAAAAATAAATTTCTGTTGTTTAAGCCAGCCAGTCTGTGGTATTTTATTATGGCAGCCTGAGCTGACTAAGACACTATATGATCCAGCAATTCCCACATGCAATCTGGCCCCAAACTTTCTTTCTGATATACTGTCATTATACCTAGGCTTAGTCCCGCCAACCTTCCTTAGCCCTGGGACAGTGCTCATGCTAATCTTACCATTTAGGAAGTTCCTCCAACCCCCATATCCCATCTGCCTCTTGAAGCTTCTCTAACCCTCTCATTGGAAAACGCATCTCTTTCATTTGACCTCTCCTAGCATTTTGGCTACCTCTCTTATACGACACCAATTACATTAGGCTTTGTCATAATTATATATATGTCTTACTTTTTCTACTGAACTGTAGGATTATTGTGGGCAGAGATGGAATGAGTCTTATTTCCAGAAATCCCTCCTAGCTGTCATCAGTGTTTGACACACAGCAAGCTTTCAATAAAAATTGCTGAAAAAATGAATACAGGAAAACTGAGAAGATTTGTAATCAACAGTATGAGAAATTAGTACAGAATTAAATTTAGGAACATGTCCACAATCATGTCTACATTTTTCCATCTACAATTTGGTCTGTGAATAGGAACAAATGTCAGTCACTGGCAAGATTTCATTCTTTTTTTTATGGCTGAGTAGTATTCCATTGTATGTATGTACCACTTCATTATCTATTCATCTATTGAGGGACACTTAGGTTGCTTGCATATCTTGTTTATTGTAAATAATGCTGAAATAAAAATATGGATGAACAAAGACATATAGTCTTTTTGAATTAGTGCTTTGGATCTCTTCAGAGAAATACCCAGAAGTGGAATTACTGGGTCTCTCTTTGTCTCTTGTTATAGCGTTTGTTTTAAAGTCTATTTCTTCTGGTATAAGTATTGCTACCACAGCTTTTTTTTCCATTTCCATTTTTATAAAATATATTTTTCCATCCCTTTACTGTCAGTCTGTGTGTGTCTTTGATCTGTAGTGAGTCTCTGGTAAGCAGCATATATAAGGGTCTTGTTTTCTTATCAATTCA
>NW_011889010.1:423529-425814 GCF_000151845.1 Pteropus vampyrus
TCTTTGTCTCTTGTTATAGCGTTTGTTTTAAAGTCTATTTCTTCTGGTATAAGTATTGCTACCACAGCTTTTTTTTCCATTTCCATTTTTATAAAATATATTTTTCCATCCCTTTACTGTCAGTCTGTGTGTGTCTTTGATCTGTAGTGAGTCTCTGGTAAGCAGCATATATAAGGGTCTTGTTTTCTTATCAATTCAGCCACCCTTGTCATTTAATTGAAGCATTTGATCCATTTACCTTTGACGTAATTGTTGATAGATACGTAGTTATTGCCATTTTATTATTCGTAATTTTGACCTTTCTTTTTTTTCTCCTTTCTTCTTAAAGAAGTCCCTCCAACATTTCCTATAATATTGGCTAGGTGGTGATGAATTCTTTTAGCTTTCTGGGAAGCTTTTTATCTAACCCTCAATTCTAAATGATAGTTTTGCTGGGTAGAGTCATCTTGTTTGTAGGTCCCTGCTTTTCATCACTTTGAATATTTTGTGCCAATCCCTTCCAGCATACAAAATTTCTGTTGAGAAATCTTCTGATAGTCTTATGGGAACTCCCTTGTAAGTAACTAATTTCTTTTCTCTTGCTGCTTTTAAAATTCTCTCTTTGTCTTTAAACTTTGGCATTTTAATTATCATGTGTCTTTGTGTGGGCCTTTTAGAGTGCCTCTTGTTTGGGACTTTCTGTGCTTCCTGGGTTTATATGTCTATTTCCTTCACCAGGTTAGAAAAGTTTTTGTCATTATTTTTTGAAATAAGTTTTCAATTTTTGCTCTCTCTCTCTTCCTGGTACCCATATGACATGAATGTTGATAAATTTGATGTTGTCCCAGAGGCCCCTTAAACTATCCTCATTTTTGTGGATTCTTTTTTCTTGTTACTGTTCTGATTGGGTGTTTTCTGTTACCTTATCTTCCAAATTGCCGATTTGATCCTCTGCTTCATCTATTCTATTGCTGATTCCCTCTAATGTATTCTTTATTTCAGTTATTGTATTCTTCATTTCTGACGGGTTCTTTTTCATGTTTTCTATATCCATATCCATTTTTACATTTCCTATCTCTGTTGAAGTTCTCACTGAGATCATTGAGCATCCTGATAACCAGTGTTTTCAACTCTGCATCTGGTAAATTGCTTGTCTCCATTTTGCTCAGTTCTTTTTCTGGAGTTTTGTTCTATTTCATTTGAGACATGTTTCTTCATCTCCTCATTTTGGCTGCCTCTTTGTGTTTGTTTCTATGTATTAGGTAGAGTTGTTATGTCTCCTGGGCTTAGTAGAGTGACCTTATATAGCAGGTGTCCTGTGGGGCCCACTGGCACAGTCTCCCTGGTCACCTGAGCCAAGTTCTCCAAGTGTGTCCTTCATGTGGGTTGAGCATATCCTCCTCTTATAGTTGAACTTTGGTTGTTTGCATGTCAATGAGAAGAACTGACCCTCAGGCTGACTGATTGTGAGGACTGGTCAGTGACTACAGTGGAAGAGCTGATGTGCAGGGGCTGACCCTACACAGTGGGATTTGCTTTAGCAGGGCTCTGGTGCCTGCTTAGTCTGCCCTTTGGTTGTAGCTTTTGTGGAGGTCGTTGGGTGATGCTTTGGTGTGGTCTGAAGCTGGCCGCCAGGTTATGTTTGTTCTGGGGCCTCTTGGGAGGGACAATGTTGCAGGCCAGGTTCAGCAGCTGCCTGTGTTCTCCCCAGGGCCAACATGATATGAACTACAAAGTGATCTGCAGATAGTTGTCACTTGTGCTGGGATTGGAAGTGCCTGGGAGAGGCTAAGCTGTAAACTGAGGCCACTGCCACTTGTGTCAACTTGAGACTGCTTAGTAAGAGTTATGGGTACGCCAAGGCCAGATGCTGCTTGTTTGGTGTTTGTGACCCTTTGAGAGATTTTAAGGAAGTCTGCAGCATGAGTCATGATAGGCCATTTGTATGGAAAAGCTACTGAAAGCGGCTTGCAAGTGGGGTGGGGTGGGGTCTCAGGGAATCGCCAGTTGGGGTGATGTGTTAGCCAGGTTGATAGAGACTAAGATAAGTCTGCCACCTTTGTCTGAAGGCTGGGAGTGCCTGAGGGCTCGACAAAGAAACAATGGCTTTTGTCAGGCAGAAAGCTGCCCCACCAGCCCTTGCCCTGAAGCCAGACAATGCAGTTCATCCCCCTATATCTCTGGCACCTTTCACATTGCTGCCCCAGCCCTGGAGCTCAGAGTGAATGAGTCCCTCAGGGAGTAAGTCCATTTGTGGGCCCTTTAAGAGGAACACCTGGGACTTCAGATGCCCTCCATCTCACTCA
>NW_011889010.1:426984-449414 GCF_000151845.1 Pteropus vampyrus
GGAGCTCAGAGTGAATGAGTCCCTCAGGGAGTAAGTCCATTTGTGGGCCCTTTAAGAGGAACACCTGGGACTTCAGATGCCCTCCATCTCACTCAATCACAATCTCCACTGGTTTTCACAGCCAGAAGTTTGGAGACCTCTTCCACCTGGCACTGAAGCCCAGGGTTGGGAAGCATGAGGTGGAGTTAGGACCCCTTGCTCCTCGGATGGGATATCTGCAGCTGAGTTATCCTTCCCAGCGGGATCAGCTTGTTTTGTCTCTGCCTCGTCTATCAGTCTTATTTATCATGGCTTCTTCTGTATATCCTGAGTTGTAAAATTTCTATTCCACTAGACTTCAGGTGATTCTCAATGTTGACTGTTTTGTAGTTTAGTTGAAATTTTGATGTGGTCATGGGAAGAGGCCGGCACAGCATTTATCTACTCCACCATCTTGACAGGAGCTCTAGCATCTCCTTTTTACAGATAATGTTCAGAGAGGTTTAGTAACTTACTCAAAGTCACATAGCTTAGTGGTAGAGCCAAATCAAACAGAAATATTCTGATGCCAGAGCTTGCAGTCATGCACGCTGTGCTATGCTCTCTCTAATCCCGGGCATACAGGCCTCCTGCCTGAGTGCCAGAATCACAAAGGGCTACATAGGTAGACTTTCTGGTAATACATTTGGAAGATGCTATACATACAGCATCGGTATATGAACAAAGTTGAAAGTAGATATTACTCATGTAATTTCAAATTCTTAACTATAAGCATATAGCCTAGCATTGCCATTTTTTAATTTTTTAATATCCTGGAAGCCTCAGAATATGGAAGAGACTGAGTCCCTCTAGACTTCTGAGAAGCCCTGGGATCACACTAAGTAATTTTTCTAGCTGCCCAAAATGCTGTCTTGAATAGTTTTTAGTCAATAGTATGAGTGATTCAGGAATTGAGTAAGACAGGTTTAATGCAAGAGGGGTGCAGTATGATTAGCATATCACGTTCTTAACCTCTCACGCAATGCTGCTGCTATTGATTAATTGTACACATGAATGCAAGACACTGAGGTAGAAGGGGAAGGATGGAGGGAGGGGAGAGACATTTGACATTTTCTAGGTTCAAGTTTTCTAAGAAGCTGGTGGGGAGCCAGGTAGGTGCTTACTGCACGTGTTGACCTCACAATGACTAATAAGTACAACCCTTCTGCTTTGGACCCTACAAAAACTTGCTCTGGGTCCTGGCTTTGCCATTGTTCACAACACAGATGCAACGTGGGAATGAGACACAGTCAGGGTGTGAAGGAGATGAGGGAGCTCTGTTTAAACAGGGGAAAGGCTAATTAGGGAGAGGAGAGTGAACAAAACCAACCTTGGAACATGCCAAAGTCAGGCCCTGACCAGTTCCCAGTCTGCATGAAACTAATTTGAGTGTCCTTTGGTTACTGGTCTGAAGTGAGCTCAGTGTCACATAGTCCAGTATTTAATTTAATAATAAATTGTGATTCATGGAATAATTAAATCAGAATTCACAATTATGCAAAGTGACGTGAAAGGGCTGGCTTTAAATATGGTGGCCTTTGACCTAGACCGAAATGCAAGAATGACATGCAAAAATCGCAGGTGTCTCTATTAAAGGCTCAGGGTGCTTCTTGCTGCCTTCAAGTGGGAGGAGTACAATGACAGAGCTTGGGGAGGAAACCAGTAAAGACTCATCTGAGGTTTCTGAACAGTGTTTTCTCATTAACTATGTCAGAATACGTGTTTGAAGCATTGGTGTGTCTGAGATGAAGGGGTAATGATGCTATCCTCCCCTAAAATTGGGGAAGTCGATGCTATTCTGCGCTCCCATTTTTTGATGTCTTCACTAAGAAAGTCCTACAGTTAGATTTCACTTGTTATGTAAGTGCCTCTTCTAAAATGTAAATATCTCTGGGAAAGTTAAGAGACTCAGCAGTTCAGATGTTAGTGTGAAATGGTTTAACCTCACTGCTTTTTTCCCTAATACCTCTTGACCGCTGAGAATAGATATTTTTCAAGGGGCTGGGAGGAGGTGAGTAGAAAGAAATAGAAATTATTTATTTATTTATTTAGGGCATACCCCACTGGAGAAGACCTTGGGTGAGATGTGAATTGGGGTGGTGAAGAGAGAGCTTTGAGCATAAGTGTCATTCGAAAGTAAAAGGAGTGCTCTACAAGGAAGATAGAAGGGTTCTGAAGAAGGGTTTTTTTACTCTTTAAATTTGTCTAGGATTGGGCACATATGTTGAACTATTTGAAAATCAAAGTCCACATATTTGGATGAGTTAAGCAGGGCTGAGTTTGGGGGAGGGACCAGAAACATTTTTGAGCCCCTTCCTTTCCTGTGAGGCTACTCTATCTTCTTCCCAAGAGGCTTTAATACATAATTGTAGCTTTTCTGCAGGAAAAGCAGAAGGACAGCTGCTGTTAATTTAATTACATCCAATTTGGGTGGTATTTATTGAGCCTTATGTGTAAGGCACCTTCTCAACAATGTCCCAGCCTTATACAACAGTCGCCCCCACTTCCCCCTACGAAAAACCTGACCCTAGGATTCTCGGGTCGGGTCGTGATGAAAGCTTCTGGCCTCCTCTGGTTCATCAGAAAGGGCTGGGGCTCCAGGTGGCAACAGGAGGCCTCAGCCAAAGCCAGCTGCTCTGACATTTTGTTTTCTCTCCATTGCATTCTGATGCTGACACTATGCAGGTTGCTATAAAACTGCTAGAGATAAATGTAAGAGCACATTAGGGCATTTAAAGCATTATTTCAAAACGAGGAAAGAAGAGAAAACAGACAAAGAAGGATCTTCCTGCTGTCTTTATGATTTTTACTTTTGTTTTCCTGTTTCCTGAGCACCAGGAACCGGAAGCTTGCTTCTGCGTATCAACCCATTCAAGGCACATGAATAAAATGAGGCAAAAAACCACTTTTTAAAGAATAAGGCTCTTGCCCCCAGTTGCGTCAGCTCCACGTGGTAAGGAAGTAAAGCAGGATGGGTTTCCAGGGCATCTGTGGGAAGAGACAAAAACTCTCTCCTCATCTCCGAAAATGGTGCCTTTCCCAAATTACTGTTTCAAGTTTCCCTCCTTGAAATGTGAAATGACATCATCTGAGCACTCTGTTGGAACCGATGGTGTTATATGTATGTGGTAGCTTTCAGCCAGGATATGGCCAGGCTCCTGGGGAGGTAAACAGGAGAATGGGGAGGGGAGAAAACTCAGTGCTTACCTCTGATTGAGAAATGGTACTCCAAAAATGGCCCCAGAAAAAGAAAGCCCAGAGGGGGTGAAGAGAGGGTGGAAACACTTACATTTTCCTTTTTAAAAAGTGAGAATTATTTACTTCAACTGCAAAGAAGAAATCACCCTCAAAAAGGGGAAAAAAAACCTGAAAGTACTCCCAACCCCCCAACTGGGCTAAGTGCTGGACAAACAAAATGACTGATATGCCCAGTAAATCATCTTATGGTGGGGGAAGGGTTCAAATAGAGTGGAAGGAAAAAAGCAGAAGCCAGGCACAGTGTTAGCTGATTCCAGCAGAGGCAGTAAGCAGCAAGGGGCCTGGGCTATGGGATCTATAAGCCAAATCAAACAGAAATATTCTGATGCCAGAGCTTGCAGTCATGCACGCTGTGCTATGCTCTCTCTAATCCCGGGCATACAGGCCTCCTGCCTGAGTGCCAGAATCACGAAGGGCTACATAGGTAGACTTTCTGGTAATACATTTGGAAGATGCTATACATACAGCATCGGTATGTGAACAAAGTTGAAAGTTGATATTACTCATGTAATTTCAAATTCTTAACTATAAGCATATAGCCTAGCATTGCCATTTTTTAATTTTTTAATATCCTGGAAGCCTCAGAATATGGAAGAGACTGAGTCCCTCTAGACTTCTGAGAAGCCCTGGGATCACACTAAGTAATTTTTCTAGCTGCCCAAAATGCTGTCTTGAATAGTTTTTAGTCAATAGTATGAGTGATTCAGGAATTGAGTAAGACAGGTTTAATGCAAGAGGGGTGCAGTATGATTAGCATATCACGTTCTTAACCTCTCACGCAATGCTGCTGCTATTGATTAATTGTACACACGAATGCAAGACACTGAGGTAGAAGGGGGAGGATGGAGGGAGGGGAGAGACATTTGACATTTTCTAGGTTCAAGTTTTCTAAGAAGCTGGTGGGGAGCCAGGTAGGTGCTTACTGCACGTGTTGACCTCACAATGACTAATAAGTACAACCCTTCTGCTTTGGACCCTACAAAAACTTGCTCTGGGTCCTGGCTTTGCCATTGTTCACAACACAGATGCAACGTGGGAATGAGACACAGTCAGGGTGTGAAGGAGATGAGGGAGCTCTGTTTAAACAGGGGAAAGGCTAATTAGGGAGAGGAGAGTGAACAAAACCAACCTTGGAACATGCCAAAGTCAGGCCCTGACCAGTTCCCAGTCTGCATGAAACTAATTTGAGTGTCCTTTGGTTACTGGTCTGAAGTGAGCTCAGTGTCACATAGTCCAGTATTTAATTTAATAATAAATTGTGATTCATGGAATAATTAAATCAGAATTCACAATTATGCAAAGTGACGTGAAAGGGCTGGCTTTAAATATGGTGGCCTTTGACCTAGACCGAAATGCAAGAATGACATGCAAAAATCGCAGGTGTCTCTATTAAAGGCTCAGGGTGCTTCTTGCTGCCTTCAAGTGGGAGGAGTACAATGACAGAGCTTGGGGAGGAAACCAGTAAAGACTCATCTGAGGTTTCTGAACAGTGTTTTCTCATTAACTATGTCAGAATACGTGTTTGAAGCATTGGTGTGTCTGAGATGAAGGGGTAATGATGCTATCCTCCCCTAAAATTGGGGAAGTCGATGCTATTCTGCGCTCCCATTTTTTGATGTCTTCACTAAGAAAGTCCTACAGTTAGATTTCACTTGTTATGTAAGTGCCTCTTCTAAAATGTAAATATCTCTGGGAAAGTTAAGAGACTCAGCAGTTCAGATGTTAGTGTGAAATGGTTTAACCTCACTGCTTTTTTTCCTAATACCTCTTGACCACTGAGAATAGATATTTTTCAAGGGGCTGGGAGGAGGTGAGTAGAAAGAAATAGAAATTATTTATTTATTTATTTATTTAGGGCATACCCCACTGGAGAAGACCTTGGGTGAGATGTGAATTGGGGTGGTGAAGAGAGAGCTTTGAGCATAAGTGTCATTCGAAAGTAAAAGGAGTGCTCTACAAGGAAGATAGAAGGGTTCTGAAGAAGGGTTTTTTTACTCTTTAAATTTGTCTAGGATTGGGCACATATGTTGAACTATTTGAAAATCAAAGTCCACATATTTGGATGAGTTAAGCAGGGCTGAGTTTGGGGGAGGGACCAGAAACATTTTTGAGCCCCTTCCTTTCCTGTGAGGCTACTCTATCTTCTTCCCAAGAGGCTTTAATACATAATTGTAGCTTTTCTGCAGGAAAAGCAGAAGGACAGCTGCTGTTAATTTAATTACATCCAATTTGGGTGGTATTTATTGAGCCTTATGTGTAAGGCACCTTCTCAACAATGTCCCAGCCTTATACAACAGTCGCCCCCACTTCCCCCTACGAAAAACCTGACCCTAGGATTCTCGGGTCGGGTCGTGATGAAAGCTTCTGGCCTCCTCTGGTTCATCAGAAAGGGCTGGGGCTCCAGGTGGCAACAGGAGGCCTCAGCCAAAGCCAGCTGCTCTGACATTTTGTTTTCTCTCCATTGCATTCTGATGCTGACACTATGCAGGTTGCTATAAAACTGCTAGAGATAAATGTAAGAGCACATTAGGGCATTTAAAGCATTATTTCAAAACGAGGAAAGAAGAGAAAACAGACAAAGAAGGATCTTCCTGCTGTCTTTATGATTTTTACTTTTGTTTTCCTGTTTCCTGAGCACCAGGAACCGGAAGCTTGCTTCTGCGTATCAACCCATTCAAGGCACATGAATAAAATGAGGCAAAAAACCACTTTTTAAAGAATAAGGCTCTTGCCCCCAGTTGCGTCAGCTCCACGTGGTAAGGAAGTAAAGCAGGATGGGTTTCCAGGGCATCTGTGGGAAGAGACAAAAACTCTCTCCTCATCTCCGAAAATGGTGCCTTTCCCAAATTACTGTTTCAAGTTTCCCTCCTCGAAATGTGAAATGACATCATCTGAGCACTCTGTTGGAACCGATGGTGTTATATGCATGTGGTAGCTTTCAGCCAGGATATGGCCAGGCTCCTGGGGAGGTAAACAGGAGAATGGGGAGGGGAGAAAACTCAGTGCTTACCTCTGATTGAGAAATGGTACTCCAAAAATGGCCCCAGAAAAAGAAAGCCCAGAGGGGGTGAAGAGAGGGTGGAAACACTTACATTTTCCTTTTTAAAAAGTGAGAATTATTTACTTCAACTGCAAAGAAGAAATCACCCTCAAAAAGGGAAAAAAAAACCTGAAAGTACTCCCAACCCCCCAACTGAGCTAAGTGCTGGACAAACAAAATGACTGATATGCCCAGTAAATCATCTTATGGTGGGGGAAGGGTTCAAATAGAGTGGAAGGAAAAAAGCAGAAGCCAGGCACAGTGTTAGCTGATTCCAGCAGAGGCAGTAAGCAGCAAGGGGCCTGGGCTATGGGATCTATAATTGGCTAACGAATAACAAAGCCCAAAATTGGATATTAACAGCAATTAGTTTCTGTAGAGGCACAAGGGAATAGAGCGGCAGAAAACCCCATTGGGCCTTAAGCTGGAGCAACCTAAAATTGAACCAGTGTGTCAATTAAATGGGAATAAATATTTTCACATCAATCTGAGTAAATGTGAGAGGGGGCTGAAGGCAGACGCCTGTGAAGCTCAGATGCACCCTCCTGTCTATCAGAAGCTTTTGGTGGCATGACCTTTGTCAGACACCTTTTGGTTCTGACCTTTGGCCTCTGGAGGCCAACAAGCCCCCATTTCTGGGGCGCATGACCTTGAGACCAGGTCTCTGAAGGTTATTTCAGGGCACTGGCCTGTTAATCCAAATGAGCCTTATATCACTAACTCTGCACCCTGGTGGGCCCAGCAGATGAGGAGAAGAAAGGAATTTAATTCTTTTTAAAACAGAGACTGTGTCCAGTCCAGGGGAATGGCCATACCCCTTCCTGCCTGGCACAGGGACTGGGGTTGGGAGGTTCACAAACATGGAATGAGCATGTTTGCTCCTCTCTTTCAAAGGACCTCCAGGCGGCTCCATCCCCTCTGGTGTAGGATCTGGGACCAGCTCTGACTAAGGCTGAAGAAAAAAAGGTGTCATTTCCCTGGGGGTTGTTTTTTTGGGCTCCTTTAGAGAGTTTTGTGAGGGTGGGGAAAGAAGGTGTTAGGGGGTGGTGAGGATTTGTCACTGGGGGCGGTGGATTGCTGGGTTCTGGGGCCAGAAGCCTGGTGCCTCGGCCTGTCGCTGTGTGTATGGAGAATACAGGAGGCTGCGCGGCTTTAAGGGGAGTCAGGAGGGTGCACTGAAGCGAAAATCGTCCCCCCAACCCCCGCAAAAAAACCAACCAACCAAACAAACAAAAAAAACCCTCAACACGCCCCTGAAGTGCTTTCACCTCTTCCCTCTGCAGTTGGGAAGCCAAGGAAATGGCTAAGAAGTGACATTTCGGTCGATTGCAATCCTTAACCATCCTCCTCCCTCCTTGGCCGCGGGAACGCCTACTCTTCTTTCCCGCACATTGAGCCTTTCTGGTGTACAGGATGAGGTCCTGTTGTGGAGGAGGAGGCCGGGAAGATGAAGGGAGAGGGGATGCACAGCTCTGGGCATCTGGCTGTCCTGCGCAGAGGCCAGGCCTGGTGCGCGGATGCGAGGGCGAGGTGTCTAGGCCAAGGCCTGCTGCTCTGGGAGCATTGGGAGCGCTTATTATTTATTGGGAGGGAGGACATTTCACTCTCTCAAAGCCTTTGTTTTGGCACCTTCCATTTCTTCGAAGCTCAAGGCGCACCCTGCCCTGACCTCCGGCCCCCCCGCCCCGTCCATTCCTAACCCCCGACTCCACGATCATCTCTAAGGTTGTTGTCGTGTTCATCTGGCCCTAGAGTGAAATTGGGAAAACGGAGGTGTGCGGAAAAGGGAAAAAAATGGGCTCTCCGCGGACCGTCCTTGCCATTCCCAAAGGCACCCTGCCCTCTGCGCGTCTACCTGCATATCGGTCTGAAGCTTTGGAAAGTGCGATATGACCCAGGTCTTTGAGGCCCCAAATTTCTTGATCTCGGCAAGAAAGAAAAAAAACAAGAACAAAAACAAAAAACCCAAAACTGGGAAAATAGGCGCCAAAGGGAAAAGGGAAACCAGCGCCTGTTCATTTCACCTTGCTCAGCTGAGATGTCTTGGGGTATTGGGAGAAAAAGAAAAGAAAAACCTCATGCGCTTTGGAAAGCGGGTCACTGGCAAGCCCTGGGCGCGGGGCCGCCGGCCCGGAAACTAGGTGGCGGGCAGAGCCCAGTACCCCAGCTGCTGCGGCAAAACCCGCACATTCTCTGATCTCCACGGAGAACCGCCTTAAAAACGTGACACGAAGTAGCAAATTGAACTTCTAGAGAAAATATTGCCTCCCAAGTCTTAAACATTTGTATATGTTTAAGAAATAAATAGATTTGATTTTAATTTAGAATAAGCCTCCCCCACTTTAATATTGAGAGAAAGCCCCCATTGATCCTGGAAGTTAATCTGGCTTATGCAGAATGAGCCAGGTCTTCATTTTTTGGGGTAACATTTCTATTTTAAAACAAAAGGGAGAAGGATAAGAAAATGAAAAGGTGAACCTATTGAGAATTGCTGATTCTTTCTTTCTGACCTGGAACATTTCTTGCTCTCAACAGGCTTGTTTTTTTTCCAGGCCATCTAAATTTGGTACAGATCTTTCCAGGCCTCCTGCAGACCCAAATTCCATGGTACAGAACAGGACACATTGACTCTGATGAATCCCATTTGAAGTCCTTTCTCTTGTCTATTTCTACACGGGGGATGCAATTAGATATTAAATCTATATATTTTTAAATTGAGGTCAAATTGAGTAAGACTTGGCAAAAATACCCAAATGAAAGAATTGTAGATGGGATTGGGAAGAAAAAATCTTTATTAGGTATCATAATTCTCATAATTGTTATTATTGACATACCCATCACCATGAATCAGCCAGCCAAGCCTCAAACACACAAACTCCAGCACAACCCTCAGCCCATGTTGACTCATGGGGCTCCAAACCACCCACAGAGTAGAGCAGGAAGGGAGGCTCCATCTGTCTAAGAGAGAATGCTTTGCAGCTGCCCCCAGAAGACTCCATTCTCCGGTTGGAACAAGGGGTGGGGGTATTATGTAAGCTCAGTAGAGGAAAATAAAAAATTACTTCCCTGTGGAGACACTATAGATGAATGGATTTTGTGTGCGTGTGGTTAAAATGGTTTTCTATAAATATTAGCAATGAATATGGTTATGCGAGAAAATGTACGTATATTTGTGTATATGGGCACATGTCTGCTGAGAAATTACCCTTCCCCCAAATATTTACTTCTCTGGCTAAAGCTCTTCAAGCATCCACAAAAGCTGTTCCCCCATTTCTACCCCTTTGGTGACAGAAATGACAGAGGAATTTACCTTTGGCTTTGATAATTTCCTTTCCGCTTAAACAGAGATCTAGGCCTGGGCCGTCTCTGGCAGGGAAAAGAAGAATATTATCAATTTTTCCTTTGATACATTTCTAAATTCATCTTAAAATGTCTGGTACAGTCACCTCTAGAAACATCCGAGATCCCATCCTCATAAGAACCATAATGATGGTGGTGTGTGTGAACCGATGGGGCCTTCTTAGCATAGTCTCGGCAAACTGCCTCACGTATGTCCTACTTTTAAAAAATCATATATCACCTCCTTCATTTAAATCATAGGATGTAATTAGAGGGCCTCAAATAGGTAGGGGGAGAAGATGATGTTAAAAGTTAAAGAAATGCCTTGAAAAAGAAGAGCTCTTACCTAAATATTGCTGGGCATAAATAGGCCCCAAATATAGAAGAAAGGAAAAAGCCAGGGCCGATCTTCACTCCAATACCTCTATTTGGTGAACACAAAAGGGGCCTTGATATTATACAGAGGGCAGAGTAGTGCATTCATTTCTGCCATTTTCAGTCATTAAAGCCACACACATAAATATATTTTGTAATGAGACCTAGTGAACACAGGAAAATCCCGCAACAGTGCACACAGACCCAGCAAACTCAGAACACTCCCACACACATTAAAGCTTTCTGGAAAGAGTTTAAATAAGTAATAAAATAAAAAATACGCTCATCCTATTGTGGCTGATGAGCAGCAGGAACCTGGCTGGCCTTGTCCATGGTGCCTGTGGTTTAAGCTCTTAGGGAGAAGTGTGTTAGATTTCCAACTAAAAGGGGCATTACTTGGGCAGGCACATCAGTGGAGTATGCAGCCATGTCCGATGGAATTACGGGGAAGCAATTATGGAGACAAGGCTCGCTAATGTGGACAACTGGGGGGCAAGGGGTCATAAGCAGAGGCTTATGTCATGCTTCCAAGAACCGTAAGAACAGCCTTCTCAGTGAGGATGGAAGGGCGAGGCAAGGAGATCATATCCCAAAAAGGTACCATTTGGAGGGAGGTCTATGTTGAAGACAGTGGCTGTCAGTGCCTCTTAGGACAACCCTGGCTAAAGCTCAGGGATCAGAGAAGCTGCTCTGTCTTCTGTGCTACAGCCAAGTTTGCCTTCTGGAACTTGAGGCACCGTGCCTGCAGTTTGTATGATGTGAATTGCAGCCTTCTTTGCTGGGGTGAACAGGTTGTGGCACATTTCTACAGATCCAGAGAAGGTTCTGGGAATGTCTACTGTCTAAATGGGGTACAGCCTAATCAACATTACGTGACTCTAGACACCCCCTTAGGAGGGCAAAGGAAGAACCTAAGATATAAGAATTACAAAATGATTGGCACATAGTAGGTACTCAATAAATATTTGGGAGGAAATGAGGCTAGGGTATCCTTGAATATTAATTTATTTAGTGGGCTAGACTGAGGCTTTAGTGAGGAAAGAGCTCCTCAGCAAGATTCTTTTAGGCCTTGATTACTGTGTCAGGAATCAGACTAAATGATAAGCATCCCTTATGGCCTTAGCCTTGCAAAGACAGGCCTCTGCCAAGGGGAATGTGGGGGTTAGTTGGAAGAAAAGGGATGCATTAGTCTTCTTGGGTAGAAAAATCTAGCTCTTGGCCTCCTTTCTCTGCAGGAACCTGCCCTTCCTCCATTTTCTCCACCAGGAAATTAATGAGTTTATGTCTTGCCACCATCCACTGCAGCTTGGGGGTTAATACAGAGCTGGAGATGGGATGGGGCTGTCACTGTGTAGTGTGATGAGGGGGGGGGGGCTCTAGGACCAGCTGCTGATCTAGGTCTAGTGATTGCAAGGAAGACCCTGTCCGGGAAGCAGTTCCTTCAGGATGAGGGGAGGGTTGACCCTTTCCATTCCCTGACATTCTCTTTCAAAACAGTCTCTCCTCGGACCCTGACTTGTACACATTCTATTTTCGCTTCTGTTTAAATTTTAAAAGGAATGCATCACCCCAACCTTGGTATAAGTAGGTTATTGCACCTCTCCCTTCCTCTGCATCTCTTGGATTTCTGCCTAAAACTGCAATTACAGCCACAAGGAGGAAGTGAGATGCTCCCGAGAGCCCTGGGCATGCTTTCAGCCCTGATGGAGCCTGTGAACTGGCCAGGAGTTTGTTCCTTCTTTCCCATATATCTCAATGACTTTCTTAAGCTTGTCAGGTGCCTACAGGTCTAAAGCAAAGGGCGACAAACACCTCTCTCCTCCCTTCCAACTGGCTACATCTCTTCCCCCCAAACCTCAAGCAGAACATAATATACCCACAATCAAAGCCCTGGTACCGTCTACCAGTCTTCTGGATGCCAGATTATTGTTTTAAAGAGCAAACCAAAAGCTAAGCCCAGAACAAAACACAACCGCGGAGAAAGCTGTCCACCCGCATACAATGCACCCCGAATCTAGAGAAAAATATGCACACAGAAGCACTCCGCAATGCACTCACAGGCACCCCCCTTCCACCGCATGGATGCCAGCAGAGATCTGCGGTTCTGTCACAGAACCGCTGTTTCTCTCCTTGAGTCCGTTTGCGTCTCTAAGACCCTGTCTGTCACAAGGCACACACCTCCCCACCCCAGGGACTCCAGCTCCGGGCAGCCCTGCCGGCGGGATCCCGCGACCCCTCCCGCCCGAAGCCGCAGCGCTGAGCTCTGCGGAGGGCGCCTCGGCTCTGTGGCTCCTTCCGTGGCGGGCCCTCGCGGACCGACGGTGCTCAGCCAGCCTCATTCTTGGCATTCACCGCGTGCCTTAATTGTATGGACATTTAAATCAAGGTCCGCTGTGAACACGGAGAGAGAGGCCTTTCTCCTGAGGAAGGCAAGGAGGAAGAAAGGAAAGGTGGAAGAGAGAGAGTGGGGAGAAGATGGAATGAGAAAACAAGGAAAAATAAGTAAAAAGCAGCGCGAGTGCGTGCGCAGTGACAGCAGGGAGAGGGATGGGGGTGGGGGAGCGCAGGGAGGAAAGGACCACGGCATCCTCCCTACCGCAGCTCCCCCAATCACACAGACAATGAGATAACAGCGACGTCTTCCAAAGGCTCTTTGTTCTCCCCCATCCTTTCGGATCCAGGCTTTTTCCTGCAAAGCGAAGGGGGTGGAGGGTTGGGGGTGTGGGTGGAAGTGGGAGACGGAGGGGTGCCTCCCCCGTGTTAATTACCCGGACTCTCCTCGCCCCTTTCCCGAGCCTCGCCTCCCCTGCAGCTCCAGACAATGAAAACAACAACAACAACAACAAAAAACCCCCAAAGCAAAACCCCCCCAAAACAAGAAACACCACCCAGCGTGGCAAACCCTACCCACCCATCTCGTCCTCAGCTTTGCCCAGGAAACTGAGGGGGGCCATGAGGAGGAAGACCACCGCAAGGGACAAGGAGGGCAGCAGGGCAGAGCAACCGCGGCCGCCTTTACCTCGCTGGCCGAGTCCAGGAGCTGCCTGGCCGGGCGTGCCGCAGGGCGAGCTGCTGCGGTCTGCGGCCGGGATCTGGGGAATCAGTCTTCCGGAACTCGCTTGCTGCAGTCCTCTCGCTCAGGTCCCAAGTGGTGGAGGGGAAAAGGAAAAGGAAAAAAAAAAAAAAAAAGGAAAAAAAAAAAACCCCATAAGAGCGAGGCCCATCTGGCCCCTCGTCAGCTTTGTCAAGTCTTGCATACGCTAAAATGCTAATGACCTAGATAGCTCATGCAAAATGCAGCAGGGAGGGAGGGAGCGAGGGTGGTGGGAGGGAGGAAGAGAAAGAGTGAAGGGGGAGGGAGAGCGAGGGAGGAGGGGAAGGAAGGGAGGGGAAGGGGGAGAGGGAGCGAGGGAGGGGGAAGAGAGAGAGCAAGAGAATATATAGGTCTTCGAAACACCCCTACCACTCACCCCACCCCACCCCAAACTGTCAACGGGCTTTACCAGGTAAGGGATGGGCATAGATTTAAAAGGTCATTCGTGTCTAATGCAGTTGGCTCTCTGGGTCCAAAAAAGGGAGAGGGCCAGAGGATGAGAGTCCTCAAAGCCAAAGGGATAATAAGACATTATTTTAAGCCCTCTCCCTCCCTGCCCTCCCTTCACCTCTCCACTCTGTTTACACACAAATCCAGATGCCTCCTTATGTGTGTACATGGACATATCACATTCCCATCAATTTCTCAGAGCTTCTATGACAGACACCCATATTCTCATCCCCAGCAAAACTCATCCTGTGAAGCTGAAGGGGGTGGGGGCGTCTTGGGGAAAAAAAACACACAACAACAACAAAAAAAACGCCTTCTTTTCACAATCCTCCAGTTGGCCCGTCCTCGCTCATCTCTCCCTCGCCCCACTATTCCCTTAACCCTCCGGACAACACCTCTGGCTGCTACTCTTTTCTAAGCCTTCTGGTCCCCAGCCTCCTCTCCAACGCCCGGATCTCGACAAGGTGAGGCAGGGCAGCAGGAAAGCCAAGTAAAGTCTACCTGATCTCCCACAATTCAACTCCCTTTCTCAGAAAAACAAACCCAACTCTTCCCCAGCAACGACACCGTTTAAGCATACCAAAAGGATAAAATTCAATCTGAATACCCTCGGAGGTCCGAACGCCGGGCGGGCGCCCTTTGGCACCGGAGACGACTCGAGTTCCGGAGCTAGGGCTCCCTCGCATCCCTTCTCGCCGACTCCAGAGTGCTTTGTCCGGGGATCCCCTCAAGGTCTTTCCCTTTTTGGTCTTTTTAAGAGACTGGTTGCAGTCCGCAGCGTTAGTCAGTCCAACGAAAGGCAGTAGATCTACTGGAATAAAAGGGATCGAGATAATACACAGACAAATGAATGAGGGAGGGATGCGGAGAGGCAGAGGAAGTCGCGTTTAGGGAGCGGCCGCTAGGCCGGGCCCCAATTGCTTCTTTCGTTAGGGAAAGGGCCGGCGGCGAGAAGAAGCTGGTGGTCGTTCTACCTGGCAGGAGGAAATGATAACCATGACAAGGAGCATCACGACGATGATCGCGAACATGATAAAAATTCTGAATCTCCATTTGGTGACTAGAGCTTGCGGGCAGGAGGGACTGCACTGCTGGCGGCGGCGGCCGGGGGGACGGAGAGGAGCGCAGGAGGCAAAGGTTGTGGCGGCAGCGCCCTCAGATGAATAATAATAACGCGCAGCGCAAGTTGAGGTTCAGCCTGGAAATCCAGCCCTCCGCGTGAACTCGCGTCGAGTGCGGATTGCAGGGGATGGGGAAGAACGGGGGAGGGGAGGTGGAGGAGGGAGGGAGAGGAAGGGAGAGAGGAAGGCAGAGAGGGACAGAGAATTTGGAGCCTTTTAATTTATCCTTACCAAGCCCTAGTCTCGTCCGCCGTCCTCTTTGGGTGAGGTCGATCTCCTTTTTAAAAATTATTATTCCTTTAACAGATTATTCAGCTAAAAGAAGCCACATCTGCTGACTGTACCGAAAACAAGAGGATTAGGAGCCGGTCCACAGAGCCCGGCCCGCAGCCCCCCACCCCCTCTCTGCACCAGCACACGTCATTCTCACTGCCCCCGGGGCCCTCCCTCTCCTTCTTGTTCGGGGAGAGCTGTGCCAAGGAAAATGCGGATTTGGGGAAAGTGAGAAGTGGGAGCGCTCGGAAGAGCGGGAAAGCCAAGGCTGGAGGTGGCGATTCGCACCCCCTCACTCACACGCGCTTCCGTTTACCCGATGCTATCCTGGGAGAAGGGGGCTCTTTCTCTGTGCCCACACGCGCGGCACCTGCGGGGGTCAGTGCCCTCCGCCCCCTTAATAACGTAACCCCGGCTGCACCAGTCCCACGCACACTCCCCTTAAGGGCCCGGGGCGTCAAACTACACCTGGGCCCAGCGCCCCCCACCCCTTCCTCCGCTCCAGGGGCCGCGGCACCGCGGCTGGTCCAGACCCTGCCTTTCCCACTTTTGCAAATGGAGCGGGGGGCTCAGGGCACCAGCCTGCCCTCTGCTTCTTGTCCCTGGCGGGAGGCGCGGGACTAGGATTTCCACCCGCAGGGCAGCGGCGCGGGCGAGGCCCAGAGTGGGGGTGGTTGGGGCGGAGGAAGCTGCAGAGGATGCGGTTGACATCACTGCGGAGAGCGCGCGGCTGTCCCGCCGCCGCTATCAGAGCGCCTTTGCACCTCTTCATCCCTCCACCCCAGCCCTAAGCTGGCGTCTGGGCAGGACAGTGGCGGGGGATGGAGTGCGAAGGGTTGTTGGTGGTGGGTGCGGGGGGTGGGTAAGGTAGTCCCATCCCCCGTCCGCCTCCCGCCCGCCTGAGCCACTCGGGCCAGATGGACGCTCGAGATTAGAGACACAAAAGTGCGTCTCCAAGTCCGGCCGCCACCAATTCAGGGTACATTTAGACTCACTTCGAGGAGGCGCCTTTTGTTGTGGTGGTTGTGGTCGTGTTGTGTGTTTTTCCGGGAGCACGGGGTTAGCTGGGTTTTAAGGAATGACTCAGAATAAATCTGCCCATAAGAACAAGACCCTAAGAGATACTCCAGGCCCTGACCCCCAATAAAAACCCAACGCCAGCAGTGAGAAATCTTTGGTCTTTCCGAAGAGTCCGTTCAGCAGCCGCGGGAGTCAACCCCAACCCTGGCGACTTCTGCACGCGCAGGGCCCATCTGCTTCCCCTACTCCGGCTTTTCTTCTTTGATGACTTAAAAAAAAAAAAAAAAAAGTGTTTTTTGGGCAGTGCTGGATTCAGAGCAATGAGAGATGGAGAGGAAGACAAGCCCCTGACAACTAAAAGCAGCTCCTCAAATCAGATGGCTCTTGCGCGGCGGCCAGAGCGGTCGTGCGGGGGTCGCAGCAGATGCGCGCTCGCCAGCGGGGAACCCACTGAATGAATGGTGACCCTGGACGCTGCCCTGTTCTCTTCAAGGCCGTTTCGGTTCTTGTCAATTATTGGGTGTTTGTCCCAATAAAAAGGGAATAGCAATCTCGAAACCTCTCAGCACTAGCTTTTTGCCTCCAACAATGTACCAAGAGAAGCTTAAAAATAAGCAGTTTTTGTAAATTCTAAGAAGCGGAAAGCTTTGGTTTAAATTGAGACAGACAGGGAGAGGTAGAGAGAGACAGAAAGGAGAAAAAAACGAATATAAAACATCCCTGCAATACATTTTTAATATCTGAAGACTGAGGTTAATTGGAAAGAGCCATCGTCTGGGATATTTTTCGGGGGGAAAACTTACCATTCTGATAACGCTTCCCTCAAACTAAAATACTTTTCTGGTGGAAAAACTATACTGGTGGTCGCTTGGCTCAAGACTACGACCATTTTGACAAGGGTTTTAGATTCAGGACCATTTGCTTTCTATTCACTAAGAATTCCTTAAGCAGACAGTTTCTGCATCCTTTGGACATAGAAGGATGGGGATGCGACTTGAGTTCCAGGTTGTCTTGACTAAAGGGCGTCAGGACACACCGCTATTGCACTTTACTTGGTTTTTCTTCAAGGCCTGGTTTTCTTTAGCTTGAGGACGGTTTCATTGCAGTTCTCCTGCGCTGTTGCTGCAATGCAGGCTATTTGCTCTCTCATCTTGCGGCATGGGGGGAGGGGAGCCTAGAGATGGTTTTGTAACAGGCTCTGCAGGCCTAAGTGGGAATACCGTAAATGATGAGCCCCGGGTTTAAAAAAAAAAAAAAAAAAAAAAAGCAGCTGATGCTGAATTAATAGTTAGAGCAGACCCCTGAGGCTTTCTCCAACGAGGGGGTCAGGAGTCCTTTCTCTTCCCCCAGTCACGGGTTTTGTAACCAGTCTCATCAGATGCTGGGACATTTGTGATGGCTTCTTAAAACCTAAACCCTTAGGCTTAAGAGCTGTCTATACTCCTGATCAAACTCACCCCAAATACTAACACGTTAAGAAATTACATTGTAAAACCTCCCCAAATCCGATTGACTGGGCTGTTTGGGACCCATATGGCTGGACAGCTGTGCTGCTCCACGTGAAAAGACACCATTGCCCCTCGTATGGTATAAAGAGGGGGTTCCCCAGAGAGCTCAGACATGACCTAAGTATTAGCTTAGCCTGGGGTGAAGACTGAGTTAAATCTCTCCCTTCTTGGAGGTTAAAATAAAGACAACAACAAAAATCAAAAGAGGTGCACTTTTGAATTCACTGTAAATTGCATGCCTCCTGCTGGTCCCGCCAGAGGAAGGAAAGAACACCAGAGAAATAAACTCTCTTCAGCTACCACGAGCATGACGTGAGGCAAACTGAAGACACAGGAGATTGGAAAGAAATATATTATTTGCCAAGTGTACCATGTGTCCGTGACATTTGTGGTTCCCTGTTCAGAGAAGCAGGGTTCTGACCTCAGCTGATGCCTCAGTGTTAACCATAAAGAACGCCATCAGAGCACAATTTCCATGGTGAGAAGATGAAACTGTGCTTTAAAAAGGAAAGCCCATTATGAAATGCAGCCGGATTTAATTTTTAATATGATGGTGGATCCTCTAACACATTCTTTGCTGGTGTTTGCATTCAGGAGGAATGATTCATTCTATGGCAGAAGTCAAAATAACATAACACTCTGCAGTACTTTTAAAGAGGCTCCTCATTTTTAAAGGTGTCCTGAAATAGAATATTCTATAACCTTCAAGTGGTGGTGGCCAAAGAAACTGAATTCAAAACTCTGTTTCTACTGAAATGTTCACTCTAGATAAGAACCAGGCTTGATCTAATTTACCTATTTGTGCACATGCATACTGCATACTTCCTACCCCTAGGTCTCTTCAGACCTTAACAGATATTTTAAAACAAGGAAGAGAGAGGAAAAAACCCTCACAAATTAATCCGGAAAGTGAGATGGGGGAAAATATTGGTTAGAGGGTTAGATTCACAAGCTCTTAGTCCAAAGTCAGTCAATATTGTTTTGGGGAATTATTTCAATAATGAAACTAACTACCTCCTTCGAAAGCTTTTCACAGATTTAGCAGATACTGAAGTGTTCCTTTAGTGTCAATTTTCATCTTTGAAAATGACTACAGATAATTCTGTATTACTGTGACTTTCAAAAAACAAACAGAACAATTTTGGAGATACTGTTTGAATGGCATAACTAATGATAGAAACCCAGAAATCATTTGGTTGACTTCTTTCTTGTATAGAAGGGGAAAGCAAGGCCTAAGAGAAGGAAAAATTGCTTCTAGATACGATGTGGATGGTTTATAGCAAATTCAATGGAAAGTTAAGAAGAACAAAACCAGTTCTCTTCATTTCTTGCCTGTATATTTTTCTCATATCATATTTGAACTTTAAGTTGTTGTTACAATTTTGGTTAAGTAAAAGAAATAGCGACGGACCCTAGTGAGTACAATTAGAGTCTAATTGTTTGGATTTAATTTTGAAATCCAAGTTTTTCTATTTAAGTTTCTGTAGTTTTAGTGATATTTCAGAACATATTTAGGAAAATGCACACTGCCGCCCTCTTGCCCAGAGAGAGAGAGGGGAAGAGCCATATAAAAGTTTCAGAGCCTTCGGCTGAGTGAATTAAGTGCTAAACTGTGCCTAAAAAACAACCACATTAAACCTAGCACCAGAGATTTTGAGGAAGGACCCCTCTGAGACCGAAGTCTAGCAAACAGCATCCTTTCATAATCATTTATGTAGAAGCATGAGGCATGTGACAAGAGTCTCCGACACATGTCCAGTTTATCAGGTGGCAGTTACCAAGTCAATTTGTTTTGTTTCTGCATTATTTAATAAACTATTCATATTGTATAAAAAAGAGTCTTTTAAAAAACCCCAAAAGAAAATTAAACTGTGACATGATGAAGGTGACCTGTGTGACCTTGGGCAAGTAAGTCACTCTCCTTTTCCTTGTTTTATATCTTCTTCAACATGAGTTGCTTGGAGTAGATGATTTCTAAAGTCCATTTCAACACAAATAGTATATGATTCTATTGTTTAAAAAAATCCATATGTTTCTGAGTCTGGAAAATAGTGTCTCCCTTTTAAAATCTATCTGGCAGACACTGTTTAGGGCCTGAAAAGTTGAACAGAGGAAGCTTAGAGAAAGGTAGTGTGTGTGTGTGTGTGTGTGTGTGTGTGTGTGTGTGTGTGTGTGTGTGTATTTAAATGGCATTCATCTGAAAGTACAACCCATCTTTATTCTTGATTACTCTCTGGGTCAGGAGAAGGTCTCTATATCAGGTGAAATCATTTTCTATCCCCTTTAGAATCCTTTGCCACAACGTCACTGTCTGCCTCTTGTGCTTTCACATAAGCAGATCCAACCTGAGCCCTGTAGCAGATTTAAAAGCCTTCCTCTTCAGCTCCATCCTGACCTAGATTGCAGGATAAAGACTAATGAATCATTTGCAATGCTTATGATGGGCATTTATGGCAGGGTTCTCCCTCCATCCTTGTTCTGAAAGAAACCCTGTTCCCCTTATCATCGGATATTACCACAAGTAAATATTTTTGTTCATTTGCTGCATAGGGCATGAGGCTATTTCCTAATGGTTTACTTGCCCCAGGAAGATCTATAACTCGCCAGTGCTTCAGGCAATTTTTAGCATGTGTCAGATTGCGTTTGAGTTGGAGAACTTGACTGTTTTTTTTGTTGTTGTTGCAGGCAAACTGTTTTTGTTTTTGTCTTTATGCAGAGACGTACAATTCAACATACCTTTACAAAGAGAACAGACTTGTTTGTGTTTAAGGGTCTGATGGAGCACACAAACAATGTTCATATGCATAAAGAATGAGACTATGGTGAAGGAATAATGTTCATATTCATATGCCAGATACTGTTTCGATGCAAACTGGACAAGGCTTTCTTTGAGTTTCATTTAGAGGCAGCTATCGTGTACCATAAATTATGAAATCAGTGCATTACACTTGAAAAAATGGTCCTGACTAATAATGAGATGCCAATTGGCATGTTCATTAAATATACAGATTTGAAGCAGAATTAGTAGAAATTACTAAAATGGAAATCTTGTCAATCAAATGAGACAGCTAACAAGTCAGAGTAAAAAAAAACCAAATGTGATTCAGATCTTGTAAGATTGTGTCTGAGGATGATTTAAATAAATTTGGACATTAGGTGGTGACAAGATGAAAATGAAAAATAACATCCAATTGGGAAAAAGACTGTATAGTAGGCCTGGGGGGAGTGTAAAAAAAAAAAAGTAAAAGGGAAAAAGGAAGAATGAGGGGGTTGTTTGGAGGATAGCTTGTTTGTAATGAATGAATGAATAGATGAAATCTAGAATATTCATTTCCCAGTAGCTGACACTCAGGAGACATTCACCTATTGTTCATTTAAAAAAAAAAAAAATCAGTGTCCCTTCTGTGCTGAGCGGCATCAAACAGATTATCTGCATATATAACTCTTCTGGGAGGCCAAAGAATCATCAGCTCAAACTACAGTGCAGGGAATGTCAGCTTACTTTCAATTTTTAATTTCAAAAATGCTGTAAACAGGCATTTAAAAACGGTGCATGTAAAATAAAGGGGGCCACTGCATGCCAACCAGCTATGTGCCAAGAACAGGGCTATTTAGGTGTTTTTTAAATATGGTATCTATAATCTCACGGTCTTGCTAACTCCATTTTACAGAAGAAGTGATTGCTTCTCTGAGTGGTTAAACGACTTTCTCAAGTGCAAAAGCTGGAACTGGAATCCAGTTATGACAGCCTCAAAGACTTTGCTTTTCCCATTACAACTCCATGCTGCAGGCTTCCCAGAAGGAACAAGAATCACATTATATAATGTAAAGCTGATATAAAAAAATTGTCAGCGTTTGTCCTGCCTCATGTACCAAGTTGAAGCCAGCACTGTGAGACTGACAGAGCAGATGAGAAACACCACTTAAGATAATTTTTCCTGCTAAACTCTGTTGTACACTATGCAAATATGATTGCAAAAGTGGAACATTATCAACACTTTAATGCTAGTTATCTTTCAAAGATGATACTTAGAGTAATCAACATAAACTTAGTATACTGTATCCTAAATAATAAAAATGTTGGCTTGCATCATTCTGACATCTTAGTAGACCTAGAAAGCCGATCTGGATGATATATAGTGATAATAACATTCTGCATTTAAACAGCATCTTAACAGTCACAGCGGTTTTGTCACCTGGGATTGGTTGGGGGAGGGGAGTCAGAAAATAGAGAAAGACTTAGGGGCTCATTTGGGGGCAGAGGGCCCCAGGAAATTCTCAGGATGGAGGACTATAAATCAAGGTGAACATACTTCCATTTGGTTCTGGGCGATCTCCTGCTTCCCGTCTCCCCGCAAGACAGAGCTGATAAACAGGACTCCTATGTGGTAGAAATGTTCCCTGTTTTTGATGCATGATCGGATACCCTGAGCTGATACTAAACAACTCCAAAGAAAATTGTGGACTGAAGAAAGGGCTAGAAAAGGTAGGGAGAAATAAGAGAAATAAGAGTAGTGTTTAGGGGCTTTGTTTCTCTGCTTAATATACATATTTTTAAATGGTTGAGCTGCTTCAGGACAGGGAAAGTTGGCATTTCATTTTGAATTTCTTGCTAGTCATATGTCAACAACTACACTAATACCAAGAGAGTTCTCTCTTTAATAAAGGAGACAGCAGGCCAGCAAAATGCTGCAGGGTGTGGGCTACTGGCCTTGCTTTTAGTCCTTGGTTTGCTACAAACAGTGACCTTAGACAAGTCAGTTTACCCTCTGAGCCTAATTCTTCTTTTACTGGTAAATGAAAGGTATAGGGTTTTTTTCCCAATTATCCAAATCTCCACCTTTCTTAGTTATGTTCTCTGTTCTCCCCTCGTGAAGCTCCCTCCTGATGCTTGCAGGACAAGATCACAACTCAGTAATGGGTACCTCACTACA
>NW_011889010.1:449464-451586 GCF_000151845.1 Pteropus vampyrus
GGTGCATGTAAAATAAAGGGGGCCACTGCATGCCAACCAGCTATGTGCCAAGAACAGGGCTATTTAGGTGTTTTTTAAATATGGTATCTATAATCTCACGGTCTTGCTAACTCCATTTTACAGAAGAAGTGATTGCTTCTCTGAGTGGTTAAACGACTTTCTCAAGTGCAAAAGCTGGAACTGGAATCCAGTTATGACAGCCTCAAAGACTTTGCTTTTCCCATTACAACTCCATGCTGCAGGCTTCCCAGAAGGAACAAGAATCACATTATATAATGTAAAGCTGATATAAAAAAATTGTCAGCGTTTGTCCTGCCTCATGTACCAAGTTGAAGCCAGCACTGTGAGACTGACAGAGCAGATGAGAAACACCACTTAAGATAATTTTTCCTGCTAAACTCTGTTGTACACTATGCAAATATGATTGCAAAAGTGGAACATTATCAACACTTTAATGCTAGTTATCTTTCAAAGATGATACTTAGAGTAATCAACATAAACTTAGTATACTGTATCCTAAATAATAAAAATGTTGGCTTGCATCATTCTGACATCTTAGTAGACCTAGAAAGCCGATCTGGATGATATATAGTGATAATAACATTCTGCATTTAAACAGCATCTTAACAGTCACAGCGGTTTTGTCACCTGGGATTGGTTGGGGGAGGGGAGTCAGAAAATAGAGAAAGACTTAGGGGCTCATTTGGGGGCAGAGGGCCCCAGGAAATTCTCAGGATGGAGGACTATAAATCAAGGTGAACATACTTCCATTTGGTTCTGGGCGATCTCCTGCTTCCCGTCTCCCCGCAAGACAGAGCTGATAAACAGGACTCCTATGTGGTAGAAATGTTCCCTGTTTTTGATGCATGATCGGATACCCTGAGCTGATACTAAACAACTCCAAAGAAAATTGTGGACTGAAGAAAGGGCTAGAAAAGGTAGGGAGAAATAAGAGAAATAAGAGTAGTGTTTAGGGGCTTTGTTTCTCTGCTTAATATACATATTTTTAAATGGTTGAGCTGCTTCAGGACAGGGAAAGTTGGCATTTCATTTTGAATTTCTTGCTAGTCATATGTCAACAACTACACTAATACCAAGAGAGTTCTCTCTTTAATAAAGGAGACAGCAGGCCAGCAAAATGCTGCAGGGTGTGGGCTACTGGCCTTGCTTTTAGTCCTTGGTTTGCTACAAACAGTGACCTTAGACAAGTCAGTTTACCCTCTGAGCCTAATTCTTCTTTTACTGGTAAATGAAAGGTATAGGGTTTTTTTCCCAATTATCCAAATCTCCACCTTTCTTAGTTATGTTCTCTGTTCTCCCCTCGTGAAGCTCCCTCCTGATGCTTGCAGGACAAGATCACAACTCAGTAATGGGTACCTCACTACATTTATTCTCTTAAGGGAATTTTTTAAAAGACTGTAGCAGCAGTTAACAGCATTTTGGGAATCCTTAAGCTAGTGAGGAATGGTCGTTTGGGGAAGACAGATGATGCTTGCCACTTCTGAAATTGTGCTGGTTTTGCCTAGGTCCATGTCCTCTTCTATCACAGGAGGACAAGCAGGGGTCTTGGAGCCAATACAGACGTGAGACCACATACTAGCTGTACCACTTACCAACTCAATAACTTTGGGCCAGTCTTTCGTGTGCAGTGTGGGGCTGATGATAAGGCTGACACCACAGGGTTAGTGTTTACTGAGAGAACACCAGGAAATGTCAGTTTTGAACTTCTCTGTCTTTCTGCCTTCTCTCTAAAAGGTGGGCCCAGGGGTGACCCCTGCTCCTGTCATCCCCTCCTCCACCATAGAAAAAGAGAGGGCAGGAAAGCGTACAGGCGAAATGCAATGACAGGTGCTGTGTGGTCCATGGCTGGTCTTAATCTGAGCAGAAGGGGAGCCTGGGGAAAGATTATTTCATGATGTATCTTGTAGTTGACCCACAATCTGACTGAACGAGCATTCTAAAAAGGGCACATTATGAAAGAGGGAGAAATATAGCTATGACCTCCTGAATTCTGTGGGAAAGTTTGTAAATTCTGAGAGTCTCAGAAGCTCCCACAGATACGGAGCTCACACAGGTGAGGGATGTCGTCTCCCCAAGCTGACTGGCAGTTTTGGCCCTTGTG
>NW_011889010.1:451636-453989 GCF_000151845.1 Pteropus vampyrus
ATGTATATTTATATATTTATAAGTCATATAATACTTATATTATTAGCTAACATCTCAAGTCATAATATACACTTATGAGGTTCATTATTAAGGGTAGTGGATGTTAAATGATATTTCAAACAATTGTGATAATTTCAAAAATATTTGGTCATCTTGGATCTGAATAAGTCATTGTTTCAATCTGTAATATGGTTGCAAATATTGTATATGTACTATAGTTGAGCTCTGACTAGGAGCGGAAACGTTGGCTCCACCTTTTCTTCTTGCTTGTGTTACTAGGTGTCACTTCCATTTGAGATTTCTTTGCAGGAATCTTTCTAAGCCAAGTATCTACTTTGGGGAGTAAGGCTTAGTTTAATTAGAACTAGGTCATATAATGTGTAACTCCACTTAATCCTTCCACAGTGTGGAGATCTCACTCTCCCCTCAGGATAACACTTTTCCTGTAAATGACACCTGGGCTTCTGACACATGGATGAAAAAAAGTCATCGGTGTCAATGCATATATTAGATATTAATAAAGATTTTTTCCCCCTGATATTTAAGATGAAATAGAGGCTTTGGTATTGTCTTTCCTGCACTTCAATGGATAGTTCTGCATGTTCCCTGGGGTATATACATGTTCGTACCCTTTTTGGAAACTCCTGAGTGGATGGATGTAAATGTACTTTGTAAAATGCAAATAACTGACTAATGAAGGAAAGCAATAGTGATGATGCAAATTGAGGTAAGAATGTCTTCATGGGCAGAACTATACTCACCTAAAACTCTAAGGACCTCCGAACACTTTTTCAAGAAGGATCAATCCCATTGGTGCTAGCAAGAAGAACTGGAGTAGTTATTTCTCCCTTATGATTAGGGTCCTAGGCAAGTTGGTCACACCTAGACCTTTTTGACTCCGGGTGTGCCCCCTCCATGACTGTTGTAAACACCTGAGCATAGATCCCAATTCCTCATTCTTTGGATTGGAGGCCTAAGAGAATGCTTTATAAGAAGAAATATTTCTGCAGGTTTAGTGTGGCTGTAGTACTAAAAATGGGAAGAAAAAAAATGCTTTTGCTCTGCAACTTCAGAAGCCTTGGTTGGGTATCAGAGAACCAGAACTATCAGTATAGGTCTAAGACTTTGGATAAAATACTCAGAAATCCTTCCCTGAATCCTGAAAATTTCAATTTTTTTTTAAAAGCAGTTAAATTATAGGGTTCTGATATGAAATAAGTGGGGTCAGGTTATATTGGGTGTTGAGCCAGAAGAGATGCTGCTTATGACAAGCCAGACTTTGAGAGAGAGAAATTGAATATTCACAAATTATGACTAAAGCAAAACATTTACCCAGCAAGTCTCTGTAGCTCACCTTGCAATTACATACACACAGAGGGCCAAAGACTCTAGGTCATTGGGCCTTCTAGATTTTATTGAGCATGGAGAAACTCTGGAACCTAGGCTTTCTCTAGAACAGAGCGATAGTTCCTGAAAGCCTCTTTGATAGTTTTCTGGTCTCTCTGAGGGCAGATGAGAAAGACTCCTTCCCAGAGAACAGTCTGGCTTGACCACTGTCTTGGAACAAGCAATTCTCTTTGGAATAACTTTGGCTTTCAGAAGAATAATAGGGTAGCAGAGGTTCGAGGAACATGTGTATACCAGCACCAAAGAGAGAGATAAAATATCGACATAATTTTAAACATATATTCAGGGAAAAATAAATGGCAGTTTAGGGCCTTCTTTCTTAATATATTTTTCTCATAGTAGCAGAATTGTAGCTGAGGCATGCTTTAGGCAATAATACTGTTCCTAGCTTTTCTTGCTGTTAAGCATGGCCATGTGACTGAGTTCTTGTCAACGGAAACCTGAGCTTCTTCTACTTTTGTTGCTTAAGACATTGGTCTGTCTCCAACATGTTTTCTTTCTCATGACACAGATCCAGTTACTATGCTTTGGATATGTGGATCATGATGATTCTTTAAGGGGTGGCCAAGTAGTGACTAGATCCCTGAATGATCATGTGAAGTAAGGCTTATGCTCTCCTCCCAAAACCTGGACTACTGTAGTGGATGCTGTGGTGGGCTGCCTTGATCTCCCTCTTCATGCCTAAAGGACTCATTCCCTCAGATTTTGGGGACCTTAGCTGCTGATAGTTTACATTTGAATTCTTCAGGAAGTTCCACTCACTCCCTCAGGGGCAGCCCACGTCCAATGATTGGTCAACACTGGGTTGAAAGACCTGGCCCCCATGCCTCAATTTGGACAACTCTAAAAGGCATTCCAGCTACAGAGCTCTCTGTGGTGTTGGCCAAAGCCTCTGCTGCAATTGCAACAACCCCTCTGCCTACCTGTCATTCCAGAAAACACTCCC
>NW_011889010.1:456184-458561 GCF_000151845.1 Pteropus vampyrus
CTTATGATTAGGGTCCTAGGCAAGTTGGTCACACCTAGACCTTTTTGACTCCGGGTGTGCCCCCTCCATGACTGTTGTAAACACCTGAGCATAGATCCCAATTCCTCATTCTTTGGATTGGAGGCCTAAGAGAATGCTTTATAAGAAGAAATATTTCTGCAGGTTTAGTGTGGCTGTAGTACTAAAAATGGGAAGAAAAAAAATGCTTTTGCTCTGCAACTTCAGAAGCCTTGGTTGGGTATCAGAGAACCAGAACTATCAGTATAGGTCTAAGACTTTGGATAAAATACTCAGAAATCCTTCCCTGAATCCTGAAAATTTCAATTTTTTTTTAAAAGCAGTTAAATTATAGGGTTCTGATATGAAATAAGTGGGGTCAGGTTATATTGGGTGTTGAGCCAGAAGAGATGCTGCTTATGACAAGCCAGACTTTGAGAGAGAGAAATTGAATATTCACAAATTATGACTAAAGCAAAACATTTACCCAGCAAGTCTCTGTAGCTCACCTTGCAATTACATACACACAGAGGGCCAAAGACTCTAGGTCATTGGGCCTTCTAGATTTTATTGAGCATGGAGAAACTCTGGAACCTAGGCTTTCTCTAGAACAGAGCGATAGTTCCTGAAAGCCTCTTTGATAGTTTTCTGGTCTCTCTGAGGGCAGATGAGAAAGACTCCTTCCCAGAGAACAGTCTGGCTTGACCACTGTCTTGGAACAAGCAATTCTCTTTGGAATAACTTTGGCTTTCAGAAGAATAATAGGGTAGCAGAGGTTCGAGGAACATGTGTATACCAGCACCAAAGAGAGAGATAAAATATCGACATAATTTTAAACATATATTCAGGGAAAAATAAATGGCAGTTTAGGGCCTTCTTTCTTAATATATTTTTCTCATAGTAGCAGAATTGTAGCTGAGGCATGCTTTAGGCAATAATACTGTTCCTAGCTTTTCTTGCTGTTAAGCATGGCCATGTGACTGAGTTCTTGTCAACGGAAACCTGAGCTTCTTCTACTTTTGTTGCTTAAGACATTGGTCTGTCTCCAACATGTTTTCTTTCTCATGACACAGATCCAGTTACTATGCTTTGGATATGTGGATCATGATGATTCTTTAAGGGGTGGCCAAGTAGTGACTAGATCCCTGAATGATCATGTGAAGTAAGGCTTATGCTCTCCTCCCAAAACCTGGACTACTGTAGTGGATGCTGTGGTGGGCTGCCTTGATCTCCCTCTTCATGCCTAAAGGACTCATTCCCTCAGATTTTGGGGGCCTTAGCTGCTGATAGTTTACATTTGAATTCTTCAGGAAGTTCCACTCACTCCCTCAGGGGCAGCCCACGTCCAATGATTGGTCAACACTGGGTTGAAAGACCTGGCCTCCATGCCTCAATTTGGACAACTCTAAAAGGCATTCCAGCTACAGAGCTCTCTGTGGTGTTGGCCAAAGCCTCTGCTGCAATTGCAACAACCCCTCTGCCTACCTGTCATTCCAGAAAACACTCCCCAGTAAACCTCTGACATGCAAGTTTCCTTATCAGTCTGTTTCCTTGGGAATCCAATCCAATATACCACTCACACTGTGACTATTACATGAATGGAGAAAAATGCCCTTTTCATTCCTTAAGTGTTGGATTTATTCGTCATAGCACCTCAAACTTCACCTTCATTCAATTATTGAGTAGTGAGAAACAAACTGACCTGGGAATTAGAAGACCTGAATCCAGTTTTTTTTCAGGAACTTGTTTTTTGACTTTGAACTTCACCTCTCTTAGCCCTACTCTTATCTGTAAAATGATGTTTGATTAGATTATTTTAAAGATTTCTTCCAGCTTTATTAGTCCGTGATTATCTTTTTTCTAAAATGTACCTCTTTATGAAGCTGTCGAGATATCCAGTGGCAGTTGTATTAGTTGAAAATTTCCATCCAAGCAAAAGATTTGGAATGTGACTCTACATCATGACCTCTCTTTTGCTTCTCATCCCATCTCCTTTCCCTTCTGCCTGCACCACCTGTCCTCTATTTCTTTCTGATTCATCTCACCCACTAGCCCGAGAGTAGGTCCAGAAAACCTCAGTCATTTCTTTGAGCTCAGCTGCTGCTGTATGCTTCCAGCTGAAATTCCATCTGGAGCTACTGTTTTAGGCCAACTCCTCCTGTGAGAGCCATTTTTTTTCTATTGCACCTCTCTGCCCTATACCCCAGGGGTGGCTTGGGAAGAACTGGCCACTGAGGACAAACATCGTATGTTTTCTTTCCCAAGTTAGAGTTCTTTCGGAATCAGAATGCTCTTGATAACTCTCTCTGGGATGTGATGCTGTATTGGGCACCATAATTAACCAGAAAGGCTCAGCCCTGCCTTCATGGCACTTACACAC
>NW_011889010.1:458611-460533 GCF_000151845.1 Pteropus vampyrus
TGAACAATGTGAAAAGAACAATTAAGAAGAACAATTCTAAACTTATATGCCCCTCGAACTATAACTTCAAAATATAAAAGCAAAAAAAAAAAAAAAGCCATTTTAGGGTAATAATGACAAATTCGAAATGATAGTGAGAGATCTTAATGTACCTCTCTTGGTAATTGATAAAAATCGTTGGAAAGGATATAGATTTGAACAACACACTATCAAATTTGCTTTAATGGGTAAACTTGCAAACCCCTTACCAATAATGAGAAAAATCACATTCTTCTTGGGCATGCATTTATAAAACTTGATCATGTACTGTCCCACAAATGAAGTCTCAATAAATACTATGATATCGTGTTATTGGACTGCAATATAATTTAGTAAGAACTCATTAGCAAAAAGAAAAAAGAAAAGAAGAAGAAAAATCCACTTGCTTCTCCCCACGCATTTGGAGGAAAAAAAGGCATTCTAAATAATTCACCGGTCTAAGAAGAAATCATATTGTATATTATTAAATAATTAATTAAAATATGACATAACAAGACTTTGTGTCTTGCAGTCATAGAATTTTTAAAGGGAGAACTTATAGTCTTAAAACGTTTATGTTAGTAAAGGAGGAAGACCAAAAATGAATGATGTAAGTGTCCAATGGAGGAAGTTAAAAAAAGAAAAACAGAGCAAGCCTAAAGAAAGAAGAAAAAAAATAATCATAAGAGAATAAAAGAGGGGACAGGTGGTAAATTTAGACTAAAATATTATCTGGAATAAGTCCATGACTATTTTGTCGATGAGGAGAAACATCCCTTTACTGCAAATACCTTTCCTTCTCATCGTAATACAGTCTCTGTCCTCTGAAGTTCCTTCTCATGCATTCTGTGACATCTTTGCATCTGTGTCATCCCTGGAACCTTTGCATCTGGCATAGGTGCTCAGCAATTCCATTCGATGACTTTTTCCTGTACTTATTTGTGTATTTACCCCTTTTGCTAGATTATAAACTCTTTGAGGAAGAAACTATATCTTTCTCATCTCTGCTCCCGCACAACGGATAAGCCAAAACCTTGTGCAAAGGAGATACCTGATATTTAAATGTGTTTGAGGTTGAATTGAGTTTGTGGACAAAGTTAACCTTACAGGCTGAAAGAGAAATGGTAGAAGAGAGGTGGAAATGATTTCTGACTCTTCCAGACTTGGGAATCTGATCATAATTCAGAATAGGCTACTGCTGACCTTCAACACAGACAGGAACTTTCCTGATGCGTGGGCAAGATTCTGTGGCTTCTTAAGAAAGAAAGAAAGAAACAAACAAAAAGTCCCAAGCTCTCCATTGGAGAGGTAACACATTCCTTTCTGGGTCCTGTCTGTGGCGGGGATGCATGAGGAGTGGTGAGGGGTAGACGGTTTTGGAGTGGATGCTACCTAGGTTTACATCTCCCACTACTTTTTTTTTTATTATCATGGTAAAATATACATAACATGAAATTTACCATTTTGACCACTTTAAATTATGTTAGTACATTCATAATGTTATGCATCTACAACCACTATATATTTCCAGAACTTTTTCATCACCCCAGCAGCTCTGTCCTCATTACTTTTTAGTTGTGCAATTTTGGTCAAGTTGCCAGTTTCTTCATCTGTAAATGAAGACTAATCATATCTACTGAATAGGATTATCGTCTGGATTAAATGATGTAGTTCATGAAAATTGCTTAGTATAGTGTCTGGCACTGTGTTCTACTAAATAAGTACTTAGATACATGCTACTATAGAAAAGAACAAGGAGGAAGAAAATTCGAATCCTTCAGAGCTGGTGGGGAGACTGGAGGTGAGGGCACATAGTTCATGGAAAGCGTGCTGGACAGTCTTGATGGGGCTTGACTAAAACTCTAACTGTTGGCAAATAACCTCTCCAGGCTCGAAAGGTGTGG
>NW_011889010.1:460583-462101 GCF_000151845.1 Pteropus vampyrus
TTATTATTATTACTACTACTACTATTACTACAACTATTATTATTATTATTTTATTCTCATTCTAGAGATGAAAGAAGAGAAGCTAAATGACTTTCCTAAGATTACACTATAATTGGCAGATTTAGGATGGGAACCCACATTTTCTAACCACAAAACTTGCATTTTTTTCTTGCCCCTTTATTAACCTAATAAACTCCTTTTCTAGATTTATGTCTAGATCCAACAGGCAGGTCTCTTGGCTCCCGTAATACTTCCCAAAATACTTAGCTCATGTCTTGGTATGTAAGTGATTAGTTGGCAATGTGCCACCCATTCCCCCCAAATAGATTGGGAATGCCTTGAGAATAGAGCCTATGTCTTGGTCCTCCTTATGTTTCAGTTAAATGACCAAATATTTTTGGTTTATAATAAGTTAAATGTGTTTTTTTCCCTATAAGACCAAGACCTTTCACATTGCATAATGATAATAGTAATGAGCACTGCTCGTATGTAGAGATAATAGGAAACTGCCTATGAGTGTGACATTATAAGCCTGGAGAAATCTCTCCCTTCCTTATTTCCTCCCAGATATCTTTCTTACATGGAAGTATAACCTTTCACGGCATGTAAGGTTTTAAATGAAGTCCCACACTGACTTAAATTTACTGTGATTTATAAAAGGTTTCTTTCCAACTCTTCCAGGAGTAGGCTTGAGAAGAAGGTTATGGAACAGCTGCACTTGAGACAGGGGAGGGACACACCATAGAAAGAAGAAATGGGACATGAAAAGTGAATACTGGAGATATTAGTGGCAAATGATTTGACCTGGTTTTTTGACTGGTACAGGTCTTGAAACTTCAAAAATCCCTTTCCTGTGCCTTCAAGAAGCTGGCGTGAGTGGTAGGAGTAAAGAGATAAAGGTGGAGATTTAAGGCACTTTGTCCCAATTCTGATACAAGCAATTCCAGGGTCGAGGGCTATGTGACTCCCGAGCTAAATCAGAAGTGGAGCATTGCGCAGCCTGGAATCTCTCTTGCTGCCTCTGTGTGTTCCGGGCACCAGGCTGTGTTACTTCAGCACCGAAGACAGCGCCTCTAGGGCCCCCTTGGAAACCGAGCTGGGGCTCTGCGGCTGCTTACGTTGGGGAGTTCTGCGTATTTGATTCAGTGTCCTTCACAAGCTGTCCTCAAGATCGGAACCGGGGTGTTAAAAAAGGTTCAGCATCTAGGAGTCTAACTCAGATTCCTTTGGGTTTTTCTCCAGGCTAGTAGTCATTTCCCTTTCAAGTCTATTCTTTGGGATTTAAGGTTCCCCTTTCCCGCCCCCAGCTGCTTGAGACATTTATCTAATCCTTTCTGCCCTATTCTATCAGAAGGAAGATGAAATTCTGTGGCATCTCTTCCCTCTCTGTATAATTAATCTCATTTCTTTTGGTTTAAGCGAACTCTTTCTTTCCTTGGACCTCTGGCTCTCTGTTTTCCATACAAGAGTTGGCTAAACAGCCCTGGATTTCAGGGAAAGCATGGATGGACACTAAAG
>NW_011889010.1:462151-464091 GCF_000151845.1 Pteropus vampyrus
GCTTTTCATTAAAGAGAGAACATTTCCTTTCAATTTAAGGGCAATGGTCATTCTGGTAAGGAGGATCATAGAAAATAACTATTTTTAAAACCACGATTCTTGGAAAAACTAGGAATTTTTTAAAGACCCAGAATAGCCCACACAATTTAACCTCACCCAGCCTCATTTTTACTTCTCAGGTGTGGATATTAATAATTCATGAAGCTGTGGTGAGAATTAAGTGAGATAAAGACCACGATGGTGGCTTGCACGGTGCCTGGCATATGGACGGCGTTCAGCAAATATTCGTTCCAAGCAAAGGGGGTCGTTATTGATGAAGCATACTCTCCAGCCCTGTCAACAGCCCACTTGACCCTGCTGGGAAGATTTGCTGGTAGTGTATACACTTTGTTTGTAGTATGACCCAAAGAATAACCTTGGGGGAGGAGATAGCCAGTAGGACTAGAGCAATTTATAGCAAGCACATGCTGCTGTTTGGCTGCTGTGCCCCAGGTTGCAGTTAGTCAGAAATGGCTTTCCGTGTTTACTGGAAACACTGAGAAGTGTCTCAGTAACACTAATGCTGTGGCTGCAGGTTTCGGTCTATTTCCAGACATACAGGTTTCTTGGCAGAGTGGCAGTCCTCTGATCCCCATGTAGGGCAATGGGAAGAATTCTGACCAGGGACCAGGACACTGGGTCCTACACCTGGCCACTTATTAACTCTGTAATCTCAGGCAATGGGCTTCACTTCTCTGAACCTCAGGGTCCTCTTCTGTGAAACAGGGGGCTTGGAATGCATGATTTCTCCGACCCTCTCTAGCGTGACAATAGTACGTTCTACTTTATGCCACTCACAGCTTTCCAAGTATTGCTTGCTGCTCAGTGAAAATATGAGTGCCCAGGCATGTGTACAATCACACACACACAGAAACATACAGGCATACACAGACACACACACACGCATCCTCTTAGACCCAGAATCTTCACTTAGGGAAATAGCACAAAACCCTAAAGCCCCAGCGAATAGCCATTTTACTCACCCCCTTTAGAGTGGTGTACCCCAGCCGCTTCTGGACTAGAACCTCATCTTCCTTGTGACTCGGTGCTTCTGCTGCCAAATGAGGTAGAAATGGTGCAATCTGATTTCCACCCCCTAGAGCAACTGCTGCTGCGGCTGCTGCAGTCGCCCGCCTTTTTGACCATGGATGCTGCATCAGCACAGAAATGCTGAGCACAGCACATTTCTGAGCTTGGGAAGACAGACGGGATTGCTTCGGAGGGAAATGGGTTTCCATTCTTCCAAGGTCTGTTTCCTCCCAGGGAATTTTAGTGGTGGGAGGAAATTTACTTCTAAACATTGCAACCTCCAAAGGGATGAATTTGAGAAAACTTGGCTTTTGCTAAAATCAGGTCCCCCTTGGGAAGTCAGATTTAATCATTTGGGATTGTGATCTCGCTTCCTGCTTGAGACATGTTAACTAAGGCAACATTTGTGTTTGTTGATAGGGATGGTGACAGGTTCTTAAAAACATCCTAGAGCAAATTCCTATTTTTTTCTTTTTCTTTTCAAGTAGAACACAAATGCTTATTTTACTATTTTTATTACTATGGAAGGGGACAGATAGTTTTTTAAAATAATCTTTTAATTTTTAATTACAGGTGGCATACTATATTATTCAGTTTCAGATGTACAACACAGTGATTAGACATTTATGTAGTTTACAAAGTGATCACCCTGATAAATCTAGTACCCATCTAACATCACACATAGTTATTACAATATTATTGACTATATTCCTTATGCTCTACTTTACATTCCCACAACTATTTTGTAACTACCAATTTGTACTTCTTAATCCTTTCTCATTTGTCACCACCTCCCGCCGCCCCACAAACTTCCTTCTATCTGGCAATCATCAAAATGTTCTCTGTATCTATGAGTTTGATTCTGTTTTGTT
>NW_011889010.1:464141-468232 GCF_000151845.1 Pteropus vampyrus
GTAGAAAATCGGATGCCAGTTTCCTTTTCACTTTTCCAGGCAGTATATGGACTTTTGGAAGGGACCTTTTGAGACATGGTGCCTCAGCTTAATGGACATGTTCCTGGTAGGAATTTCAGGCCAAGGTGGAGGATAGTATTTAAGAATCTCCAGGACCTCAGAGATGCCAGAAATTATGCAGTAAAGGACACACTGATATTTTACCTCTATGTAACGCCACCCTGGGTATAGTTCTAATTCTTCACTAACCATGAAGATTAGAACAAGTCACTTAACTTCCTCAAGTTTCAATTTCCTGAATTGTAAAGGGGGATAACAAATACCTATCTAATGTAAAAAGTAATGGGATCACTTACAAGAAATTGTTCTGTTAACTGCAAGGTACTACCCAATAATTAATAATAACAGTCCCTACAAAACCTTTGATGAAAAGATATCAACATTTCTGGTTTCCTGATCATCGTGGGCTATGAAAGTGTCAAACCAAGCCCGTCAGAGAAGTGCAGAGAATGATGCCAGGACAATTCAAAGGGAAACTTTTCATTCTGCTTTGAGTTGGCTGTTTCCTTTCAACTTTGCTTTGGTCCCTTCTATATCTGAAAATTTTGCTTTTCTTCCATTAACTTAATAAGCCAGGGACACTCACACTGACCCCCTTGATTTATAAGACAGTCACAGTGCTTCGGAAAACAGCTAGTGACACAGCCCCTCCTCCACCTTCAGTTCCCACTGGCAGTTAGACATCTCAAAACCTTGCAGAAGCCCGTGGATTAGTTATTGTTCCCATTCATTCCCCAGCTACCTTCATGTCACTTCCACTCATTGCTGTCTTATCTTTTGGGTGACTTGACCTTCCTTTAGAGTTTCTAAGAAAGACTGCTTTGTATTTTCTTTAAGAGAGGGTAAGCCCGACATCCCTAAGTTTGGGCACAGTGTAATTTCCGCCTATATGCTCATGTAGTATTTAGCCCTTGCTAGTCATTTCACTATAGCCTAAGATGGTTTGTGTAATGATCATGCTTGGTCAGGCTCCACTCCCCCTTCTTTCCTAACAAAGCTTCGATTGTGTTCATCTATCCTTCGTTCCCCATGTAACCATGTGCCTGTGGAAGCTGACCTCACCCCAGCTCTTGAATAGGCCTGATTGGGAAAGGATTTTCCTTTCCTCTGTGCCAGTGGTTCCTACTGTGAGGTCTCCGTAAAAGTCTTCCCTACCCCGAAGAGATGGTGAAGTGTCTGGATGAGATGTTGAGAATTGTTGTTGCCGAGTGGGTAACAGCCTCATATTAAAGCCAACACCCTGAATGACAGAGAGATGAAAAAACCTGAATTCTTAGTGACATTGCCAAGTCACCAAATCAATCAGTTCTGGAACCTGCATTCCTTCTGGCCTTCCTGTTATATGAGATAATCAAGTTCTTTATTAATTGATCAGGGGTTTCTGTTACTTGCAGCTAACAGCATTCTAATACACTCAGTTGCTGGTCAGGAGACGAGTCTAGGTCACTTGACAAAGATACAGTGCACACTTGACCTACTATTGAGTCCCAGAAACAGTACCCCAAATCAATCTACTGAGCTTCTTAAACCAATAGCATTTTCACTCACTCTCGCCATTCTTACTACCATGTAAGGTGGTAGTAATTAAGAGACATTTTCTGCCAGTTTGTAGGTTCTATTGTAAGATAGTGATATTCATTCTTTTTTTATCATTAAAAAATTTTAATTATAGTTGACATACAATAGTATATTAGTTTCAAGCATTTAACAGTGATTAGACATTTATATAACCTATGAAATGATCACCCTGATAAATCTAGTACTAATCTGACACCATACAGTTATTACAATACTACTGACTATATTTCTCATATTATTTTCTACATCCCATGACTATTTTGTAACTGCCAATTTGTACCTCTCAATCCCCTCCCCACCCTTATCCCCTTGAATCTGGAAACCATCAAAATGCTCTCTGCATCTATGAGCTTGTTTCTGTTTTCTTTGATCATATATCCTGTTCTCTAGATTTCACATATAAGTGAACTCATATAACATTTATCCTCTGTCTGACTTGCTTCATTCAGTGCTATACCCTCTAGGTCCAACCATGTTGCTGCAGATGGAAAGATTTCATTCTTTTTTATAACTGGGAAATATTCCATTGTGTATATATATATATATACCACTTCTTCTTTATCCATTTATCCATTGATGGACACCCATCAATATCTTGGCTATTGTAAGTAATGCTGGAAAGAATATATGGATGCACATGTCCCTCTGACATAGTGTTTCGAGTTTCTTTAGATAGATACCCAGAAGTGGGATAGCTGGCTCTTGTTATAGCCTTTGTTTTAAAGTCCATTTTGTCTGGTATTGCTACCTCAGCATCTTCTGTTTGTTTGTTTGTTTGTTTCCATTTTCATGAAATGTCTTTCGCCATCCCTTTACTTTCAGTCTATGTGTATCTTTCAATCTAAAGTGAGTCTTGTAGGCAGTATATGTAAGGGTCTTGTTTTTTTTTTATCCATTCAGGCACCCTATCTTTTGATTGGAGCATTTAATCCATAAACATTTAAAGTAATTGTTGATAGATATGTAGTTATTGCCATTTTGTTATTCATATTTTTGATCTTTCTTTTTTCTCCTTTCTTCTTAAAGAAGTCCTTCCGACATTTCCCGTAATACTGGTTTGGTGGTGATGAACTCCTTTAGCTTTTTCTTGTCTGGGAAGCTCTTAATCTATTTTTTGATTCTAAATGATAACTTTGTTGGGTAGAGTCACCTTGGTTGTAGATCCTTGCTTTTCATCACTTTGAATATTTTGTGCCAATCCCTTCTGGTCTGCAAAGTTTCTGTTGAGAAATCAGCTGACAGTCTTATGGGAATGCCCTCATAGGTAACTAATTGTTTTTCTCTTGCTGCTTTTAACATTCTCTTTGTCTTTAACCTTTGGCATTTAATTATGATGTGTGTTGGTGTGGGTCTCTCAGGGTTCATCTTCTTTGGGAACCCCCGCAACTCCCGGGGTTAAAAGGCCAAAACAATCAACAAAATAAGGAAAATTTTCATCATTATTTCTTGAAATAGATTTTAAATTCCTTGCTTTCTTTCTTCTCCTTCTGGTATCTCTCTGATGTGACTGTTGGCATCCTCATTTTGGGGGGTTCTTTTATCTTGTTGCTGTTCTGATTGGGTGTTTCTGCTACCTTATCTTCCAAATTGCTCATTCAGTCCTCTGCTTCATCTAATCTAGTATTAGTTCCCTCTAATGTATTCTTTATTTTAGTTATTACATTCTTCATTTCTAACAGGTTCTTTTTCATGTTTTCTATATCCATTTTTACATTTCCCATCTCTGTTGAAGTTCTCATTGAGATCATTGAGCATCCTGATAACCAGTGTTTTCAACTTTGCATCTGGTAGATTGCTTGTCTCTATTTTGTTCAGTTCTTTTTCTGGAATTTTGTTCTATTCTTTCATTTGGGACATGTCTCTTTGTTTCCTCATTTTGGCTGCCTCCTTGTGTTTGTTTCTATGTATTAGGTAGAGTTGCTATGTCTCCTGGTCTTAATAGAGTGTCCTTATGTAGTAGGTGTCCTGTGGGGCCCAGTGGCACAGTCTCCTTGGTCACCTGAGCCGGATACTCCAAGTGCGTCCTTCATGTGGATTGTATATGCCCTCCTGTTGTAGTTGAGCCTTGGTTGTTGTTTGCACATCAATGGGAGGAAGTGACTCTCAGGCTGATTGGTTTGAGTACTGGCCAGTGAATACAGTAGAAGAGCTGTTGTGCAGAGGCTGACCCTATGGGGCAGGATTTGCTTTAGCAGAGCTCTTGTGCTTGCTCAGTATGCCCTTTGGATCTGTGTTTTGTGGAGGTTGTTGGGTGATGCTTTGATGTGATCTGAAACTAGACACTTGGTGTTGGTTCTGTGGCTTCTTGGGAGGGGCTGTGTTGCAGGCTAAGGTCAGCTTCTGCCTATGCCCTGCCTGGGGTTATGTGGTATGAGCTACAAAGTGTTCTTCAGCTGACTGTCACTTGTGATAGGCTTGGCAGTTCTTGGGAGAGGCTAAGCTGTGAACCGAGG
>NW_011889010.1:476277-477525 GCF_000151845.1 Pteropus vampyrus
AAGCATTGCTGCCCCAGCTTTTTGTTTATTTGTTTCCATTTTCATGAAACATCTTTTTCCATCCCTTTACTTTCAGTCTATGTGTGTCTTTCGATCTGAAGTGAGTTTCGTGTAGGCAGTGTATCTAAGGATCTGGTTTTCTTATCCATTCAGGCACCCTATCTTTTGATTGGAGCATTTCATCCATAAACATTTAAAGTACTTGTTGATAGATATGTAGATATGTAGTTATTGCCATTTTGTTATTCCAATTTTCGATCTTTTTTTTCCTCCTTTCTTCTTAAAGAGGTTCCTCCAACATTTCCTGTAATATTGGCTTGGTGGTGATGAACTCCTTCAGTTTTTGCTTGTCTGAAAAGCTGTTTATCTGTCCCTCGATTCTAAATAATAGCTTTGCTGGGTAGAGTCATCTTGGTTGTAGATCCTTGCTTTTCATCATTTTGAATATTTCGTGCCAATTTCTTCTGGCCTACAAAGTTTCCGTTGAGCAATCTGCTGACAGTCTTATGAGAGCTCCCTTGAAGATAACTAATTGTTTTTCTCTTGCTGCTTTTAAGATTCTCTTTGTCTTTAACCTTTGGCATTTATTTATGATGTGTCTTGGAGTGGGACTCCCAGGGTTCCTTTGGGACTCTTTGCGCTTCCTCGGTTTATATGCCTACTTCTTTCACCAGGTTAGGGAGGTTTTTCATCATTATTTCTTGAAATAGGTTTTCAGTTTTTGCTCTTTCTCTTCTTCTGGTTACCCCCATGATGCGAATGCTGGTAAGCTTGTTGCTGTCCCAGAGGCCCCTTAAACTATCCTCATTTTTGTGGTTCTTTTTTCTTGTCGCCATTCCAATTGGGTATTTTCTGTTACCTTATCTTCCAAATCACTGATTTGATCCTCTGCTTCATCTAACCTACTGATGATTTCTCCTAAGTTATTCTTCATTTCAATTATTGTATTCTTCAATACAATGGTTCTTTTTCATGTTTTCTATCTCCATTTTTATGTTTTCTATCTCTTTGTTAACGTTCTCACTGAGTTTATCTGTTCTTCCCCTAAGTTCATTGAGCATCCCTAGAACTAGTGTTTTTAACTCCGCATATGGTAGATTGCTTGTCTCCATTTTGCTTAGTTCTTTTTGTAGAGCTTTGCTCTGTTCTCTCGTTTGGGGCATGTTTCTTCCCCCTCCCCCCATTTTGGATGCCTATTTGTGTTTGTTTCTATGTATTAGGTAAGACTGCTATGTCTCCCAGTCTTAG
>NW_011889010.1:477575-487856 GCF_000151845.1 Pteropus vampyrus
TGTATTAGGTAGAGTTGCTATGTCTCCTGGTCTTAATAGAGTGTCCTTATGTAGTAGGTGTCCTGTGGGGCCCAGTGGCACAGTCTCCTTGGTCACCTGAGCCGGATACTCCAAGTGCGTCCCTCATGTGGATTGTATATGCCCTCCTGTTGTAGTTGAGCCTTGGTTGTTGTTTGCACATCAATGGGAGGAAGTGACTCTCAGGCTGATTGGTTTGAGTACTGGCCAGTGAATACAGTAGAAGAGCTGTTGTGCAGAGGCTGACCCTACGGGGCAGGATTTGCTTTAGCAGAGCTCTTGTGCTTGCTCAGTATGCCCTTTGGATCTGTGTTTTGTGGAGGTTGTTGGGTGATGCTTTGATGTGATCTGAAACTAGACACTTGGTGTTGGTTCTGTGGCTTCTTGGGAGGGGCTGTGTTGCAGGCTAAGGTCAGCTTCTGCCTATGCCCTGCCTGGGGTTATGTGGTATGAGCTACAAAGTGTTCTTCAGCTGACTGTCACTTGTGATAGGCTTGGCAGTTCCTGGGAGAGGCTAAGCTGTGAACCGAGGCTGGCTGCTGCTAGTGCTAGGCTTGGGCCCACTTAGCAAGAGATATGGGCATTCTGAGGCCAGACGTTGCTTGTTTGGGGTTTGCGATTCTTTGAGAGATTTTAGGGAAGTCTGCAGCATGAGCCAAGACAGGATATTTGTATAGAAAAGACACAAAAGGCTTGGGTGGGCCTGCAAGTTGGCTGGCGCAGGATCTTAAGGAATCACCAGGGCAGGGCCAACAGTGTTAGCTAGCTTGATGGAGACCCAGATATTGTGTCTGCCTGGTTCTGCATGCTGGGCGAGGGGAGAGCTCAACAAAGGAACAATGGCTTCTGCTAGCACTTCTGTCTGGGAGAAATCTGCCCCGCCAGCCCTCTCCCTGAAGCCAGACAACTTAGTTTCTCTCAGTATGACCCAGGCACCTTTTGTACTGCTGCCCCAGAGCTGGAGCTCAGAACAAGTGAGTCCATCTGTGAGTAAGTCCATTTGTGGGCCCTTTCAGAGGAATGTCTGGGACTTCAGCTGACCTCTCTCTCACTCAGCCACAATCTTTGCTAGTTTTCACAGCCAAAAGTTGTGGGTACTTCTCTTCTCAGCACTGGAAACCTGGGCTGGGAAACCTGTTATGGGGCTGGGACCACTCTCTCCTTAGGGGGAGACATCCCTCTGATTTTTAACTTCCATAAGTGGATGTGGGACCAGCCCATTCTGCTTCCATGCCCCTTCTACCGGTCTCCATGTGGCTTCTTATGCATGTATTTAGTTGTAAGACTTTGGTTCAGCTAGGCTTCAAGCCATTCTAAATGATGGTTGTTCTGTAGTTTAGTTGTAATTTTGATGAGGTCATGAGAGGAGGCAAGCACAGCATTTTCCTATTCTTCCATCTTGACCAGAATCTTCTTAATGTTCAGATTCATTCTTAATCATTCTTACCTGGTTCTATTTCCTTTAGGTTTCAAGTCTCATTTGCTAACTTAATTGCTTGGTGTGTGTAGTTTTCTTCATTTTGATGAGAAATATATCCTTTAGTTACATAGAACAAGGAGCCTACAGGGAGGGAGATATTTATCAAGTAGCAAGACCTTGTTGTTCCTAGGAAGCCAGTTTTGGGGGCCCACGATTCTGCATAGAAAGAGTTTCTGGGGGCTGCATTGATTAATATTCCTCAGATGAACATAGTGAGAGGGTATCGTTTCCACCATTCTGTGCAAGACTCTCTGATGCCCTGTCAGCTGGAACAGCGTGTTCTTCCTCTTAGCAACGATGTATTGTCCGTCTCACAGGGATGGTAGAAAGTGGACGAAGCCATTTTTAAAAGCCAATTCTTCACACTTGCACATAGATGATCGATATGCTACTAGATGGAAATTAGGAAAGAAAGGACCAATGGGGAAACTGAGGGATAAAAGAAGCTATAAAGAGATTAATTTCATACATCCAAATGGATTCAATAATAAGATCTAGTCATGAAGTCATATTGAGCACCTCCCAAGTGCAAGTTTTGCCGGGAGGGGCACTGAGATATTTTCTCTGTCCTTGAGGTTTTATTGTCTAGTTGAAAGATGATATAAACAAGCAAAAAGTTACTTTTAAGTATAATACTAGCTGAATAGAAGATATGAATAATTGCTCTGGACCACAATAGAAGCGCTATCATGAAAAGATAAGTCATTATTTTTTTCAAGTTTTCAAATGAAATGTATAGATAATAAACTAGAGAAGAAAGAACATTTGGGGTTACAATGGACTAAAAAACTACGGAGGACACGGGAATGATTTCATTACCATCACTGTCATAATTGCTATTACGATTGTTATTCTGACAGTAACAGCTTCTATTAACTGAGCATCTACTATAAACCAGTGCTAGGCACTGTACTATACTATAGTCACTAAATCTTCACAACAGCATTTTCAGGTATTACCCTCATTTTGTGATAATGAAACTGAGAATTTGCTGCATAGAGATTTTTAAAACAGCTTTATTGAGATATAATTTAAATAACATACAATTCACCCGTTTAAAGCATATGGTTCAATGGCTTTTAATATATTCGCAATTATGTAACCATCACCACAATCAATTCTTGAACATTTTCATCACCCCACAAAGAAACCCAGAACCCATTAGCCCTTTTTCTCCCCAACACCCCAAGATCTTTGCTTAACTTTAGCCTTTTAACTCAGGCCTGTTGGGTACTGAAGAATTTTTTAAAGCTTACAACCCCTGAATTATTAGAATATTACTGGGACCCACGCCCTACTTGTTTTGAGACTTATTCTGACAAGATAGGTCAGTGGATGATTTAGTTCAAATATGAGGATGAATTTCTGGATGAATTCTTACTAAATAGTATCTATCGTGTTCGCTTTTCAAAGGCACTAATCGGGATAGGAAGTTCTAGAATTGCACTTTTAGGCCATTTCTCTCTTCTATGTTTATATGCTGCCTAAGGCTGGGACTGTTGAAAACTTCAAATAAAATTTTCTTTGCAGTTTGGGCTGAGCGCTGAGAGCTCTGATTCACAGATGACTAAACAAACAACGCTTAACATCCTTGGTCTCACCTTCAAACGGGGAAATCGCTTACTAAATAGCAGGTTTTACAAAAGCAAGGGCCCTGCTCTCCTTTCATCACCACGGCGTAGCCAAGTTGGAAACTGGTACATGTCCCTGTTATCGAACTCCCAACAGATCCCTCTGTGTTGAGAGCCAGTCAACGAGAATTTAACCATGGTGTCTACACAGAAAAACGCAGTGAATTTGGGATGTGAAATCTAAAACTGGATGTTAAAAACATCAACATGCAAGCACTAGGTTATTAAGGCATAAAGCAAGAACCCGGAATCTTCTGATACTTTAAGTAAGTTAAGGACAGGAAATCAGAGCGTGTTGGACTTCGAACGGGTCTGTCCAGAGTGTTCTCAGCCCTGAGATGGACAGAATATTAAGTAACTTGTCTAAAATCACACAGCTATTTAGCGGAGGAAGAACTGAGCTTTAAACCCAAGTCCGCCTGATACCAAAAGGCATTTTCTTGCCACTATACCAATACGATGACAGCAAGAAAAAGCATGGAGAAAAGTCAAAAATCCAAGAAAGTGAGTGTTAAACAGAACATATTTTGGGCATCCAAGAGGGAGAGTGGAAATTACTTCTTGGCAGCAGAAAAGGTTGTCCCAATACTTAGAGACTATTTAGAAGGAAGGTAGCAGAAACTCTTTCCTTTCAGTTTGCTTCAACTCTGGGCTTCTGTTTGCTCTTCCGGAATATGACATGTGGGTGCTGGGTGGGGGGAACAGAGCCTGAAACAGTAATAAGCCTCTCATCTCTAGTGGTCTACTAACCTTGCAGCATATTTATTTCTCGATCTTTTAAACTTGATGGAGCAAATCATGGCCCTCGCATCAATTCTCACTTACATGTAACGGTGCCAGTGGTGTGCCATCTTTATCTTTCATGCCACACAGGAGAGATGTGAAGAGAAACAAGTTCAGACACATGGGTGGGGGCCGTGAACCTCCCTCTAGTCTCACCTGACCGGGAATTGTCCTGGTCTCTTCCTTGGGCTCCTGCTAAGAGCCTGTGGAGAAGAATGAGATCATGTCTGAAAAGTGAACTGAACTTCTTGAAGCAAGAAGCTAAATAACTCCAAGGCCTACAAGTGCCATTATCTCTCTCCCATTTCTAATCCTGATTCAAGGACCAGATTGAGTTTATCTTTTCAAAGAACTGGTCAGCTCTCGAATCGAAGAGCTGAGTCCTCTTGTTTTCCTCTTCGGAGTTTTCAAATGATGTTGAGAGCACCTAATGCCATGGCAACGAAAGCTGTGAAAAACCTAACCCAGAAACGTGGGCTGGATAGGACTTCATGGAGATGGCAGCCTCTGAAAGGCAAGAGTCATCCTCCCAGAGGCAGACGGGAAGCTGGTCCTTTGCTCCATTGTGATGCTGTCCATTAAGGCTAGGATCTTAGGGAGGTGGCATGCCAGGGAGCAAATGCATGTGCTGTGGTGTCATGTGGTGCTCAGTCTGAATGCCAGCTCTTATACCTACCAGCTGTGTGACACTTGGTGGGCTGATCAACTTCCCTGAGCTGATGCCATAGAACTGTTGCATGGATTCTATCAGAGGATGAATAATTGGAAGTGCTTGGCGCATATTAGATGCTCAACCAATAGAAATCATTATGGCCTATTTTAAACATTGGTTTCCTTAACTCTTGCTCCAACTTCTCTACTGGCCAGTCTCTGATGATGTGGTTTGTCTATTCACAAGGGCACATGTGAGAACAAACACCCATGTCTCAGGCTTACTTAGATTTGGGAGGATCCAGGGGAAAAAATACCTGAAATTGTCTTTGTACATGAAGCTCTTTCCTGTTCAAGATGCGATGATAATGGAGGGAAGAGAAAATTTGCAGGCAGAGAGCTAGGGATGGGAAAATCTGGGTTCCTGCATCCCCAACTCACAGAGAGATCCTAGGTCATTACCTCTCATCATCTTTGGACTTTGGCTCAGTCATGTGGGTTTCAAAAAGGTGCAAGCTCTTTTGAAAAAACACACAGAGTTTGGACAAGGTTACCCTCTTCTGCAAAATACCTTTTTATTCAGCTCCCTGAAAACTGAAACCTTACTGCCAGCACCTCCTCCCCTGGAGAAATCTAAATAGAGTTTTTGTTTGCTGGGTCGAATGTACTCACTGAACAAATCACTGAGTACATCATGGCCCTGGGAAGGTTGGGAAATGACAGACCCGTGCAGGGGTGAGGGGGGACAAGAACATAGAAAACCAAAGCTGCGAGGCCCCAGCTTATCCTCTACCTTCAGCATTTTTCTAAGCGCTGAACCATTGGCCACTTAGCAATCAAAGCCCTGTGTATCAGTAGAGAGCATAGAAGGACTCAGGAGCTCATTGTGTACCCTTGGGAAGATCATGCCACATCACTGGGTCCAAAGTCCACATCTGTAAAATGGTGGGGGGAGGGGGTTTGGTCCCTTTCAACTCTGGAACTCAGATTATGTGCTCCTGTGGGAGAATGCTGCCCTGAGTTCAGAGGGGTGGGGGGCGGGTAGCAGCTAGGAGCTCTGTGATAGGCTCTCAGTTCCAGCCTCTCTGCTGCTAGAAGCCTGCTCAGAGAAAAACGTGAGAGCTCATGGCTGAACGGAGTTTCTCTTCCTCTCTCTTGCAAAGCCCTCAGTGAGAGAAATGTCTGATTGGAGAGTGGAATTTTACAGGAAGTGGGTGGTGATGCTTTGAAGGAAAACCCTCACCCCTTCATGTGTAGTATTATTTTATTTTTTCAATAAATATTTGTCAAGCACCTATGGTAAGTCAGGTACTTGTTCTCATCAGTATACAAAATACTCAAAAATTCATCTCTTTGTAAAGGATATGCTTTAGTGCAGGGAGATAGACAGTAAAAATAAATGTAGAAAATGATTTCTAAAAGTGTTTCGTTGGCAATAGAGATTATGGGAGACACAGAATTAGGGTAGTGATTGTGGGGTTATGATGAAGGGCGGGGTGGAGGTTATAATTGAAATAGGTGACTTTTGAATGAAGATTGGAAGGATATTGGCTGGCCAAGGGGAAAACATTATTTAGAATGTAACTACATATTAATATTCACAAAATGCCCTTTAACGATGCTATTCATTAGTGCTTATTTGTTAATAATTAATAAATGAGCTATCATCTGTCCATTTTTTTCCTAAAGGCTCATGCAGGCTTTGTGTCTCCTCGGTCGTCTAACTTTTTTTTCTTTGTTTCCCTCTCCTATGGCGGTCCACGTTTCTTCCCTTATTTCTTCCACAGTCACCTGGGATTTTTCCACCCTGATTCTTTCTCCTTCCTCGGCCCCGCCCCCACCTCCCCTTCCCGCTGGCTCCCCCCACCCTGCTCTGCTCAAGCTCCCCTGCCAGCCTGTCAGTTTCAGTCCAATGCTACGAGCAAATAGAGTGGAACAGCCCGGCTGAGGGAGACCAAGAGGAAGGAAAACCCTTAAGCAGTCAGAGCGCATTGTGGGGACACCCTCCAGGGCCCTGAGGCACTTTCATTGGGCTCTCACTTCCAGCGTTGGGGACAATGCTGGATGCAGAGGCAGGAGGCTCCCAACCCCTTTCTGATGAAGCAGGCCACCTCCAGGAAAGACATCTAGATGCAAGCCTCTGCTTCCTGAAATTGAGAGTAAGGATAATGATAATATTCATTATCATACTCGCTCAGGGTTCTTGTGAAAGTTGAATTAAAAAATAATGTGACAGTGCTTTGGTATGTGCCGTACTAAAACTCAAGACATCATTATGCTGGTCGCAGGGTTGGAGGCCCCGTGCTGGGTACGGAGGGGCTAGCAATGAATAGACCTCTCCCCTGCCCCGCACTGCCTGCGGGAGTTTGTGTTTCCCTGTGGCAGGGAGAGAGGTGTGCTACTCACAGTAACAGAATGCAGACTACGACAAAGCGGGTCACCCAGCTCTGTCCTGGCCTGAGGACTGGGAACCACCCCTTCTTTGTATTGGCCTAGTGTAATCTAAATGTAACTGTGACTGGAATATGCTGACGTTCCAGTAAGATTGGACTAAAAACGTGCAGTGTGAGGACATGTGTACATGTGGGAGGGGGCTTCCGTTTCACAAGGAATTTGATGAGCTGACATGTCAGGTAGCACTGAGGATGCTGAGCCTGGTGGGATAAAGGTAAAAGGGCTGGGGGAGTGGTTAGGGTGCTAGGGGAGAGCCCTTTCACTGCCTGGAGGACCCATCCTCATTGATAGCCATTACAGACTTCACTGGTCTTTTAGACCCCTAGGTGAATAAGGGTGTATTTTGACATTCTATTTTTTTATTGCAGAACAATTGTATGCAAGAATGTTTGTTATTAGTATTTATTTCTGAATTACCTACTTGTGCTGTGCACTCATTTTCCATTGCTTTATTTGTATTTTAAAAAATTTATTGGGGCACTTAATTTATTATGAATAATACCCCTTATTGGCCAGGAGTTTTTCCAGTTTTTATTTTGTTTGTATATAGTATTTTTTACACCTTTTTCGGGGTATAATTTGCATACAATAAACTGCACATATTTTAAGTATTCAGTTTTATGTGTTTTGAAATATTTATACATCGGTGAAATCATCATCACAGTCAGGATAAAATGCATTTTCATCACTCTCCAAAGCATTCCTGAGTTCCTTGATAATCTTTCCTTTCCCTGCCTTCATCTCTAGGCAACCATTTCTTCTCCTTTCTGCCACTATAAATTAGTTTACATTTTCTAGAATTTTATATAAATGAATTATCTAGTATGTACTTTTGTTTAATCTGGCTTCTTTCGTTCAGCATAATGATTTTAGGGTTCATCCATGTCATTGCAAGTGTCAGCAGTGTACTCTTTGTTGCTGAGTAGAAGTCCATTGTATGGATGTACCCCCATTTGTGTATCCATTCACCTATCAATAGACATTCGGGTTGTTTCCAGTTGGTGGCTATTAAAAATTGAGCTTCTGTGAACATTCGTGTACAAGCCTTTGCATGACAAATAGAATTTTGGCAGCTATTTATGAAAACATATTACAGACAGAGGGAGAACCTGGCCACAGAGAGGTACATATAGGACACGGACAGGGAACGGTATTATGACGATCTGGGGGAGCTAGAATACAGGATGTAAACTTAAAGGGCAAGAAGAGAAGAGAGAGCAGGTTGGAGTCAGAGCCATTCATTTCCTGCCAGGATTCTGACTGATCAAATGTCAAATCCGAGTAAAATTCCACTCGGCTCTCCTGATACGCCTGCCAAGTGATTCATTGCACCTGGGTGAACCAACATGGTGCCTTGAGCAGTTGGCCCATCGCACATCTTGTGCTGGCCACTGGAAGCCTTAAGTCTCCCTGCAGGTTGTGCTAGAGCCTCAGAGACCTGTTTCCACTTCTCCCTCCTGCAGCTGATCACCGCCGGGAGCCCTTCACTTCAGGCTGGCTTCTCCCACACCCACTCCTGTGCTTCTTTGCACAGGCATGGGAAACCTCAGTCCCCTTTACTCCATGCTTATAGGCTCCTCCAGTCCATTCTAGCACATACTGTGTAGAGCCAAGATCTTTTCTTGTAAGCCAGGCCATGTTTTAGAGTGAGATTTGTCATTGTAGTTTCTTCTATCAGCATACCAGCTGACAGGAACATAAGCTGCATTATGGTTATGTTGACTAAAGATCATAGAATACGAATAGCAGATCAATGGTTTCATACCTGTTCTAATTTATCTTTCGGCAGTGGCCGATCTCTAATTCTTGGTCTACTTTTCTTAATTAGGCTGCTAATATGTTCCTTGCTATAGAATTTTTGCTCTTTTCAGAGTTCACCAGCTTGCTCCCCACACCACTCCTTTTCACAGGCCGGCGTTCTCCTGGTCTCAGCAAACAACTGTACTGGGGCAATCACAGAAGGAACACAGGGATAGATAAAGATGGCTACACAGGGCTTCACATTCTCCACATTGGGCAGGGGTACAGCTTCCTTATGTCACTCAGGTATTTTATTCATTTGGTTTCAGAGGATGTTCGATGCCTGGCATCTGCACTTGAAGAAGTTGCTACTGACTCCTTAGAGTAGATTTGCTTGTGTTTTTTTTTTCCCCCTCCAACCATGCAGACCTACCCAGGCTCTATTAGCCTCCCTTATGTACTTGCAAAATTCAGTGCTTAAATTATGTTGTGGAACAGAGTGAATTAAACTAAGCAATTGTGTGTCCATGATCTTCTAAGTTCTTGTTAACTCCTGCTCCAATGTTAGGAGACCCAGAGGCAGTGATCTAGAACTCCGAAGAAAAGATACTGACCTGAAGCCCAGAGATTTGGCCTTCGATATTATCTGCTTTTCGCTGGCCAAGGTCCACACACGAGGAGTTCTACCTCTCTGAGCTTCACCATCTATTTGTATGATGAAAGGGCCTTTCCCGCTTGACCTTTCTGATTTCATGTAATTTCTTTCCTATCTGCCTGACTGTATTCCCCAAACATTTATTTGAGGGTTGACTATGTGCTAAGCATAGTTAAGTATGTGTGAGACATGATTTTTGCCCTTAAAGAAATCCTAGTCTAGAGGACCTGGAGAATTGATATGCTGGGAAGGGGATCATCGGGCATCAGAATAAGCTGAGGCGCCAGCTAAGAATGCTGATTCCTGGGCCCCACCTCCAACATATTGAATTAAAATATCTGGTTCTTATGTACAATAAGGTGAAGAACTCTTTCTGTGCTGGATTTGGATGATGGTGCTGACGGACCACAGATGGAATGCCCAGCAAGGGGTGACTGCCCCAGAGAGGATGGCACTCATCCCTGTATCACCTTTATGTTCTTTGCCATGCTGGGCGTTCATGCTCTATTATTTGTTTTCTTTAAATTTGTTCATTTAAAGATTCGAAATATATGTATTTAAAGTGAAAACTTTATGCCATAAACGTAGATGGTAAGCAAATACTGCTTACTATAATAAATGGCAACCATAAAAGGAACACAATGGGGAAAAAAAGATTACCTGATGCCAGGAAGACACTGCTTAGGAAATAGCCCACATTTTTGATTTCAGTTGAAGTAGGAAATCAGCCCGTGTTAGGTGGGAGTTTGTGCTCAGAAAAAGGTACCCCAGTTCCTGAAATGGAGTCAGTTTAATGTTGTTGATGCTAAACACTTAAATGTTGAATAAGAAGAGAAATTTTCAAATTTATTTCCTTGAACTTTCTTTAA
>NW_011889010.1:488661-494699 GCF_000151845.1 Pteropus vampyrus
TCCTGGGCCCCACCTCCAACATATTGAATTAAAATATCTGGTTCTTATGTACAATAAGGTGAAGAACTCTTGCTGTGCTGGATTTGGATGATGGTGCTGACGGACCACAGATGGAATGCCCGGCAAGGGGTGACTGCCCCAGAGAGGATGGCACTCATCCCTGTCTCACCTTTATGTTCTTTGCCATGCTGTGCGTTCATGCTCTATTATTTGTTTTCTTTAAATTTGTTCATTTAAAGATTCGAAATATATGTATTTAAAGTGAAAACTTTATGCCATAAATGTAGATGGTAAGCAAATACTGCTTACTATAATAAATGGCAACCATAAAAGGAACACAATGGGGAAAAAAAGATTACCCGATGCCAGGAAGACACTGCTTAGGAAATAGCCCACATTTTTTATTTCAGTTGAAGTAGGAAATCAGCCAGTGTTAGGTGGGAGTTTGTGCTCAGAAAAACGTACCCCAGTTACTGAAATGGAGTCAGTTTAATGTTGTTGATGCTAAACACTTAAATGTTGAATAAGAAGAGAAATTTTCAAATTTATTTCCTTGAACTTTCTTTAAAAAACCTTTTACATAAAGACCAATGTATAAAACAGATTAAAACCAACGGCAGCAGCAACAATAAACAAAAGAGCTCCTATGAAAAAAGCCAGACTAGGGAGTCCAGTTAGACCCAAAGCATTTAGATTGCACTTTGAGAAGCATTGGCTTTGTGGCACTGGGGGATCTGGCAGGCCTGATAAGTAAGCAGAATCTGAGGACTTGAGCACAGTGACAGGATCCTGCAGTCTTTGTGCCAGTGGGGACTGTAGGAGAAACTTAAGGGGTAGGGGAGGGAGAATGATTACAAAAGGTTGGCCACATTTGGGGCACAGGGAGGACTGTGAGATTTTCTGACCTAGTAGTGAGGCTATTTTATTTTACTAGTTTTTTTAGATCCAAGGAAACAACAGGGCTATTTCTCTTTGTCTAGAGCAAACAGTTGGGTTTGTCGTTTGATTCAGGAGGGGCAAGGAAACCCAGCCACATCGATTAAGAAAGATGAATCATTCAGAGTATTTGTAAATGAAAGGGTTCCTGGAATTTGGAGTTGCCTGTGGTCTGGCTTCTGTCCCTGTCACTCTGGTGAATCAGGGAATCATCCGAGTCCAGAAAGAAGCATCATGTAATCATGCAAAACCTTTCTTGGGAATCTTTCATGACACCTAATTGGAAGACATTTTGACTCTGAGAAAAAGTCTAGAGTGAATCCATGTGATTAATTTTGGAGGAAAACCAGAGTTTGATTAAGTTGTAATTAATCACATGAGAAGTTTAGTCCAGATGGTAGCCAACTGTAGTGGACACCATGGCATTCTACCCAGATCCCTTTTTCGGACAGTGCGCCCATCTCCTGGCCACCAAGAATACTGAGCACAGTGAAGGCTCAGAGTTGTGTCCCTTGCTGAGATTTGCTTTTGACAGCAGGGAACTGTCTCATGCAATGTTACATCCCCCTTGGGGTGGCCTGCTGATGACAAGCTGATATAGAAATACAAAGGCCAGACCCCTTGGCTTCATTGGGGGACAGCCCTGAAGGACCATCCCAACTCCAGAGCCCTCTGTAGGATTGATTCAGGTCACAGGTCAATCTCATCCTGGATCAGCTCCCAATTTCTTGTACTCTTGGTGACATTATGATACGAAACCAGACAATGGAATTAAGTGATATTAAGTTTCCAAGAAAGTGGAATTCTTCTGAAGATTAAGAATGCCTCCAGGAAACAAAACTGCTCAGAACTGCAGAACTGTATAGGGTTGCTTAAGCTTGCATTTAGGGGACAAATAATAAAGTCAGAGTCCATACAGGTAACACCCGAATGTGTATATACCCATATACAATTCAAGTATAAAAGTAGCTTCCCAATGAGTAGGTGTTCACCTGTGTGTACATCTGTTCCAGACCCAGTTTATACTTCTCTCCTGTTTGCTCAGCCTCACCTACCCTCTAGTTCTTGGCTGTTGATCAGCAAAGAACCCCAGCTGCTTCCTCTGTCATGCCGCCCCCTAACACTGCCATCTGTCTCAGTCTCCCTGAGTGAGGGCTGGACTTTGGCAAGGCCTCCATGACGTCTGCTGTGGTGGCAGCCACAGCAGCTCCAGTGCCCAGGAGTGACCCAATGCCCCTACAGAGGCTTTAGCTTCCTCATGTGTGATTTCAGGGAAAGCACCAGATGATGGGCATCAGACTTGGTTCCCTGAATGTCAGCCCGAAGGAGCTGGATAACACAACCTGAAAGCGTAGGTGGTTTTAACATCCCATTGGATGAAGTTTGACCAAGGAGAGGCAGGAGACAGGAAGAAACCAACAAATAAATGACTTTCTTTTTCTCCCAGTCATGGACTGTGCCAAGTACCTTGACTCCATATAGTCTTTCTGGAGACTCCCATTGTGACTAAGCAACTGGCTCTGCTGTTTTGTGAAGCTATAGCCAACTGGGTAATATACCACCTTGTATTTGTCTCCATCCTTCCCTGCCTCACTTCCCCTTTCCCCTCACCTTGATGGCCCTGTGATTGTATTGCAAATATATTGACTCATAAGATTTGCTTGACTGCTTTTTCAGAAACCTGGGGCAAGGGAGCATCTGAGAGCTTTTGTGTACATTTAAATGAATATTTTATATTTAAGTACTGTGTTTAGCATCCAAATGTGAATGAACTACCAACATGTGCATAACAACTGAACTTGAATGTATGTGGAACAGTTAAATGTGTATGTTACCACCTGAACAAATGTTGGAAACAGCTAAATTGGTATTCAGAGCTTGTAGGGTCAATGCATGTTAAAATTGGTGTATTAGTTATCTATTGCTGCATTATAAATCACCCCAAAACATAGTAGCTAGAAACAGCAAACATTTATTATCTGACAGTTTCTAAGTGGGTCAGAAATCTGGGAGCAGCTTAGCCAGCAATTCTGGTTCAAGGTCCCTTACTGAAGTTGTCAGCTAAGGCTCAAGGTTCAACTGGGGAAGAATCTGCTTGTATGCTTACTCATGTGGCTGTTGGCAAGCCTCAGGTCCTCTCCATGTGGGCCTCTCCACAGGGCTGCCTGGTGATGGGGCAGCTGGCTTCTTCTAGGAAGAGCAAGAGAGAGCCCCAAAAGGAAGCCTTAGTCTCTTTATAACTGAATCTTAAAGGGGACATACTATCATTTCTACCACATTCTAGTCATTAGAAGTGAATCAATAAATCAAGTCCACACTCAAGGGGAAGGCATTACACAAAAGAGTGAATATCAGAGGGTGGGGATGTTTGGAGGTTATTTCAGAGGCTACTTACCACAATGGGTAACTGTTCAGTTGTAATTTGTACTGACTGTCTCTGCTTAGACTTGGAGAAATCCCCAAAATATCTTGTCTTAGGACCCTCTTGGATTTATTTTAGAAATTATTCTGATCGAGCTGAGTAATTTCTGCTGTTTTTGTTTCCAGTTGTGTGGGATCTGAAAATCTGTTCTCCTATCTGTGCTGGAGATGGTATTTTGGTCAAAGCTGGGACAAGTGGGGCATTCAAGTGGCAGTAAAGGTGGACAGACTCTCCTGGAATGCCATGAGGACAAGTCATCCTGAGAGTGAAATAATGGGCCTTAGAAATAAGTCCTAAACTTTCTAGTTTTTATGGCCAATCTCCAATCTCACTTTTGTGTTTAAGAAGCAGAGAATTTAATGCAGCACCTCTCACTGGGACCTGCTGTCTCAGTCTTGAACTAAGCACCATGAGGGATGCACAGGTAAAGTAAGATAGAGTCTCTGTCCTCATAGAATTTATTTACATGAGCCTAGAGCTCAAAGGGGGAGGTCAAGGGTATAAGCATAAATTTGGGAAACATCGAGCTATAGGAATATTATAGAGATGAATGTAGATGGAGCCCAATGAGGCTAAAGACAGAGCCCTAAGCACTCTAATATTTAGTGATTAGGAAGAGGTGAAGTAGCCAGCAAGGAAGACCTGGTAGTCTCATCTTATTTTCCCCCAAGCAACATTTGATCCAGCGGGGCCAGAGGTGGGCTTGGTTAGTTTCTGGTTATGAGACTGCCTCTGGGACCTCCTGCAGCCAGTTCTAAGTCCCCAGAACCCTATCTGAAATAAGCACAGCCTCAGAGAGCTCTGAGAAGCAGTTTTTAAAAATAATTAATTTTTAAGAACAGTTTTAGGTTCACAGCAAAATCGAATGGAAGGTACAGAGATTTCATATGAACTCCCCACCCCTACATATGCGTAGCTTTCCCATTATCAACGTTCCCCCTTAGACAGTGCATTTGTTTTCACTCAGAGTCCAGTGAGTTACATTAGGGTACATTAGGGTTCCCTTTCGGTGTTGTATATTCTACGGATTTGGAAAGATGTATAATGACATGTATTCATCATCATACAGAGAAGTTTCACTGCTCTAAAAATTCTCTGTTTAGCTGCAGTTTTTAAAGCCTCTTTTAAAGGGCAAAGTGGAGGGGTTTGGGGAAGTAAAGGGGGCACTCTCAGCACCGCGGCTTCAAGGATAAACCCATATGCGCTTCTTAGTCTTGCAAAGAACGCTGAGTGCTCACGGTCTGCGGAAGTGGGGTTCGCAGCTGCTGCTGTCCGCTGCTGCTGTCCATCCCTGGACCCCAGGCCCAACAGCCTTGGCTTCAATCCTGCTAACTCTCACTCTCTGTTTTTCTGTTCCATTTATAGCACATGAGAATGTTTATCCAGTTTGTGAGTCAAGCTATCCATGTTTAAATGTTTTCTAAAATACATGTTATCTATCAATGCTGTGTGTTGGAGCAGAGAGGTCCACCAAAACTTGAACTTACTGCATCATCTTGATTGCAAGTTTCTGTAAGGTCTTTTTTTGGAGCCAGATTTACTTTCTTTTGGGTATCAATGATCCCTCAAATCTCAGACCCCAAAATTTGAGCCTAATAACAGGCGTAAGAAGGCCGAACTTTATATAGGTTTTACCAGAGGGAGATGAGAGAATATTGATTCTTGACTGTCAAATAAGAAAAATAATGTCTTGTTTTACATTGAGTTCCAATGAAATAATATAAGTGGACGTACCTTATAAGCTGTAAAGTGCCCTGTGAATTACAGTTGTTACTAAAGAAGGGTCATCAACAGGAAGGAGACTCTTTCCCTAGATTTGATTTGCAGAAATCTAGTGTACTCACTCTAATTTATTCATGCAAAGTGCAGTAAGCAGAACCCTGGGTTTAAAAAATGTATACTCACTCCTCATTTATCCCTCCCCTCAGGCTCTAGTGCTGTAACCAGATATACACCTGAGGCCATGCCAAAATGAATGGAAAAACATCTGGCCAATTTAATCAATCCAATAAAAGCAGTCTTTCAAATTGGTCCAAATATTTGGAGCACAGATCTCTAGGTAAATGACTGGCTGAATTTTCTGATTCAACTGATAATATGTTTTGGGGTTGTATAGACACTACTTAAGAGATCAAGGGTCAAGCAGCAAATCGGGAGTCTAACTGGGCTTAATACCGGGAGTCTTTGCATTGAACCAGGCTGGGCTCACCACCTGGTTCCTGGGGGCGGGCGGGAGTTCTGAAGATGTAAGGTGGAAGCCAGGGAGTCAGAGATATGAGCACCGGAAGGAGCTCTTCCAGTTTCATTTTTCTGAGCATTAGTCAGGGAGCTGCTTTCTGTTGGTCCCTGTCCTCTGACTCTTCCCAACTTCATTTTAAATGTCACGAGTGACAGATCACTTCCTAAGGGATGCCCCTTCCTTAATGTACCTGTTCTCTGGGGACCTGTTCCTTCCGGCTCTTCTCCCTGGAAGCCTCCATTTGGGTCAAGGCCACCCTGGGGGCTCTCAGCTTATTGAGACCAGCCTCTTCTCTTTCCCAGAATCACTTTATGAACTGAAACCAAAGACAGGCTCAGAGGCCCCACACAGCAGGAAGGAAACTCAGGAAATAGAAGCCACAATGATTAGAGAAAACTAAGAAAGGGAGGGGGAAACTTAAGAGACTTCTGCGTAGCATAT
>NW_011889010.1:495324-504729 GCF_000151845.1 Pteropus vampyrus
TGCTCCCTACATTACACCTCCACCCACCTATCTCCACCCCTAACTGGCTGCCCCCAAGATATTGGCCCTGAATTTCATTCAGAGACCTCAAAATACCCTGTGGCTAAGCAAGACCCTGACACCTCTTTCACGGAGCTGCCTCTTCAGACCTGCTTTCTGCCTCCCCAGAGGCCCTGAAGTTCATGCAGTTGAAAAAGACTTATCCAGTCAACCAGCGAGCGGAGAAGCACAGCTGCAGTCAGAACCCAGGGCTCCAGACTCTCCGTCCAGTGCTCTTTCCATTTTACCTTATCTAGCTCCCCACTTCTCTTCAAAATATGTAACCAATGTGAGGTTCCATTTCCTTTCGTTCTTAGTTGACTGTCAATTAAAAAGAGAATGAACTAAATTCATTTCTAATAAACTATGAGCATGAATAATATCTCCAGAGATATGTCCACTTTTCCAGGCCGCCTCAACGTGATATCTCAGGTGCTACTATAGGTTGGATGCGGGAGTGTTTTTTGAGGAGAATGATTCTTCCCGATGGGGTTAGAAGAAACCTGTGGGACAGCTGGGAAGTTGGCTGGGAATGGAGGTAGGTGGATGGACTCTAGAATTGAAAGCCTGGTTCATTTGCCTCCAAGTTTTTTGGGGCAAGGATGTGTCAAAGTTTTTGCCTCATCATAGTTCATGCTGAGCAATCCTCTCTCCCCAGCTGTTCTGCAGTAGTTTGACTTGTTTATTGAAAGTGCAGTTCCCAGAACTAATCTCTTTGGGTCCCATATCTGGATGAGGGAAAGGCCTGGTACATACCACATCAGGGTACAGCAGGAAGAGATTTGCAGACAGCCCTGGGTTTCCATCCTGGCTCTCCTGCCCTATCGGCTAGATTAGCTTAGTAGGGATAATGCTGCCCGTCTTGCAAGGTTGTCGTGGGATTAAATGTCATGTTTGTACATACTAGGTGTACCAGAAATGACAGTTATTGTCATGAGTATTGTTAACTATGTAATCTTGGGCAAATTTCTTAACCTCTCTGAGGCCAAGCTTCTCCTATTAGGGATAATTTCAATTCTAATGTAGTCAAATTTGTCAGCCTTTTGAAAAAGAAGTTGTTTTGTACTCTGAGGTCATGAAGATTCGAGCTTCCTATTACTTTTATATTGATGTACACTTTTCTTGCCTCAAAAATTCTTCAGAGACATTAGCATACCATCATAACCCAGAGTTTTGTTTGCATCCCTCCTGAAATGACTATGGAATATCCAGTGCTTGTCCTGGGACCTAATGTGCCTTGTGTCCTGTGTCCTATGGGAACCATGCCGAGGAACTTCATATCACTTCTGTGAAATAAGTGCTAGAATTATTTAATTTTATAGATGAGGAAGCAGTTTCACAGTGGTTACTTTTTTTACTTATGGCAGACATGTTAACTGATCACATTTACACTCCTCCACCTAGCCCGCTTTAACTACAATGGGAAGAAAAAGCTATATACTCATTCTCACAGCCTCCTTTGCAGCTAGAAGTGATCATCTGATAGTACTGGCCCATGAGGCCTACATGAGAATCGCTGAATGATTCAGGGAAAACCTTTGTTTTCTTAATCAAATGGATCAATGTTAGGGAGTGACATTCCTTCTCTTGTCTGTGTTTCTTGGACGTGGATGTGATACCTGGCACAGGGGCAGCTATCCTGAGATCATTAGATGACAAAAAGCCAACAAGCTAAGAAGGGAAAAGTGGGAACATAGAAAGATCCTAATTCCTGGTGGCATCACGGAGGTCTAAACCAGTACAAATAACCACCTACCTCCAGGTGCCTAACCCTAAAATAAAAAGCAATATGGACATTCTAGGGGGAGGTGTGAGAGTCCTTCTTAAGCCAAGAGAGTGCTACAGACATTTTTGGCTCTTTCTCAGGGCAGAGTGAAAGCGAGGCTGAGTGCACAGCTAGGAAATTTGCTTTCTTTAGGTTACTGAGTTTTCAACAAATTTCCAGAAGCTCCACAAAAGGCCCCGCTATGAGCTGTCCACCACTGTGGTGCTGATATGCATATTATGCTGTGTACTATTGAGGAAGCTAGGTGCTGTCCCTAACACTGCCACAGCATGGCAGCAGCAAGGCAAGGACAAGGGTGTGTGTGTGTGTGTGTGTGTGTGTGTGTGTGTGTGTGTGTGTGTGTGTGTCTGCGTGTGTGTATGCATGTGATTCTCTTTCTCATTCCAGTGAGAGTCATCCCTGACAACTGGGAGAGCTCTCTGGCCATGACATTTCTAAATATTCTTCACTAAGAAGAGAGAACAAGAATCTGTTAGGGATGGAGGGTTAGGTTTCTCATGGGGGCCCCAAGTCAACTTTAACAGAGCCTGATTTATTTCCCAGACTCTTTGGTTAAATGTGGGATACAATAAAGGGGTCTAAGAAAATGAATCACGTGGTTTGGTTCTGATCTTTAGGTAGGTGAGGAATAAAATCCTAAAGCATCTTAAAAAAATGTCTCATGAGGGGCTTTCTTCTGGGACACATGTTCCTGAGAGCATGTCTGAATCTCAGGGATGGCCTTCAGGCTTTTATTTATTTTATTTTTTTGAGTATCCCAAAGATTGGGCCATTTTCTCATCTTTTTTTTTTTCTGTCCTTTCTTGTCACAACCTTGCCAAACAGCACATAGTATATGCTTTTTATTGCTTGCCTCCCAACCCTCAGTAAATGCACAATCCTAAGCTTTTTTTTTTTTTTTTGCTGATAATAACTACAGAAAAACTGACATGGATAAAAACAAAACAAAAAACAAACACAGGTCAGTTGCTAAGTTACATGAAGTCTTAAAAGCTTTTGAGAAATAGCTGGTACTGATCTTGGTCGAAATCTAAATGGAACTTCTTTTGACTCTACTTAACCTCTTTCTGACCCTTTTACTGGCCCATCTCTTGGATTTTTTTTTTTTATCCCATGAATTCTTTTTCAATTCACTAGACTGATGACCTCTGTATCTTCCAACCTCCTTCTCATTCAGCCTTGGGCCGTAAGAAGAGGGCAATCTACTTTATGGAAAGCGTGAGGTGCTGGGGAGGATGTGATGGTCCCAGATAGCTACTGGAAAGTGGAACATGCCCAGTGCTTCTCTCCTCACCCCAAGCTCTTCCTTGGAGCCCCATACCATGCTTACAGCTGGACATATCTTTTTATTTGAGAGCCATGATTTGCACTTGGTAATATAAAGAGAGTCTTAAATAGCCATACCTCTGGAATTATTCTGATTGTCTTTACCTACCTCTCTTTCCAAGTTATCAAAGTTTCCCCATCTTTCAATTTCCTATTCAATCTCCATCTTTTCTGTGAAGGTACTCCAAGAAGTCCAGCACAGAAGGATGTCTCCTTTTGTCACTCAGAGTTAAGATATGCAGGATCACTTGATTAACACTAAATTACTTGCATATTACATTGTTCCCCACCAGAATGTCTCTTTAGCTAAAAACTTACAGGTGCCTCTCAGGTAATTGAATTAACAATATTACACAACATTCTGGATGCCAGCACTAGAAATCCTGAGATGTGTAAAGAAGAATGTAATCATGATGTAAAGACAACCTTCAGATTTTTTTGTGATCACTCACCCTTTCTTCTGTCTACCTCCGATGTCTTGTCTCCTTATCCATCTGTTCTCTCCTTAGCCACCCTCCATCTGCTTCTATTGAACCCTAGGTGTTAAATTTTCTTTCAGTCAGCAAGTTATGTTTTTTTTTTTTTTAATCTAACTACATACCCACTTTCTCCAAAGAAAGGACTGTATTTCAAGGGTGAGTTCCCTAACCAACCACTGGACTCTCTTTATAGAGCTCAGTTTTCTGGCACACAGACAAATTGTATTTTGCCAGATATCTGTGGGGTGATCTTCCAATCACAATTTGTTTGGGAACTTCAGATTTGTAGAACTCCAGATTTAACAAAAGCTTCATTAGTGGGTGATTATCCTCTACAAAGGATTCCTTTAAATAACAAATTCCCAGAAAGGGCTTAAAATAGATTTAATTTAACCCCAGTCCAATTCGTACACCCTGTTCAATAATACACTGATTGTTCAAGATGAGGTATACTTGTGCTTATTTAATTGCTTATTTGTCCTTTTAAACTCCCTACTTTATACCTAGTAGATCACACTTCCTCTTCCAAATTCTTCAAGATTCACTTTTGTGGGAAGACTATTTTTTGATGAAAAAGGCTATTCATCAGGGTGACCCCATGAGGTCTCAGGGTAACCTCAGAGTGGTCCTATCATCACTATTGCCTATGATCAAAGAGAGGAAATTATCTAGACCAAAGACAACCCCAAGGCACACAACCTCTCCCATCTCTCTTTTCAGATCTCTCCCTCCCCCATCCCTTCTCTCCTCTCCTCTCCCCTCCCCTCCCCTCCTTCTCTCTCATTCTCTCTCTCTCTCTCCCCTCCTCCCTTATGTCTCTGTGTCTATCTATTTCTCACCAGACCCAATTAGAATTTGTTGTTTACCATTAATTTTAGTTGGGGCCTCTAAGTCCCCACTACCAAGGTAATGTTCACCCCATACAAGGTCTTTGAGATAACAGAGAGAGAAAGAGACCATGGTCTCATTGCCTGTACCCATCATCAAAACTAGACAAGGGGGCTTCTCCTCCCTTCTGCTGAAATTGTAGCTGAAATTCCACAGTATACATCACTGCATTTTCCAGTGCACATGACCTATGGGTCTGTCTATAGGATTGTGTCTGTAAGATTCTGGATAATCTGGTGGAAAATAAAGGTAATTTGAGGATAAAACTTGTCTATACATGTGTTGCTTGAGTGTTTTACTTATCAATTGGATGTTTTAGAAAACAGTCTATACATGGATCTATATCAATAGGTGGTTGTAAAAAAGCTGTTTAAAGAGATGATTTAACAAATTGTTGCCATAGCCTTTGAACTGGTCTTCCTAAAGTCTCACTTCTCAAGAAAATCTCTCCTCTTTGATTATGTATCTCAAACTTCAGTGTGCATGTGAATCATCTCGAGAGCTTGATAAGATGAAGATTCTGATTTAGTATGTTTGGGATGGGGCCTGGGCATTTTTTATTTCTAACAAGCTCCCATGTGATGCTGGTCTATGGACTACACTTTGAGTAGTCCATAAACTGCTAGTAATCATTCTAAATGTGAATCTGATCATGTCACTTTCCCTACTCAGAATCCATCAATAAGTGTCATCACTTCCAAGATTAAATCCAAAATCTTTAGATGGCATGCAAGAGTCTTTATAATCACCTCCCTGACTATCTTTCCAGCTCCATCTGCCACTTGTGTTCCCAGAGCTGGTTATGCTCTTCCTCACCTTGGCACAGGTTATAGATCCCATTGATACAGCAGACTCCCACCCACCCTTCTAGATTCAGTGCATAGTTACCTTCTCCAGGAATCCTCACCCATCATCTTGAGGCTTCTGTGCTTCCTCCTTGTGCTTCCTGCTATGTACCTAGATTACATATCTGGAAAGTTTTGTCTACATTTCTTTCTCCCCATTACACTGTCAGTTCCTGTGGGGCCATTGGTCATATTCTCTTAATCTCAGACTCTCCAGATGCTAGCACAGTGCCGGCACACTTAATAAATACTTGAGTGAATGTAGAAAGAAACTCGTAGTTTTGTCTTTTTGCTCCCTGCATAGCACTTGCTCATTCAAGGTCAACCTATCTCTGCTTGCTGTCTGCCAAGCCCTCGTTCTCGGAAATCCATGTTCAAACTTCTTTCTGGGGAGATGAGTCAGATGTCTAGGAGTCATGTCTAATTCCATGGCCTGAACATTAGTAGCAGTTAATTAATTGCTGTTGTTTGGAAAATGTTAATTAATCAACACAATTTGTCCAATACCCAAGGGAAAAAGTCAAAGTGTTTTAAGAGCAGTATTTTTCTCTTCAGGTAACTAACTTCTATTCACAAAGGCAGTGAGTCTCAACCCAAGCTGCCCATTAGAATCTCTTGGGGATCTTTTAAAAAATACTCATGCCTGGGCCCAACACCCAGGAGTTCTGATTTAATTGGTCTGGTGGTAGGGTCTGGCATCAATATTTAAAAAAAAAAACTACCACCGACACTATGCTGTAGACCTGAAACTAATCTAAAGTAATATTGGCTGTTAACTCTAATTCAAAAATAAAAATAAAAAATAAATGAAAAAAATACCACTGAAAATCACTGTATCAAGTTAAGTGTCATAACCAGCAATCGTAGCTCTTTTTTAATAAAGACTTGCCACTTATCTGAGGGTAGATTATCCAACCATTGTTCTTCCTTGGAAACTCTTGGTTTAAATTTCTTCTTGACATAATTAGCAAAGGCGATAAAGTTCTTACTTCAACTTGTTCACTAGCTCTCATTTATAGTTACGCTTCTGTGCAGTCTCTAATTTTACTAAGAGACCTTTTGAATTAAAATCCTTGCCTATCAACTTCAATTGGTTTGAATTAGAGAGAAGAAAAATCAGCTTTAGGTTGCTTTACATAAATTCCAGAGATGTTTACTGCTTATCTCTAGAATAGATGCAGGTATGGGGAAGGATTCAGGTGAGAACAGGAGTACAACTTTTTAGCTTTCCCTGGGTCATTTTGGATGAAGTAATTTTTTTGATGCATTGTGCAGTCTCCAAGTCAACAGAAATTATTTCTGAATTAATTAGCTATAATTTTGAAGCCAAGCTGCTATGATATTCCTCCCTTGGTACAGAGAATTGACAATAGTACTTATGGAACGTTATCATGGAACCTTGAAGAATCAGAGATGCTTTCACAGGGAGCCTGTTTTCCCTTCAGAGGGGATGAGTTTTGTAAGGGCCTAGTCTGGGAAGATCCCCCTCACTCCCCATTCTCTCCTCATTTGCAGATTTAGGCCAACAAGGTCCTGGGAGCTACAATTCCATAAAGGGGAACTTGAAGAAGACCCATAAACAGTGGCCAAGAGCACAGCTGCACGTTTTCTAAGACTATAGTGCTTCCCAGCATCGAACCCATTGGTACAGGAGCTCAGTGTGAGGGACAGAGTGTAGCATAGTAATCTTCTGTTAAAACTTAAACTTTTGGTCGTTTAAAGTCGCTCATAGTGCCTAGTCTGGTTCAGAGGAAGGTTAGCTTTTTGGCTCATACTTGTTTCCAGCAGATTTCCCACCTCCAACTTATGAAGATGTCTCCCGAATAAGATCAAGGGTTTTATTTTCAGTATTATTATTATTTTAAAATCAAATGCTTTAAAGTGGTTTTGACTCAGGGTTGAATGACTTGATAATCCTAGGAAAAGAGAGAAATTTTTTTCCCTGTTAAATTTATAGGACAGCTTTAAATGCCACCCCACTAGATATAATTTTCTTGAAGGCTGGGACTATTTGGTTCATTTTTGTATTCTTCCCTCTACCCCTTCTCCACATTGCCTTGCATATTCTGGGTACTTATAAATGATAGCAAATAAATACAGCTAAATTTTTTGAGTGCTTGTTTTATGCCAAGTACTTTATATACAACCTCTAATTAAATCTTCCCAGTAACTCTGAGAGGTAATATTTTATCATCCAGTTTTACAGATAGGAATTTTGAGGCTCAGTGAAGCCAAACAATTAGTGAGTGGCAGAAATAAGGTTCAGCCTATGTTTGTGTGATTAAAAAACATTTGCTTTTAATTAACCTGGTATATCTTAAATGGTCCAGTAGGATCATGAAGTGGGGGATGTGATTTGTAGAAATGCAGATTTCTAGGTTCTACTGTTATGAGATTCAGTTGGTTTGGTGTGGGACCCAGCAGTCTGCAGCCTCTCAGTCACATGCTTGTTGAATTGCCTGGCATGTCAACCCAGCTGTCTTGGCGAGTAGGCATCTATGTCTTCCTGTCATGTAGCTGTCGTTGGGCCACCCAACAATGGTTTAAATCTTCCAAGCCCAGCCTTTCCTTAGCAGCATTAACCCCGTACACATCAAGAAGAGTTCTTGTGTAGTGCGAACACATGTCACCTCAGTCTCTCATGAGGCAAGTAGCTTCACCTGTTTACTGAAGTGGGCCCCATATTACCCACATCATTATTAATGTATAAACCACACACAGTGAAAACTCTTGGAATATATCAAGAAGTTTCTCAACATCCTCTATCACTATAAATTGGGCTCTTGTGTGTTTTCTCAAGTGTGGTATTTTCGTCAGCCTCAAATGTTATTTCTGCATCAATTTATAAAGGTGTTGGTTCAAATTCTCAGGTAATGTGGTGTCTTCCTTCCTGTGAGTTCTAGAATGTGACTCCCAGCAAAGGAAGGAAACTTTGAAGTCCTTTTCTGACCTCCCATTTACCCTGCACCTGAAGGAAGAGAACGGCTGTGCTTGTCTCCTCCATGGGGGGCCGGGGGTGCTCACCTTCTCCAGCGACTGTGGGTGCCATTGGTTGACAGCTCCAGGTACTCCTTAAAATTTTTTTTTAACTGTGAAATGTATCATACACATCAAAGAGTATATAAAATGTGTTGTGTACAGTTGAAGAATAATGAAGAATAATAGCAGAGTGAACACTCATGTTCACTCCTCATCAGGTTAAGGTGTAAGACGTGATCAGACTCTTGAGGCTTGGCATGCACGCCTCTCAGCTTACATTCCCAGTGTTTCTTCTTCCCTTCTGGAGTTTTGCTGTTAATCATTCCTTGATTTTCTTTACATGTTCCCATTTACATATGAATCAAGTTGTTTCATGTTTTATTGTAGAGTCTCATGACAGAGGTTACTAGCATGGACTCAAGACCAAACTTCCTGAATTCCCATCTCACGTGTCACATGCCAGTGCAATGCTGAAAAAGTCATTAATCTTCCCTCTGCCTCACTTTCCTCATTTGTGAAATGGGGGAATAATAGTTCTTGCCTTACAGGATTGTTGTGAGAAGTAAATGAGCTTATGTTGCAAGCTTTTATAACAGAATCTTATGCAAAATAAATATTATGACAATGCTATTATTTACATTAAGCTGATGTCTATCTTCCTATAGATCATACTTCTCAGATATCTGTGGTGAAAGACTTTTAAAAAACATTTCTAATCCCTGTGGACTGATAATTCTGTAAAATATAATAACATTGAATAACTTGAAAAATGAAATAAAAAAAGAGATACAAATTCAAACTCCAATTTCTTATTGTTAGAGTCAACAGAAATACAATTACTACGTCAAATTGCTATAAGTGTTTTTAAATGATTACTTTCAATATCTGTACTAACTTGTCATGAACCAGTAGCAAACAGCTTGTGGACAGTCACCAGCTTACAGGCACCCTCCAAGCTGCCCTTCTCCAGATTTAGGCATTCTTGTTTTTGCCTAGTCCTGCAAGAGCCCCATTCCTTTTGCGGTCATTTATTGGGTGACCCTCAGGAGGTTTTTTTCTTATA
>NW_011889010.1:506064-536886 GCF_000151845.1 Pteropus vampyrus
GGATTCTTGCCGAAGGCAGGCCAGGCTGATCCCATATCACCTGCGGGCGTGCGGGGAGGGTGAGGAAATTGATCAGATATTGAGGATGATCATATATCTAGGGTGGGGATTTACTGACTTAGCAGGATTCTTGCTAAAAATTGCACTCTATAAGGACAGAGATGGAAGCTCAAATTCGGGCCTAGCTGAGCAGAGGGCTTGGAGGAGCCCAATTTCGTCAAGAAAAGAATCTTTCTTTGTCAGAACATAACATTGTTGATCAAAGTCAGGACTGAGTTCTTTTCCAAGCATCTTTGTGAATTCACAGCCTGGGTCATTCTGTCTCCTAAATACAACACTCTACAGTGACCTAAATACATCTACACTTGACAAAAATTAGGATTTAAATCAAACAGCAGTTGAGAGCTTCTTCTGAGCTAGAAAATCTGTTATTTATTTTAAAACTATTACTGTTCACAGAAGACCAGGGGTTAGAGGCTCTGCCCATCTGATGTGAAAATAACTGTTTTTAATTCTAACAACTGATAAGTTCTGTGAGGGGAAAAATCACAAAGGCTGTTTGAATTTTAGTCAGAATAGTCATTCTGTTGACCCTAGATTAACATGTGTTTTCTGGAAAGCCCCAAGAGATGACTTTTTATGGTCATCCCCTCTGAAAGAAGGAATATGTTAGTTTCTGCCTGCTGAAATCTGCTTTACAAAATTCACGCCTGCCACTGGCCCTCAAACTGAGGGACAAGCTGCCAGAGGCTGTCACAGGTTACTGGTCCTGTGCTCAGAGGTGTGGGCTTGAGCGAGCAGGAGCATGGCCATTCTATGGTAACCTCAGCCTCCTTCATGTGCTTTCCACATGCACACACGTGCTTAGGCTTGCACATAGCCATGTTCATAGAGACGTATAAATGCAGACACAAATACAGAAATCACTCACAAACCTGCATAGACTCACACTCACACTGTGTGCACTGTCACACAGCCCACTGCTAGCATAAAGGAAGTACAAATAGAAAGATGGTTAAACTCAATCTTAGCTTAATTTGTAGACAATATCTCCAATGGGGTAAGGATCAGGAAAACAAACACCAAAAACGTGCAATTCAGAAAAGTGGCCAGAAGGATGAATTAGGAAGTAAAGCAAACAGCAGGTTGAAGACTGAGATGGGATAGTTACTCAAGGGGGTATACATGAGAATAATTCAGTGATTAAGTGTTTTGGTTTGAGTAGTAGAAGGCCTGGATCTAAAATAGCTGTGTGACTTTGGGGCAGTCATTTTACCTCTCTGGGTCTCAGTTTTTCTATCTGTAAAATGTGAGCATTCAAATAGCGTGGCAGTTCTCAAACTTTAGCTTCAGTCAGAATCACCTAGAAGGCTTATTAAAGCAGATTGCTGGGCCACATGCCCAGAGTTTCTGACTCAGTCTATGTGGGGTGGGGCTCTGTCATTTGCATTTCTAACAAGTTTCTAGGTGATGCTGCTGGTCTTGGGACCACACTTTGAGAGGCACAGGAGTAAAGGAACTCTCTGCTCCTTATTAGGTCTGAATTTCTACAACTGTGGGCAGACATCAGGACTAAATATAACTCCAAGTTGTTGCAGTTTTCAACAGAGGGTGATTTTGCCCTGCAGGAGCCATTTGGCAATGTCTGGAGACATTTTTGATTGTCTCCAATCAGGGCATGTTGCTACTGGCATATAGTAAGTAGAGGCCAGAGATGTTAAACATCCTACAGTGCACAGGACATCACCCACAACAAAGAATTATCAGGTTTAAAACATCACTATTTCCGAGGTTGCGAAACCCTGCTCTAAGAGATTCAATTCAGCTAGGTTTGAATTTGTATAAGAATGGTGGTGAGATCAATGTTGAGTTTTCATTTCCTGGAAGGACAAGGCCCACAGAAACTACTTGACAGTCTGTGAGATAGAGTTTGCTCCTTGCTCCAAGATTCTTCTGGAGGCTGAGCAGGACAATCATGACTCTTGGGAAGCTTGCGGATCTCAGGTCCTGAGGAAGCTGCCCAACGAAGCACAGGAGCTGGCTCCCAGCAAGGCACATTCCCAAAGCAGCACGCATTCAGTATCCAGCAGGCCCTGCGCTGGTTGAGGACAACACTGGGTGTTGATTGCATTGTGTTTCCTTTCCCTGCTTCTAATCCATGGCTAGCTAACAAATGAGGGCGACCCTTGTGGGTTCTGATTAGAAGCTTCACATATCAAGTCCCTAAATTTGCAGGATGTTGTAAGCCAGAAAGACTCTGTGTGTCTGTGTGTGCGCGTGTGTGTGCATGTGTGTGTGGTGAGAGCCACATATTCAAACCATTCCCTATTTCTGCACCTCATCCTGCCAATTACAATCTGCTTGGTGGTGTGAAACTGACAGCCGGCAGCAGTGATGGAGACAGGAGAACGATGAACAAGGGCTTTGTGCATTCTCAGCTTTAGAGAGAATGTTCAGTGGGGCGGACAGGCATGTAACTGGCAGGTTTAGGAATCAGTAAAAACCAAGAACTGGAAGTCCTAATTTATTGTCTGTTTCAATACAAGGCTAGACACAGGCTATTTAATATAATGCATTGTTTACAAGTGGAGGAGAGTGGAAGTTATTGATGCATTACAAATGCAGGCAAATGCATCTCATAAGCCAAGGGGTAGGTAATAACAATTGCTGAAGACTAAATTTGACTTTAATACCCAGAAGAATGACATGCACACAGCTTAAAATGATAGAAGCTGGAGAGGGTGGGGGAAAGGGAAAGTAGGGAAGGAGAGAAGGAGACCAAGGGGGACAGGGAGACAGAAGGAGACAGGGAAGGGAGAGAAAGAAAGAGAGAGAGGGAGGAAGGAAGGGAAGGAGCGAGGCGGAGAGAGAGAGAGAGAGAGAGAGAGAGAGAGAGAGAGAGAGAGACAAGACCTGATTTTTTTCTGGGATTATGTATTTCTTGATTAGGAAATAGAGTAGAAATTGAAAGAAAAAATATTTTTTTTAAACCTTGTTTTAATAAACAGCATCACGCTTAACAGGATGTTTTCGGGTGGCAGGTCTGGCATCCTGGTCAAGCAGCTTGGAGTGATTTAAGGACCTGCCAATCCCTTAGCTAATCCCAAAGGCAGAAATAGAAAACACGCCCTGGTTTGATTAGCGCATGTAGGCTGCTCTGTGTCCTGCACCCTTTCGGGGTCATTAGAGCCATAGTCACAGTAAGTAACGGGGTGTAAACAAGCTTGCCTTACCTTTATGGTTAAAATTCCCCACTGTCGACTCAATGCTTTGGACATAGTAGCTGTCCAGTGAATGTTGGCTGAGTGAACACGGGGCGATGCAGATGCCCACGAAGCAGTGATGGACTGGACTCCATATTTCAGAGTCTCAGCAGCAAGAGTGGCTTTAGAGTAAGCAAATTGAGTCCGCTCCTCACCCATACTGAAATCTCCTCTGCAATATTGACAACGGTGTTCAAATTCTGAGTAAAAAGTCATGTGGTGGGGCACCTCTTACCCCCGAGGCAGCCCACTCCCTCATGGGCTGAGATTTAATAACAGTCAGCATTTATTGAGTGCTTACTATGTGACAGTCACTATGCTAAAGTCTCCATGTGGCATATTTCTCTTTATGTTTATATCCAGCTAAGGAGCTGGCAAGCATCATTTTCTTTTAAAGATGTGGAAGCTAAGGCATCATTCTCACAGCTGGCAGCTGGTGGAGGAGGCGGACTCTGTAGGGCACACAGATCACTGTTGAGGATGTTCTTCCTGTGTTGACCTGAAGTTTGCCTCCATTCCCACCCAGTGGTCTCACTGCAGTTGTCAGTCCCATGGGCCGCTGTGCCCAATGTTGGATTTCCATTATCAACACGGTTCACATTTGCCTGGTTTATGGATGTGTTTGCAGTGTACCATCTGCCTTCTCTGGTGATCCAGTGGCAAACAGAGGGGGAAAGAAGATTGGCACTGAAAGATCTCTCTATGACAGCTTTCTAACTGTCATAGCCAAGTGCATCCAGCCTGGGTCATGGAGCACAGAGAGTCCCTGGTCATAACGGAAGGAAGCAGTTATTTGTGGATCACTCTGAGATAAACAAATGAACTTACTCTGGAGAACAAACAGTGGTCTTGGTAACCCCATCTGTGTGTTTAAGCTGGTTGAATCCTGAGGGGAGCCAGAAATTTCACCTCTCTAGGCTAACTCCAATAGGGTAGGCCCTCAGTAAACATTGGTCAGCGATCTGATCTGACAGCATTCTGGCTGATGGTCATGCTGCCAGCCCTCATCCTCAGAAAGGCTCAGACTGGAGAGAGAAAACATTTTTTATTTGGGAGAATAATCTTGACCGTTTGTCTATGACTTTGGAGTAAATAGACCTTACAGCCTGGGGTCCTATGCCTTGCAACTGGCTCATATTTTCATGCTTCATGTTTCATGTGCATTTGCCCCTGAGTCACATGCTTTCCTGTGGGAACCAGTAGACAAGTCACTTCCTCTCTCTGGGATAGGTAAGTCCTCCTGGATGCCTCAAAGAGAGAAGCTAAACTATTCCAAACAAAATATATGGCGTGCCCCTACCCATATTATTTCCTTCTCTTTCTGAGAGCCATTTTTTCTAATGACATCTTAATTTTCACAGTCAAACAAGCTTGAAAAATCAGAGGTATCTTTGTCCTCTCCCTTGACTCTCACATCCAATCAGTTGCCCATCCTAGTAACGTTATCTTGTAAGTGTCTCTGAGGCCAGTTCAGGACTTCATTATCTTTCATTGTTTTGAACAATTGCGGGAGTCTCCTAACTGGTTTTCTTGCCTCCAGCTCTCAATCCACTTTGCTCCTGCCCAGGGGCAGGGAGAGCTTCTTAATGCAGTGAGGAGCCCTAAGGTTTCCCAAAGATGTTGTAAGGGCTTTTCAATGAGTGACAGCCCAGGGCTCAAGTCTGGAGGGGTCTCTGGGCACCCACATTGCAATTCAACCAGTTCCAATTTAAAAATTTTCTGAGATCTGAAAAAGAAAAAAAAAACTTAAAAAGCCATAGAGGATTACATCTACTTTTTCTATGTCGTAGAACTTTCCTGTGAGATTTCACTTAGAGAAATCTGTTGCTAAGCTTTTTAAAAACCTTCGTTTAAAACACAGACCTTGTGGAAGAAACTATAAGAGGGAGTCTTAGTCTAGCTTTGAAAGTGCTCCAAGGAGGGTTTGAGGAACCATTTACTCAAGTCACCTCTTTGATTCCCAAAGGCTAGTGGGGCTGGGGACATTTGGGTTTCCTATAGACCAGAGGGGGATGGAAGGAAAGGTTGGTTTAGTTGATTCAGTTGCTCTAAGGCTTGTTATCAAATCGCTGGAAAGGCAAAAAGGGAAATGGTTTGAGCCAAAGCTGAAATCTAACAGGGGAACCCCTTAGATACTCCGACCATGAAGCGGTGAAAGGCATTTCTTTTTTCTTTTGTTGTTGGCAGGGCGATGCACTTTGAAAGTTTAGAGAGGGAGATGATATCTAGGGAGTTCTTGTCTCATTTGTATTTTACAAGCAAAACCAAAGATGACAATAGCTCAGTTCAAAGTAGAACGCAGGAAACAAGGAAACACAGGAAACATTTGTTCCCCAACTTTCAGGAAACAAGGAAACACAGGAAACGTTTGCTCCCCAACTTTCTTTCTGGTATCTGATACAGAGCACGTAAGGTTTCCCACAATTGGAGTTAGGTATGCACTGCTCTAGAAAAGTCGTGACCTTTGTTCAGGAATCTTTACAGATTCTGGTTGCCATGTACATGACCAACTCTCACCTGGGATGGATACTTGGAATAAATGAGTCAGTGAATGTAAAAGGAAATCTAACGTTTACCGAATGCTTCCTTTATGCAGGGATTCAAAGCAGGTCAGTCTGATGGCCATGTCTCTGTTCTTAACGCCATAGCATGCCACTGAGGTCATTTAGAAACTGTAATTACTATTATTATTATTGTTATCTTAGTGTTTGAGAGAGCATGAAACTGCAGGTCTCAGAGAGGAATGAGGCTGCATTTTTAAAATTATTTTACTATGTTCTCAGCAAAAGAGATTTAAATTGGTTGAGAATAAAAGACATGGAGCTGTTAAACTTAAACCATTAAAACGAGAGTAAGACAACAAGAACCAAGTCATAAAAGGGAGTCGGAAAGTACAGACAGTCCCTGATTTAACGATGGTTCAAGTTACAATTTCTCAACTTTAGCATGATGTGAAACTGACACTCATTCAGTAGAAATTGTACTTTTGGTATTTGAATTTTGATCTTTTCTTGAGCTCCTGATATGCAGCACGATACTCTCTGTGATGCTGGGCAGTAGCAGCAAGTCATGAGGGTAAACAACCAACACTCTACAGCGCGCTGTTGCCATCGTTTTTTGGATATTGTGTTCTGAGCACATTTAAGGTAGGCTAGGCTAAACATGATGTTCATTCAGTAGGTTAGGCATATTAAATGCATTTTTGACTTATGATATTTTCACCTTATGATGGGTTTATTGGGGAGTAACCCCCTCATAAGTCAAGAAGCATTTGTACTTATAAATCAGGACATGTAGGTTAGATAGTGGTTTGTCCTGACTCCTAAGACCCAATTGTAAATATCTCTTTCAAACTTATTGATATTTTATTGGAAATAGCAATTATAGGTGTATTTATACCACAGAACTTGGCAAATGCTTTGGACCAGGGATTCTTTTCCCCCAGGAGAGCTGATTGTTAAATATTTACCTGTTGCCCCATTGAGCTCCTTTAAGGACTCTACTATAGCTAGTATAGTGTGCTTCTGGTATTTGGGTCTGTTCTCCATGGAGTATTGGCTCTCAACTTCCTGCATTCAGAGAGGGAATGGTTTCTATCGTGACTGCTAGTGGCAGTGGTGATGGTATCACCCAGGTGGGTGAGTGGCTAAGATGTGAAACATTGTCTCAGAGACACTTTGTTTTCAGAGAACAAAACCCTTCAAGCTGGCTTAAGCAAAAAGAGAAGGTTATTAGGATACATGTGTCTCTCAAAGAACCCAAGGACACCTGAGTACCACAAAGGGCTGGAACCAGTGAGTGGAACACCCTCATGAGGGAAGGCTTCTTCTTTCTCCCTCTCTTCCTCTCTTCCCCTATCCCTCCATCCACCCCTCCTTCCCTTCATCCCTCCCTCTTCTTTTCTCTTAATCATATTCTCTCTCATTCTGCTTTTCTCTGGGTATCTGCTTTACTTTTTTCTCTTTGTAGACCACATTTCTCAGATCTACTTCCATTTGGATCCAAGATCATTTACCTAGTCTTGACTATGTCCTAATTTAAGTACTCAAAGGAGACTAGCTAGATTTTCTGAAACAATGACTGCTTCTTGGAAGAGAAAATCTGATTGGCACAGTTTGAATTGGGTGGTCATCCCTGGTCCAGCTGGCTTTGGTTGAGGGGATGAGGTCACTTGCCATTGCTTACTCAACAGGAACATTGGGACAAAATTCTCTGAGAAGAGGCAAGGCAAGGCAGGAAGACAAACTAAGGTGTCTATTATAAGCATGCATTAATGTCTCTTGGCATTTGTACCAATACTGAGGGGTGAGGATGCCAATTCTGGACAACAAGACACACCATATTTATTAGATTCCCCTTTGAATGTGCATAGTCATTCCCTCTGACAATAATGAATTGTATCAGAGAAAAAAATTAACTCTGTTCTTTATCTGTAACGTTCCTATTTCAGATAATTTATTTTACATGAAAGGGAAGAGGAGAATAGTGAGGAATGGGTAGGGCAAAAAGAACTATAGCAGTGAGGAATCATGGCAGTGAGGAAAAATATCAAGCAGTCCTCTCGCCTGGGCCCTGTCTCTTGAAAGTGAGCATGTAATTTTCCCAAGACAGATAACTCTGTGTCATATTTAAATCTTGAATGTTAAAGCTTGATGCTGCATTTTCTGATGAAGAAATTTTTGCTGTATGTGTGTCATTTCCCCACTGATAAAATGGGAAATAGTGTATGGAGAAAGGATCCAGTTAAGTTTTATATGTGTTGTTTACCTGTGACTATAAACAGAACACCTTTTACTGAGGAATAGTCGGGGAGGTGCGATGGATCTGTACGATGGTATTGGTGCGTGATAGACGCTACTGTGTTTGGGATGCAGACATCGTGATCACTGCTATAAATTACTATGTACCAGACACTGCTTCAAATGCTCTCCATACATAATTTCTAAGCCTTGCTATAGGCTTGCAGTATAGATGCCTGTGTTATTATCTCTATTTTGTAAATAGACAGCTGGGGTTCTGGAGAGAGCCAGAGCTACATAACTGGTATATGGCAGGGCCAGAAATCAGATCCATCTCTCTGGCGTTAAAGCCCACTGCCCCTCCCACCTTTTGTCATGTCATCTTCCTTCCAGAAACAGAGTCACAGGTGGGAAAAGGAATCAAATGCAGAGTCACGTGCAAAGTTACTGAAAACATTAAGAAAAAGGTAAGGACTTATTTTCCTTAGGATTTCATTTCAGATTTCGTTTCATCAGCTTCTATGTGGTGATGAAGATATACCTTATCTGAAGTTGATATTGTTAACAGTTATCATTAAACAGGTAATGTGAGGCCTCTAGAGATCTCTCTTTAAAAATGAAAGAAAAAAACCCCCATACATACATATTTTATTTCTTTAGGTAATCGGCCCCTGATGTAATACATTTTCTCACTCCTACGCAGTGAAGTGAGCAGAATATACTCAGACTGGAGAGCAAGGGACAGGGCGAGGGAGACCCTGCCTGGACTGAGGTCGAGAAGCAGAACAGTAAACAGCACTGCTGCTGGGGCCCTGGCTTCAAACCAAAGAATGGTGTTCCTGGGTGATCTGTCCTGGAGAACTATTTGCCATACACTTGTCTTTTTTGCCACGTCTATTCCCCTTGAGAGTAAACCAACAAGACGTACATTTTTTTTTTTTTTTTTAAATTTTGAAGAATTGAAAAGCCTTTTAGGAGGGTTCTCCAGAAAGCCAAGAAAACACATTGAGGATTTATTGCTCTAAACTTTGAATCTTTGCAGTTGGATATTACTACTTTCCTATAATCCCGATGCTTGGTTGTTCAGTATATATTGTTAAGATCACATGGTGACTAATGCAGGTCATTTGGAAATCATTTCAACTACAGAGCTGGATATTTTGGGGAATATTAAAAATTCTCACTTGGAAATGAATTTTTTATATAATATTTTAAAATTATGTTGTTACTATACATAACATAAAACCCGCCATTTTAACCTTTGTTAAATGGCAGTTCAGTGGCATTATTAGCACATCATCGGGCAACTATCGTCACTGTCAATCTCCAGAACTTTTTCATCCTCCCAGACTGAAACTCTGTACCCATTAAACAATAACTCGCAATTCCCCCTTCCTCCCAAGGCCCTGGCAACCGTTATTCTACTTTCTGTCTCTATAAATTTGATTTTAGTTACCTCGTATAAGTGGAATCTTATAGTATTTTTCCTTTTGTGACTGGCTTATTTCACTTAGCATACCGTCTTCAAGGTTCATTCACGTTGTAACATGTGTCAGAATTTCCTTATTTTTTAAGGCCAAATAATATTCCACTGTACATATATGCCACATTTCATTTATCCATTCATCCCTCTATGGGCACTGAGTTGCTTCCACCTGAAAAAGGATTTTAGACAATGGTTTAGCTGAGAACAAATATTGATTGACTCATAGAGACGAACTATTTTAAGCTTGGTTTATGGGACCTTCTGAGATGTTTTAATAAAAATGCTGTTTTGTAGACACAAGGTCCAAACATTTCATGTAGTATCATAGTCAGATTGCTCAGATCTAGACCTAAACGGTGGCAAAATATTCTGGCAGCATAGATACTGTTATTTAAATATATTTAATTGCCAAGTATAGATTCTACCTATGGTAACCTACTCTCAATCAATCCTTAGAAAGTAAAAGGTATATTAAGATAAAAAATATGATTAATTTTCTAGGATCATATGCCCTTGAAACTTCTATGGTCTTAATTTAGTCTTTGATACACTTACAGTGTTTTACCAGAATCAGAATGCAAGGAGAACCCACTTTGGCCTGGGGTGAGTTTGTCCTAACACAACAGAGAATATGAAGTGGTTAAAAATCAAATCTAGGACTGCTGCAGGCGGGGAGGAGAGTGAGCCAGAAGAAGCAAGCCAGGGATGTTTTTGCAGAGCTAGGGAAGGAAAGCAATTTCTATTTGGACTCGCATGTTATTATTCCTGTTAAAAGGAGCAAGCTTATAAATTCCCTATCTTCCTCTAGGATTTTGGGGGAACACAGGTTTCAGGTAGAGGTACTCAAGGAGAGATAGACCTGGCTACAGTTACATAGGAGAAAAAGCTAGTCCTGAGGTGATAAATGACTGGCAAATAGGCATTCAGTAGGGAGCACTGAAAGAAAGGCAAGCACTCTTCTGTAACTACAATAGACGAAGACTCTGTTTAAAATCTGAGGCCAAGAGACAGCTATTTTCTGAAATTAGTAATAATGACACTGATATCAGGAAGTAACCATTCCAGCACAGAATGGCATGGAACAAGAACAGCCTGGGACGCAGAGGATCAGCAGGACCTGGATCACGTGAGAAGAAAATAAATCCACGCAGACCAGACAAAGGCAATTCCCTGTCATATCTGACTAAGGCTTTTCACCAGTTTCCCAAAGAGGGGAGTTTGGATGTTCATATCAGAACCCTGATATATATTTCTTATTTTTGTTGCTTGTATAATTATGTTTACGTTAACTACATATTAAATTCTATGTAGTTCTCATGCCACAGGGCAGCTGCATTGATTTCCAACCAATCTTTTTGTCTTCATAATGCCCTGAGTTAGAGGGGCTGTTCAGGTGTTCTTATAGACTGATGTGCTCACCAGTTGGAGCCTTCTGACTTCTGCAGGTGAAATTCTAGTCATGAGCATCAACCGCATGAAAGAGAATCTTAGCCTGCCATATTCCTGTGTGCGTGTGCTGCACATTACCTGGCTATAATTTATGAAAATGATAATGTAGCCTCAGTTTACTGCCTCTATAGATTTCACTGTTATACTATCTCTTTTGTTTTTTCCAGCTCTTTCTTTGATGCTCCTAAAGATTGCAAGAAATGCAATGCAGGTTTGAGGAGACATACATATACCATTTCAAGAACTGAGTTCCCTAAATGGCTTTGCTCTTGAATAGAAAACAAGAAGAGAAAAAGATTAGTTAGGCTAGTAATCACCAGACTGATGCTGGGAACTGGGTATAGGTCATTTGCAATGATAATGTAGTAGTAGCCTGAACACAGGGCAGAGAAGATCTACAGCTGGTTGTAGGTCGACAGCAGCTGCTTCTTGAGATACAACCCTTAAAGCTTATTAAAACAATTAGGTCGTTCGAATTGTCTAAATCTTACTTCCCAGAGCCTGTTTACACACCCTGATGTAGAGCTGTTGCTCAGCTAAGGTAACACATCCCTTTGGCAGGGCTGCTCTGTGTCAGCATGTATTTCCCTGTGCTCACAGCCCTCAGAATGCCCCAATGCCTGCTGGGCTTCCACGTATGGAGACAGTTAAAATTACTTTTCTCCCCCAATTCTTTTTTTGTGTGTGTAGGGGAGGAGGAAGGGATAGGAAAATGGAAGATGTCTGAGGGTTGGCTCATTTCCCATGGAATTAGAGCTAACTGCTTTTTATTTTTAGTTAATATCTTATGGGCCTGGCTTCTTGGATGCAATATGGTTTTCGTTCATCGAGTCTGAGTCACCATTGGTTTTCTGGATCACCTCAGATGGAACCTTTCCCTTAGCCTCTGTTTTGACATCTGTGAATTGGAAAATTCTATGTAATTTCTCTGTATACTTCACAGGGACATAGAACAATGAGCAAGATTGTGTTCTATAGAATAAAACAAGTAGTTTTGGGAAAAGAGTCTAGAGTCAATTTTCTGTGATGTTTTCATAGATAGAAAAGGCAGCTTGAGAACATTCACTCCTGGGCACCCTCTATTACATATGACAGAACTATAGTCCAGAGAGAGTATATGACTTGAGACAGGTCATAGAGTGGTTTCATGGCAGAGCTGGCTCTAGGACTCAAAGCCTCTGACTCTCAAATCGTGTCTCCCCTGCCCCTATTTTTTTGCTCTTTCCCCATTGCCTTTGTTTAATGTACTTTGTCAATTCTGAAATCTCAGACCTTTAGGCTCCTGTGCACACCACTCAAAAATGATTCTATGTAGATCTGAATGTAATTAAACTTGCTTTTCCCTAACAAGGTGGTAAGATTGACATTTTAGCAGCTTAAGTCCTTTTTTTATTCCCCAACAGATTATTTTCTTTATTCAGATAAAGCCTGTGTTCTATTTTGAATGCTGGGAGAATGTAGTTTTTTTTTTTTTTCATTTAGAGTTTGAAGCAATTAGAGCCACAAATTAATTTCTCACATTAAAAAGAATGTGTTGTCTTCCGACCTGCACCTGCTCAACCCCATTTCCAGTGATTTGTAGGTTGTAGTACTGAAGAGGAAAGGGAAATACTCAGGCAGGGTCAGAGGGAATCACTAATGGCTAATCAATAACTGAAGTATTTCAAAACTCTAAAGAGACATGGCATAGTGTTGTGGAAGCAGTGGGACCACTTAGTTGTGGTTTCACTTATGCGAGGTTACCGGAAAGATCCAGAATTGGCCATCAAGCATCAAACATCTCCTTCTATATGTCTTTTTTCCCTCACCTATGTGTCTTTTAGTTACTTCAAACTCAACAACAAATTAATGTATCCCCCCCTCACCTCTCTGGCCCTACCCCAAAACTTGCTTTTTCTCTTGTATTTCTAGTCTTTGTTAAGGGTGTCAATATCCACAGCCATCTGAGCCCGAAATCAGTGCTGTCCTCGGTGCTCTGTTATGAACACGGGTTGGCTTCTTATCCAGTATCCATTTCTTTCCTCTCTCATTGCTCACAGCATCAAGATTTCCTTTAGGGAACCATGCCCCCAACCTGTTTTTCTATGTGGTTTAAGTAGAATTTACCCTATGTGTCACCCAAGTGGTGGGCCCTGATTAGTCAGAGCCAGTGAGCATATAGTTCCATCTCTCCTGCCATAGAGATTGGCTCAGAGGTCCAAGCCATTCAGTGTATGCCCCCCCAACCCCACTCCACTGGCCCAGATATTGGTTCAGTTTGGACCAAATAGAGTAAATGCATAACTTTTGTAATGACTGAAGGAAGAAAAACCTCTCTTTTGTTTTGAATGAGGTGGTATGTAAATAGGAGGTCTGGAGAAGCTGAGCCTGTTTTTGTTACCATGAAGAATACCAGAATGAGGCTATAGCCCATTTACTCAGGAGAGCAAATTATACAAAAACCCCACAGAGTCAGAGCCCAGGGTCTTTCTCATTGAAGCATGTATGAAGCCCACACTATTGCTGGATTCTTTCATCCCATGAGTGAACCAGTGTCCTTTACTGTTTATGTCAGTTTGAATGTTCTGATAATCAAAGATATCCTTAGCTAATACACTGTCCTCCAATCATTCACTCCACTCTATTTATTTTTCTTCTTTAATATATCTCAAATCTAACCTCCCCCTGCTCTCTGTAGTGTCATTAGATAATTCACTAGAAAGTCAGCATCTTAGTTATTGGGCACCAACTTAATTTTTGAAATGACATTTTTACTATTGAGAAACTTCCTAATAATGCAGAAGCCCAATAATTCAGAGAATGAAAAGCTGACCGATGACCCCAAAGTTATCAAATATGTGGAGTGTTCTATATTTGATGGAAAGTTCTTATGTAAATAAGGTCCTTCATGAGTTTGTCTAGTTTTCCAGCCTCACCTTCTATATACTTTGTCTACACGCCTTGTGCTGCAACCACACCAGCATGAGGCATGGGAGTTTCTTGAGTTCTGTATTCTTTTATGATTTTGTATTTTCAGTTTAAAAAAATTTTTATTTTCTTATTGTGGTGTAAAACATAACATTTACTATCCTAACCATTTTTAAGAGTACAGTTCAGTAGTGTTAAGTACATTCACACCGCTATAAAACTAATCTCTAGAACTTTTTCATCCTGCAAATCTGAAACTCTATATCCATTAAACAGCTCCTTTTACCCTCCTCCATCCCCTGTAACCACCATTCTACTTTCTGTTTCTATGAATTTGACCACTATAGATATCTCATGTGAGTGGGATTATATAGTGTTTGTCTTTTTGTGACCAACTTATTTCATTTAGCATAAAATCTTCAAGGATCATCTATGTCATTGCATGTGATAGAATTATCTTCCTTTTAAAGGCTGAATAACATTTCACTGTATGCATATGCCACATTTTTAAAAATCCATTTATTTGTTGATGCACATTTGGGTTTAATGGTGCTATGGACACTGGTGTGCAAATATCTCTTCAAGATCCTACTTTCAATATTTTGGATGTATACCCAGAAGTAGAATATGGGATTGACTGTATTTAATCAGAATGCACAAAGCCTTGCCGGAGAAGCCTCTGAGCTGACCTCTACATCTAGCCTGAAATTTGGTGCTTGCCCGAGCTTCACTTAAATAGTATTACCCTGTTTATTGATCTCGTCTGCCCATCGTGAGGTAGCCACTGTTTTCCTCAAGATGGAGGCCCACTTGAGTGCTGTGAACTGATGTCCAGCCTAGGGAGAAGGCTGGGGAAAAGTGAAGGGCCGCAGTCACAAGCCTGGATCCTTGGGGATGGCAGATAGAGCTAGCTGGTGTGGCACAGAATCACAGGATTCTGGGGCAGGAGAAAAGGTTAGAGATTGCAGTGTGTTGTTTAATGGATAAGCACCCTTACAGATGAGGCCCTGAGAGTTTAAGTGACTTGCCCAAAGTCACTCAGATAAGCAGAGCCTCAATGAGAATGCGGGTGTCACAGCTGGCAAGCTCGTGCTCAGCTTATGATACCACAGGTCAGACATCTGTGTAGACAAAAGGGCTTTGTGGAGATCAGACCAAGGGCGGCCCTCCATCCTCAAGGCCTAAGAGTGCATGGATAGGTCAGGAAAGAAGCTGGCTTGGACCAAGAAGATACTGAGATGGGGCAGAGAATGGGATGTGACATCTCTCAGTAGCCTTCCAGTCTATGATAGATCTTATCTATCTTAGCCAGTGGCTTATTAACTCAGTTCTATTACCATGTGCTAATATCTACTCATGATGAATAAGGCTGATTTCCTCCTTTTCTCTGCCTTTCCCTTCTTTCCCTCTCTCTTTCCTACTGTCCTTCTCTTTCTTTTCTCCCTCCTTCTTTCCCCTCCTCCCTTCCTCCCTTTTTATTTTCCTTCCTTCCTTCCTTCCTTCCTTCCTTCCTTCCTTCCTTCCTTCCTTCCTTCCTCCCTTCCTTCCTGTATTTTTCTTCCCTCCTTGATTATCTCCTTCCTTCTCTTTCTTTTTTTCTGAGCATCACCCTTGTGTTGGACATTGTGTACTGTTGATCCAGAGAAGGAAAAGATTAGTTTCTGTCCTCCAAGAATGCATAGAATAGAGAATAGATAGGTAGGGGTTTAGATCCTATTGGGTGGTTAATCTTCGATTTGAGGGCTCTTTTATATGGAAATAAAAAAAAAGCACTAAGATAACTCTGGAAATTAAACAAGATGCTCTTAAAGACAGCCCTTAGAATTCAGTGTGAGAATCACTTACATATGATTCCTACACGTTTATATTTCTGTCTCTTTTCTGATACCTCTTTGAATTTATTTATCATATTTGACTTTCATTGAACTTTCATCAACATTTGTGCATTTTTACAAACAACAAGCAAACTGAAGGACCATATACACAGATACATATTTATGGAGTGACATTCCTCCACAAATATTCATGGGTACAAATATCAGTTTGTGTAGGGACAAGTGTACCTAGATATAAGCAAAACTACATAAATATAACTCAAATACATACATGAAAAAAAACTTTACTAGTATTTGATTAACAGTGTTTTGGTTGAAGAAAGGCAGTTCAGTGCTTTATTAAAACAATGATAATGACAGAAACAACAAAAATTCCTGAAGAAATGTGGCCAGGTGTCAAGTGATTTACAATTTTGACTCTAATCTCACAGCAGAGTTCATTCAGAGAAAATACTTTGGGAGAAATAGGGATTCCATCACAAGAATCAGTAGAAATTTGGTTTATTCATTCAGAAGAAAGGAGACCAGGGTATGCACAGATTCGTCTGGGCGCCCTGAGCATTTTGTGCAGGTTTCCTCTGGAATAAACCATTTCTTGTCACCATATTAGTTTATTTCTTCCAATATACTCTGAGTTTCTTAAGGCACCCTGTGCCATAGTCATGTTGGTGTTCCCAGCCCTTAGCATAGTGCCTGATTCAAAACAGAAGCTCAACAAATATTTGTTGGCTAATCAACATGAATAATATTTTGAATAATCAAGAGAATATGCGATATATATATACATATATATATATATATATACACACACACACACACACAATGGATTACTATTTGAATAATCAAGAGAATGTGATATATATATATGTTGTGTGTGTGTATATATATGTGTATATATACATATATACATATATATGTGTGCGTGTGTGTGTGTGTATATATATATATATGCACACACACATGATGGATTACTATTCAGCTATAAAAAAGAAGGAAATCCTGCCATAGGTACAACATAAATGGACCTTGAGGGCATTATGCTAAGTGAAATGAGTCAGACAATGAAAGATAAGTACTGTATGATCTCACTTAGATGTGAAATCTAAGAAAAAAACTTATACTCATGTAAATAGAGGTGAGATTTGTGGTTGCCAGAGGTAGGGATGGTGGGGGGCGGGGGGAGCAGGGGGAGCGGATGAAAGTGATCAAGGTATAAACTTCCAGTTATAAGATAAGTAAATTATGGGGTGTAATAACAGCATAGTGACTACAGTTAACAGTACCGCATGGCATATTTGAAAGTTGCTAAGAGAATAGGTCTTAAAAGTTCTCATCATTTTATAATATAGACATATATCAAATATCCTTATGTTGTACACCTAAAATAAATGCAATAATATCTCAATAAACCTGGGGAAAAAATTGGTCGACTAAGAAACTTAATTGCTCTAACTAAAATGAGTAGAAAGGTGGAATCTACAAGATAATCCCCTTAATTCTGATGCAATCACCTTCCTCTTGTGTGGAAGCTGGTGTGGCTGGGATCCCTCAGCCTCTATTTCAACCTTTTCCTCTCTAGAGTGCCTATTATTATAGAGTCTGGCAAGCCACGATCAACATTCCCCAAGCTCCCTTGCAGTTATATTTCTGGATGTGATTTAGATGATACCAATCAGTTGCACTAGAGGGAGACTAGCTATTGGAGCTGAGAGGGGCAGAGACCACATTGCAGCAGATGTGGTGGGGTTTTGGATTCCTCAGTGTGGTGGTGGCTTCCTGATTTGCCCAGCAATTTTCTGACTGTGGCAGGAAACTTGGCATTTTAGTTCTGCAGTGTGACTTTGACAGATGTTTCTGGAAGCTCAGTGTAGACACTGTCTCTGAAACCATGAGCATAAATATCATTACTGTTGTAAATTCCTTTCTGTTTAAGTTGGTGAGAATGAATTGTGTCCTTTCTGACTTATCCTGACCAATATACTGTGGCAGGGACAGATGGCACTCATGCCTAAATTTTAGGTAAGCTGGAAGAGAGTTCACACGAAATGATTAGCCTTTTCATTACTGTATCCATGTAAAATAGTTATGAGATACAAAGACTGCCCATCTTCTAATAAAATCTGACATGTTATTTGAGACACAAAGATGAAAAATACCAGCTAGCTTGCAGTTTAGAACTGGAGAGGAAACAGAAAAAACTGCTAGGAGGCTTTTGGGCTCCAAATCTAGTAAGAATACAACAGAAAGTGGGAGTCAGCTGACACATTGGGAGCCACATAATCAGGCACTGTAGGAGGGTGCTGTGGACTCAATGTTTGTGTCCTCCACCCCCAAATCCATATGTTGAGATCATAATTCCCAGTGTGGTGGTGTTTGGAGATAGGGCCTTTGGGAGGTAATTGGATTTGGATGAAATCATAAGTGGAGCCCCCATGATGGGCCTGGTACCCTTATAAGGAGATGAAGAGACTAGAGCTTTCTCTCTGCCATGTGAGGGCACAGTGAGAAGGCAGACACCTACAACACAGGAAGAAGGCTCTCACAAGGCACTAGATCTACTGGCACCTTGATCGTGCACTTCTCAGCCTCCAGAGGTATGAGAAAGAAATGTTTGTTGTTTAAGCCACTCAATCTATGGAATTTTTGTTATAGCAGCCCAAGCTGACTAAGACGGAGGGGCAGCTGATGCAGCAGTGAGCAAACGAAGTTTTTGCCTTCATTGGCCTGACCTTCTTATAGGGGAATATAGACAGAAAACAAAATGACAAATATATAATATGTCAGGTCAATTCACTGACAGTTTAATGTATCTTTGCCTCAATTTTTCAGAGCATTTTAAGAAGCTCGTAGGACAACGATCTACCATGTTGTGACCCCCTAATAAGGCTTAGCATTAGACTTAAGGAAAGTAATAGATAAATGCTTGCTGACTTATTACTTGAGGGAGATTAGGCCAATTTGCATGACAAGAGAGAGGGATGTAAAAATTGGGCCTCGCTTACATAATTCCAAATGCTACTGACAATTTGCTTCTCACTGGGTTGGAAGTAATATCTCTAAGTTCCCTTCTAGGGCTAAGATCTATGATTCTTTTTCTTCTTAACTACCATAATTATTTAAAAAATCAAATGGTACAAACGGTACAAATATAGGTGGAACATATATTACATTCATTTCATCTTGACTTGGGTAAAGAACAATATAAAAAGGAAAGAGAAGGAATTTTATCAAAATCTTTATAAGCACTATCCCAAAAATACTGCTCAAATATGTGCTATTATCCTATACTTTCCCCTTTAAAATGGATTTTTCCCTACAAACCTACATAAATTTTGCTGTATAGCCATTTGCCTTCTCTCTCTCCATATCTATATCATTAGAAGTTTATTGCTTTAATATGAAATTGTATGCTCCTTCTGATTACCACCAAGCAAAAATTATGTGTGCACATGGACAAAAGCCAGAAAAGAAAAAGCAAAAAGGAAGTCAGTTCTTAGGTGAAGGTAGTAAGACTAAGGGTAGTTTTTTTTCTCCTTTAGATGTTCCTGTAATGCCGTCATCTAACATTATACAAAAAATGTATTTGCTTATGATTGGGTTAAAAAAAAAAGTTTCTCTGACTGAGAAGAGTTGAAACTTGGCAGAATCACCCAGAGAGCACTGACCCATGCCAAGGTGCTGCCAGCCTCAGTGACACAGGCTGAGGGTGTCCTTGGACACGTGCTATGCACCTAGAGGATGCAAAGAGATTTGCCTGCCCTTAGCCTCCCAGGTCCTGGATCTTCGCTTCAGAAGGGCCTCAGAATTCCCTGCAACTGGCCTCAGGCAGGGAAAGCATTGGGCAGAGAGGTCTCTGGAGAGACCCAGGGGTCAGACATTGCCAACAAAGACACCTTTGGATCCCCGTTTATGTTCCTTATTTGACTCTACAGACTCAATGTTATCATTTTGCTATTATTTTCCTTCCCCTACCCCATCCCCACCCCAACGAGTTAACACAAAGAGCAAGGAACTAGAGTCTGGAGAAACTCAGATTCCAGTTCTGCTTCTGCCTGAGAAACTCTTAGCATGTTGCCTGAGAAAACTACTTAACCTCTGAGATGTAAAAGTGGGGACATCAGACTAGGTGATCTCTAAGACCCTTCATTCCTGGTATTCTATGATTATATAATCATATTCTATGATTATATAATCATAGAATATGATTATATATTTTCTATTTTCTAAAAATTGAAAATAGAAGACAGTCATGCATTTTGTTAATCAGGCAGAGCTTCGGGGCTCAATCCAAGAATATTCTTGCTGTGGCTACCAGAAAGGCCCCAAACTCAGAAATTCAATTTGGGCACCCAATCTAGTCTCTTCAAATCAATAGAACCTCCTTATTTTTGAAGACAGCATTGCTAGATAAACTTTAATTTATCAATTAAAAATAATCCACATGCATCTACGGCCATGCCACCCTGAACACGCCTGATCCCATCTGATCTTGGAAGCTAAGAAGGGTCAGGCCTGGCTACTACTTGGATGGGAGACCTCCTAGGAAGACCGGGTGCTATAGGTATAAAAAAAAAAAAAATAATCCACATAGCTAGGAACTTCCAACTTGTTATATAAATACACAACACAAGATATCCAGCAATGCAGATTTATGAAGACGGGAAGACAAAGAGCTCAACTGTGGTGAGGGGGCAGAAAGAGAGAGACAGTTGGTACAGACTGAATATGTTTAAGGACAAGTTTCAGAAAGCCAACTAAAAATCGAACTTTATTGACTGATGCTATGGTCTGAATGTGTACCCCCAAATTCATTTGCAGAAATCCTAACCACCATGGTGATGGTATTTGGAGATGGGGCCTGTGAGAGGTGATTAGGTGATGAGTGTAGAGTCCTCATGAAAGGAATTAGTGCCCTTATATAAGAGGCAAAGAGAGCTCCCTTGCCCCTTCCACTATATGAGCTTACATTGATAAGGCTGAGGAAGCTGGTCCTCCCCAGACACTGAACCTACCAGCACCTTGATCTTGGACTTCTCAGCCTCCAGAACTGTGAGAAATAAATATCCATTGTTTACAAGCTACCGAGTTTATGGTATTCTATTGTAGCAGCCTGAATGCCTCAAGATAGCATACATAATTAAAAATCCAGTTCCACACTCAGCTTGACTGACGGACTCTAGCAATATCATCAGATCTGGATTGTTCTCTTTCTCTGTCTCCCAATCTTGGTTCCTTTGTACAGACAAACCTCCTCCTACGGTGGCTCCAAGCATATATTGTCTTCACTCCCATTCTCATTCCAAGGGCAACTGCTTTCTTCAACTAATCCTGTTTTGGGTTTTTCTTTGGTTAGTCACTTTTATAATTTCTAAAACAAATGATAATATAATAATATAAACAGGGTTATGGCATTCTTTCTTTGTTTCTCAATATCAATTTCTTTTCATGATAGAGGAATATCATATCATTTCTACCCTGTCTGGCTCAGCAGTTATACGGATTTTTTTCTTCCTTGGATGACTTCTGCGCCTTTAAATGATATACTTACCCTTCATTTATTATTCCAGCCACTGTATCTTGACTCTTCATTTTGTAAGATGAGGAAACCTCTGCTCTGATCTTTCCTTTCATTGCTCCCCAACTTCCTTCCATTTCAAGGTTGATAATAGCTGCATTGTGTTCTATAACCGTTGTGGATTTTTTCAAGATTTCTCTATATGTTGAGAAACATAAACTTAAAATCAAGAAGCATTATTTACATGATTATGATATTTTAAGTATTGTTCGCTGACTTGGAAAGCACCACGCTTAGGTTTATTCTCCGTGGGTCTAATGTCATTGCCACTTGCCACTCGATGGAGAGTGCGCCTAACATTTAGTTCAAATAGATACAGTGGTTCCTCCTTTTAACACCCCCAGTGGATGCCCGAAACTGCAGCTAGTACCGAATCTATATGTACTAGGTTTCTTCCTGTACAAACTTACCTATGATAAAACTTAATTTATAAATTTGGCGCAGCAAGAGGTTAACAACAATAACTAATAATAAAATAAGACAATTATAACAATATGCTGTAGTAAAAGTTACGCGAATGTGGCATTATTAAGTAACGTGTCACTTGAACACAAGCACTGTGATCCCTCGATAGTCAATAACCAAGACGGCTAGTAAGTGACTAACTGGGGGGGCAGGGGAGTGTTTACAGCATGGAGAAGTTGGACAAAGGGATGAGTCACTTCCCCCCTTATTCGAGGTTTCTGCAGTCTCAGTTACCTGTGGTTAACCTGGGTCTGAAAATATTAAGTGGAAAGTTCCAGAAATAAACACTTCATAAGTTTTAAATAATGTGCCATTATGAGTAATGTGATGAAATCTCACGAGTCCCACCCTGTCTTGCCCAGGATGTGACTCCCTAGTCACTTTGTAGCCATCTTGGTCACCAGGTCAACTGTCAAGGAATCATAGTGCTTGTGTTCAAGTAACAGGTATTTTATTAAATAATGTCTCATTCACCTCACTTTATCTCAAGTTGGTATTGTATCATTTTACGTCATCAGAAGAACAGTGAGTACAGTACAATAAGATATTTTGAGAGAGAGAAACCATATTCACATCACTTTTATTCTACTATATCATATGTTCTATTTTCTTTTTAGTTATTGTCATTAATCTCTTATCGTGCTTAATTTATAAATTAAACTTTATCATAGGTATGTATAGGAAGAAAGCAGTATATATAGTGTTCAGTACTATGTGCAGTTTCAGGCATCCGCCAGAGGTCTTAGGGACATATACCCCACGGATAAGGGGTGACTGCTGTATTGCACTTTTAAAATCTCAGTAATTATACAACCAGAATTTTAAATTCTAAGAGTTCTTTCTTATTCTCTCATGGCTCATCTATTCATAGAGTATAGTTTTTAGTTTTATAGACTTTGTTCTGCTTGTGTTTTTAGTTCTCTTCTGTGCCCTGAATTATCTTTGTTTTTTTTTTTGGGGAGGGGGGAGGTGGGGGGAAGGGGGATAACATTTTCTGCTTGATTTTTTAAATTCACATTTGCAAATAAAAATATTTTGTTTATATTTAATACCAGAGCAACAGAGACTGACTTGGGAGTTCTGTCTATAGAACTGGGGTTGTTGATGGTCAGGCTTTTGAATGGTACATGTGAAGAGCAGGCTGTTATGCTGGGGTACCTCCACATGGAATTAAATAGAGAATTCTACTCTGTGGTGATACTGCTTGGTAGGTGACCTGCTTTCCCTTGATTGTGTTATCTCAGAGTCTAGAGTTTTTCAGATCCCACAGATACCATCATCGATGCTCTAGGCTGATGCTCCCGTCGTTTCCCTTCATTGGTTGCCATTCTTCCATCTGCTTTACGTCTTCCTGCAATTTATTAAAACTCTTCACCTACTTTTGGCTCTTCTCTTGGTTCTTATGGGTTTATACCTTTTAAATTATTTTAAAATTTAAAATAATCTTTTTCAAGAGATTTTGGGAGGAAAGGAGATATGTGTACTTGGCACCTTACCCTAAACCATCTAAATTTATGCTGATGATAATTTTGTGTAGAGAAGATGACTCTCTGGATCTTTAGTTGATTATGGATATAAAGAGACTGAGTTTATTTTAGAATCCGCCACTGCTGAAAGGAAACTTGGATTTTAATAAACAAATCCCACCTACTTCTTGCTTTCTATATCAGTCATAGTTTAATCAGAGAAGCAAGGCCACTAGGTATTTATTTATTTATCAAAGGAATTTGACCGTACACAATTGTAGGAGGTGATTAAAAAGTCTCTCTACGGCTGTCGTCTTTGTGTTTGACCCTGGGATTTGAATTCTATAGGGTGAGCAGGAAAGATAAATGTAAAGCAGAGGAGAGTCAGGACAAGAGAGAACCCAGAAGCATGAGCTGGAGCCCATGACTGTGTCTGTTCTTATTGGCTTTGACTTTGATGGTGTTGATGTCTGAAGAATTTGGTACCCTGTATCACAGAGGCGAACATGCATATAGTCTAGGACATGGAGAAGCTGAATGAGGATCTGAAGGAAGCCAGAGAAACTTCGGGACTGACAGTTGTCCCAAGCCAACCAGCTATGACACATTCTTATTAAAAAAAATCTGATCACATAGGAAAGTTGAAATAAAAGATCACCAATCATTGTTAATATTTTATTCTTTTTTCTATGCATATTTACCTATATTTCCATAATTATACTGCATATCTAAATATATTCTTATTTATTAAAATCTTTATCAGCATCACAAATATTTAACCACTTGTCTAAAAATAGACATTAAGGATATTTCCTTTTTCTTGCTACTACAAATAATGCTGAGTAATACAAATAATGATGAGTATCCTTGTTTATACAATTTTATTCCCATTTTATCCTTATAACAGAATCTTAAAATTGGAAGCAGATGCTCTGAAATTACATTCATCAAAGATCATACCAATTTACCAGAAGCGTCTGAGACTGTCCTCTTAAACCTTTGACATCATTAGATATCATCTTTTAAATATCTTTGTTATCAAATTTTATCTTATCATTGTTTCAATTTGTATTGCTTCGATTACTTGAGATGGTTAAAATTTCACCAGAGTTTGTTAATCATTTGTATTTAATTTTGTTTATTCACATATCAATTATAATTTTTATATCATCTTTTACTGTATTAAATATATTAATTCTTTGTCATTTTTTTACAGAAATATTTTTTTTCTGAGCAGTTTGGTGCTGTGAGTCACAATCATGCCAGAACAATGGGCCTTAGAAACAGAAGTGGGGCCATGTGGAGGGCGGGGACAGGCTGACATTTAGAAGCATTCTGGTCAAGAGTTATGATTGGTGTTGTTTGTTGAGGATGTTGTTGTGAAACTCAGCTGAGTCATTATGTTTAACAGATAACCCCTGAACAGATTAGCAAGGCCAGGTGGGGACAGAAGCTGGTGAAGGTCGTCCTTAGAATTGGGAAAAGTATCTGGGAAGTGGATGTGATGGGAACAGTTTGGAGAAAGTGACTTTGACATATTAGAGTTTATAGGCAAGGACTGTCCTCAGACTTTGGGGAAAGCTTATTTGAAAAAGTTCAGATGACAGATGGATGCAATTACATTCCCTAGGATGAAGGAAGTTGCTCAAAACAAAATTATGACAAATGGACATAAGAGGATTTAAAAAATTTAAACGTACAGAAGGAGCCAAAATATTTTGCTTTCCAATGTATGGAGACCAGTGGGAAATATGTTTGGATATGAATTTAATCTTGAGTGACCAATGAATTTTACATATATTGAATGGGAATTTATATTCTTACCTACACAACTTATATATATCACATATCTCATATATATTACAAATATATATGTTAGGACATAAAACATAAGTGATTAAGGTGGGGGTATTCCCTTCCTCTTCCTGTTTGTTTTGGAGGAGGCTGTTGAGGAGGGACTAGATTTGGAGTAAGAGAGAAGTAGATAGGATAAGAAAGAGTTCTTTACTAAATGTTGCTGTAGACTATGGATATCATTCCCTTTAATGTTCCAAGAGACACGAGTAAATAATTTTATTGCTTTTTGTTTTCTGTTGTCTCATTAACTGTACCTTTTGGTAAAGAGCTCTAAAAATGAACTCCTTGTGTCTCGGTTCATAAAAGTTGTGTCTTCTGCAAGACACTTTTTGAACTTATTTTTTAAAAAAGAAACAAAAGCAAATTCCAAAAGTTTTCATTATGTATGTTAAATAATACTAGAGAGGAAAACTAATCTGTTTTATCTTGAGATAAAAAACGGTGATATTAATCTGAATTTTGCCTTCAACCTTGGAAAGTTAGATATAATAGAAAAGTAAAACATGACAGTATATAGCTTTGTACTCTCAAAGTACAAATAAATGTGCGTTCATTTATTTGTGCCACATTTCCTTCCATAAAAAGCTTGAGCTTTCCTGTCTTTTCCCTGCTGTTTCCTTTGCTGGGAATAATTCCCTTCCTTCTCTTCTCCATCTGGTAAACTCCTACACATACTCCAAGAGCCAACTCAAATGTCACCTGCTCTATGAAACCTTCCCCAGCTCACCCAGGAAGAATGAACTCTACCCTCCCTAATGTACGACTCTCACAGTGGATTGTTAATAGTTTCTACTGGATTATAAACCCTCTGAGGTCTCACTGAGCATCTAGCCCAGAGTCTGCCAAGTACCCGTGAGTAACTGAAACATGAAGCAAAGGAAACTCTTTATAGCGAACGGACTTTCTGTCTCTCTCTCTCTGTGTTTCTATGTAGAGAGACTTAGAGTGACATGTCTGGCCACCCCTTGCTTCTCGCTCACTCCTGCTTCCCCAAGGGAGGGGAAATGACTCCTTTGATTAGCTTGGGCTCCTTGGTTAGCCTGTTATGAGCATGCATGCAATAGGACTTGACTGGGTAGATTCCTTTAATTCTGGGCCAAAATACGAGGAAGTTCACTGTGGCACTGCATTTGAACTAGCTGTTATCAGTAATAAGTCTGATGACGAGTTGATCTCTGTCTGGCTGACTCCCTGTGTCTCTCTCTCAATTGGTTTCTGACTCAGATGGAAGAGATGCATTATCTATTGCTCCCCTGCTAAACCCCCAACATCTGACATTTGTGTAGTGCTTTTCAGTTTACAAAGCACTTCCACATCCATTATTTCAAGGGCTGTAAATAAGGTAACAAAGTGCTGTGGGAGTATTGGGAGCGAGTGATTAATTTCAGTTGAAGAAATCACAGAAGGCCTCACACGGAGCTGCATGTTTGTGGGCCGCTTTCAGTACAGGTGTCAGGCTGGAAGGTCTGAATTCTGCCCCTTCCAAGTCTTTATAAAAAGAAGGGAACCAGCAGATGACATTGGTTTACTGATGCTTGCTTTACTAGCTTGCTTTACTGATGCACTGCCTATCTAGCTCATCCTTCTCACTTTTGATGTCTCATGGTTTATACATTGGTACTTTCAATTCTTACCTCAGGAGGCCCGGGCTTTGTTATCCTTTTTGGACATGCTACTGTGATGTGACCTGGTGTCCTCTCTGGGTCAGGACCTGATAATCACTCTCTAGGGTCATGCTCTGTGACTACTGATCCTTTCCTAAATTTTGCCGCCATAGAATCAGCCGGCACAGACTACTTTGAGCTCAAATAGTCTATCATTATTGGACTTAACTTTAGAAGCAACTAGGTCTCTTCTCTCAGTCACTGAAAAGGCTTCATGACATCAGAGATATTGTCACACCCGAGACACATGCCAGATGACTTTGTAGTCACCATCAGTGTTCCTACGATGTGGGTCCACCAACAGACGCTGCATTGATGTGAATGTGCTAAAAGGCATTTTGGAACAAATAGCTTCCACAAAAGTGCCAAATTCTAATTGACATTGTTTTTCAAAGTGTTAGAATATAAATTCAATTTCAAGGCAAAGGGAAAAAATTAGAATTAGAAGTAAAGAAGGTGAATTTACAAGCAGAAAGGAAATGAGTCAATCTAATTTCAAAGCCTGTCCTGAACCAAGGGTAAAATAATAAACAGGGTTTGTAAAAAAAAAAAAAAAAAAAAGGAATCTAATATTTATAAGGGATTCAACATCTAAGAGTTGATAAATTGCACTTGAGAGGAAACGCCGCATTAGATAAATTTTATCTTGACACTCTACCCTTTAACATGCCTGTAGAGCTTGTCTTGTACATCTGTTGTAGCCCACATACCAGTCTGTCCCTGGTAGTAACCGAAGGGTTATTTTACTGAGAAAAATCTGTTTAACTTAGAAGCTGGAAGAAAGGAGAGAAGAGCTCAGAGATTGGAATCTAAATGAGTAATAGAAACAATTTTAAATGCCACCATGGCAGGGAAAAGATGAACAAGTCTGTGATAATTGACACCTCTTCTTGCATTTGATTTTGTTCTTTATGATCTCCAAACCCATTCTTAGCCTGGTTTATATCATTTGGGTCTGTTTGGAATCACAATAGAGAATGTAGCAAAGGAAATCTAATCAATGAAGTGAATTGTTGAGTGAACTTACCTGGAGATGGGACATTGGGCAGCCTGTTTGTGGCCTCTGAGCCCCTGAAGTCCTCCTCTGATAACAGGTGCTGATGGACTAGGAAGGGTGAGGAGGGAAAGACAGATTCCCGAATTGGGATCATATAGGTTTTTGTGGGTAGGGACTCAGGGACTAAGTGAAATCACATGATGTGTGTGGATTTGTGCTTGTGTGTGTGTTTTGTGTTTGTGCGTGTGTTGTGTATGCATGTGTGTGCATGTGTGGGTGAGTATGTGCAGAGTGAAAATTGGAATCTAAGGGGTGGAGTGAACAGTTGCGATCGGGTGAGGTTCTGGCCAATTGTTTCCGCTGCAACTTCTCCCTTCTTTGCTTCATGACTCAGCTTCTTTAGCTGATTATTCACCTCACTCATCAAAGCTTCAGGAGCGGCATGTGTAAGGCCATGCATTTTATTACAAATAATCCAAACTATGCTTTTAGAGTGATCCAGGAAAAGGAAGGACTTTAACCTGTGTTGTTTAACATCACATATATTATGTTTTACATAAATGTATTTTTATTTAACTTACAAATAATAAGATGATTGTGATATAGCATACCTTATAAATACTCACTGATGAGCATTTGATTTGACGCTACAAATATTCAATAGACCGGAATTCAAATTCAGTTTCCACCACTTACCTTGAGTTTTTGAGCCTGGTTGCATCATTTGAAATATCTACCTCAAAGGCTTTTTTTAAAAAAAATTTTAACAACAACCAATTTACGTATCTTGTACTTCTTAAGTGCCAGAAGGCCTTGAAGGCTTGTTTTGAGGATAAAATAAGAAAATCTGTAAAGGACCTAAAACACATTAGCTGTTCATTAAATTTCCTTCCTACATTCTGCGTAAATTTACTTTAATTTTTTTTTAAAAGAAAAGTGTTATACTAGATTTTCGTTTTTCTCTTTAGACCTTAAACATTTATCTAAGGCACTAATCCCCACATTTAAAAAATCTAAGTGACCAAAAATGCATATATATATTTTAGAAATAACTGAAAATTTGAAGAAAAGTTACAAGACTAGGAATAGTACAATCTGATTATATTTTATATGGATTTACCTATAGCTAATGGTTTACTCCATTGGCTTTATTATTCTCTCTCTCTTTGTATAGATATAGATTTAATTTTTCTGAACTGTTTGAGAGTGAGTGGCTGTATCCCAGAGCTTACCCTTTAATATTTCAATGTGCATTCCCTAACAATAAAGATATTCTCTTATCTTACTATCATATAGTAATTAAATTCAGCAAATTTAACATTGATAGAATACTTTTATCTAATCTACTATCCTAATTCCAATTTTGTCAGTCAATCCAATGATGTCCTTTATAACACATTTCTTTTTCTGCCAATACAGAATCCAGTATAGGATTGGTTATTCCATTTAGTTGCCATGTCTCTTTTAATCTGGATTATATATATATACACACACACACTATTATATATATGTATGTAATACATATATGTTATATATATGTATACATATATATAGAGAGAGACACACTATTTATTTAATCATTGGTGAATGATATGCCTATATATGGCTGGTCAATGCATTCATAACTCAATTAACAGGGCAATAGAGTAACCGGCTACTAATTATTTGGACATTTCCATGGCTTCTAACTGCCCATAGTAACAATTCTAAACTTATCTACTCGGCTTTCCAGTCCTCTATAATAATCTCTCACTTCTCTAATTATCTATACACTGCTCCCCTGTGGAGGTAGCGACTTGTAGCTGGAAACATAACTTGGTGCAGGCAGTGTAGGGTGTGGATTCTAGCTCTACTGCTTGTTAGGAGAGTTAATGCGGTGATTTGCCTACATGAGACCACAAGGTTCTTGGCACATAACAGGCTCTCGAAAATGTTTACTCCCTTGCTCCTGCCAGAGTCAGGTTATTGCCACGTTCATTCCCACCTCCTCAACTCTGCTCGCATGCCTCACCTCTGCTTTGTCTTTCTTTCTCTTCACCACCAAGCCACAGCTTGTGTATTTGTTAAAATTCTGTTCTAGTTTTCTTATATCCCTCAGGAAGCCCTCATGAATCTCATTACTCTTTCCACCTTCTAAATCGTGACACTATCTTGGACTCGTGAAAGATTTAGTAACTACCAAATAAATGAAATCTTAGTATACTGACATGTGTATGTGTGGGGTCTCAATAAGGCCACGAATATAGCGAACCTTTCATAGAAAGAAGGGAAGAACACTGACAATTCCTGAGCAGTGTTATGTGCCTGGTGCTTTCTCTGCACAATTACGTTAATTCTCACAACACCTTCCATAGGTAAGTTTTCATAGTCCCATTTTGCAAATGAGAAACCTTTGGTATAACGTCACAGAGCTAGAAAATGGCAGGGCTGGAATTTGAACCTAGGATAGGTTCTATACTTCCCTTTATTTTGAATTGCCACCTAAGTTGAAATATACAGTAAAAAAATATTGATTTTGACTGATGGATGACAAGTACACGTTACATTTTAGAGAAACTAAGAGGTAGTAGAGATGGGTGCATCTAACAACTTGCCCAATATAAATTGATTTTTGTCCCCTTGAGTCAAGGTAGCATTGATGGGCCTGTGATTAATTGAATGTGACTCAAAATGACAGTTCTATGTTCTTCTGAGGAAGAACTGGTAGACTAACAGATAATTCAAAAAACTTTTACACACAAAGAGCTCAATAATTTTCTATTTTTAATGTGTCACTTGAGTTATCATTTAATGACTGGCAAAGGTTGCTCAACAAATAGGCATTTACAATGAATGCTTCAATGTGAGAAGTTGGACGAAATGAACTCTTGGGGCCTTCCCATGGATTTAATTAATCTAATCACACCTTTAGACTGAGTTTGAGCCCAGAGTGGAACACTTACCTCCTGTTTTGAACTGTTTTTGGAGGAACACATCTTATCTCCTCAACTAGTAAGTGCTGAGAGGGCAGAGACTATTTATTTTTCATTAGTCTTCCATAGCACTGGGTGTAGAGTTGAGCACATTGTAGATACTTAGTAAACACTAATCGATCAATTAATTTAATATCTTGTAACTCA
>NW_011889010.1:538281-554569 GCF_000151845.1 Pteropus vampyrus
CTCTTTTTTTATAATTTTATAAAATGGCTCTAGTGAAAAATAATTATCTAGACTTCATCAATTCCTATAGTTTTACTTTGTTTCTATTCCTTCTGTAAAATTAAATGTAATATTTTAAAATAAAAATAGAAGCTATATTATGATTCTATTTTAATAAAAATATTTTTTCTGTCTAGTTTATCTTTATATATGCATGAAAATCTCCCTGAAATAATGTGCACTTTAATATTAATAATGATTTATTTCATGTGGTAGTGTTTGGGCTAAATAAAACTTTAGTTTTGTGTATTCCATGTTATTTGAATTTCTTGTTATGTATGTGCATTATGAACAAATTAGTATATTTTTTGAATATAGTGTCAGCAACTTCCCAGGGCATTGCAAATTGAAACAATTTGCTCCTCCTCACCTGCTCCTGTATTAATGGCCTTAACTAACAGCTTCACCTCTTTTCTTATTCTTGAGAGTAGTCAGTATATGCACAGCTAACAGTAGCTGTAGAATTTCTTATCCTCAGAGTTCTGCCCTGCAGAACTATAGATTGCTATAGATAGAATGTTTATGCAGGCCACTCCAAATTCATATGTTGAAATTCTAACCCCCAATGTAATGGTTTTAGGAAGGGGGCCCTTTGGGAGGTGATTATTAGGTCATGAGAATGGAGCCCTCATGAAGTGGAATTACTGACCTTATAAAAGAGACTCCAGAGAGATCTCTTACCCCTTTCACCATGCGGGGACGGACACAACGAGAAGATAGCTATTTATGAATCAGGAAGTGGGCTCTAACCAGATACTGAAACTTTCAGCACCTCGATCTTGGATTTCCCAGGCTCCAGAACTGTGAGAAATAAGTTTTTGTTGTTTATAAGCCACCCAACCTGTAGTGTTTTTATTATAGCAACCTGAATGGACTGAGACAGGTATCCACCTGCCCTGAGGTGGCCTTCTGTCAGACATTTTCTTAATGTCATAGTTTTACATTGTTTCTACTAAGGGTGCTTGTTTTAACCTGCTATCACTGTTCTCCTATATAAATTTCATAACTTTGATAACTTTTTAGAATAAAATCTTAGAAGTCAGGTCAAAGTATGACTTTTTTAATTCTCATGATTTTATATAGCCAAATTGATTTTCAAAAAGGCTATACTAATTGATACTTTCACTAGAGGTGTTTATAAAAGTGCCTCTTGCATAACTGTTTTGCTGGCACTAATCATTTTTTGTTTGACATTTGTGCCCATTTGATAAGCAAAAATGATATTTAATGGCGTTTTAATTAGAATTTTTATCATTAGTGAAATTGAATGTTTTTAATAGGAGTATTGAATTTTTAAAAATTTCAGTGGAATTTTATAAGTGGGCAGACAACGTGATCATATTTACTTTTTTAGAACTGTAATTCAGGTGACAGTGTTGAAAGTGGATGGCTGGAGGAGCTAGATGTCAGAGACACCAGAAAGGAGACCTCGACGATGGTCTTGCTGGTAGATGCTGAGGGCCTGATCTGGGCAGAGGAAGCAGATCTGACAGCATTCTATTTCCGCCTCTGACTTCCTTTCAGGCTTCTCGATTCCCTGTTATGTTTTCCACTTTGAAAAATCAGCTTAGCGATAATACTTTAAAGTTCCTAATTTATTTAAATTTGGGGGAGAGTGTATAATTCTCCTGAGAGGTTCATTTCTACACTTCCCATTTAGAGAATCAACAATTCAGAAAAGAATTCGGCTGCAAGATGATGAATTTTGTTTCCCTATGACTCCTACACAGGGAAAAGTGGAAATGGATTCTATGGATCCAAATACGCTAAAGAAATACACTGATTTGCTTCTGGCTTGTCCGTTAGCTTTTACCTTAAAGTCCTTATATGTTACATTTTTAAAATAGAGACATGAAACATACCTAGTCAGGTTTTAGCTAAAGCAAACCCTGATGAAAAATGACTGGTCCTCTGTAATTCTGAGCTGAATTGTAATTCTTTGTTCTCTGTAGACTTCAGATAAAAGGATTCATATGGGATGGTAGATAGGGTGGTTTTAATTTGGATCAACTGGACTTACTGCTGGATTTTACACTAGCCATGCTGTGAGGCAGGATCTTTGTTTTCAGCAATTATCAAACTAAGCCTAATTAAACTTGCTTTGCTTTGATGTACTATAATGTTTTCCATAAATTTTATATGCTGAACCATTTTCATAAGTCCTTGTTTGAAATCAAGGATAGACAGACTATGGATTTATTTTATATGTCAGACCATGTTTTAATATGTATCTAATCAGATTTTAAGATGCTTACTTTTGGTTATTATTATTCAACATTCTTCTTTTTGTGTTTTTGTAGTTTGGATGCAAGAAATTGTTTTTAAATACAATACGCCAATGTAATAAATGTGATAGATATATGTGGAAGGAAAGTGCAAAGACTTTCAATCCTATAAATTAAATATAGATCTTAAACTGTATAACACACTCTTCTATTTTGTAAAATTCCACTGATTTCCCTTGTTGTCGAGTTTTTCCTTAAGGGGACTTTTTTTTTTTTTTAAGCTCATTTGGTCCAATTGATTTTGTGTATATTTCTTTTGTGTAGCTGCATTAAAGGTACATGTTGTCTGTTTTTGTATTCGCAAGTTGTTAATTTCCCACTTAATGATGCATCAATTAGATCTCTCTTGCTTTATAGGTGCTAGCCTAGAAGATGTATTTTTTTAAAGAGCATTTTTCTTCACCACCAAATAGAAATGATTTAACAACATTTATTTTATTCAGCTAATACTCTACTTGGAATTCTTTTTATTTGATTTGATTTTTAATTTAATTAAATTTTTTTTTTAGGTGAGGCAACCCTTGGTTGACCTCACAGAGGTAAATTGCAAGGACCTTGTAGCTTACAATCCCTTAGTTTTTATTTTTTACACCACAGCACCTGGTCTTCCTAGGTGGTCTCTCATCTAAGTGTTAACCAGGCCTGACCCTGCTTAGCTTCTGAGATCAGACGGGATCGGGCTTGTTCAGGGTAGCATGGCCATAGACTGGAATTCTTGTTAGCCCTTTGCTGCCTTTAAAAATAGACTTAACTATTTTTTTTATTTTTGCATGGCTTTTAGCCTATCAGTTGGGATGGGTAAAAGGTACAAAACCAGATCAATTATATGTACAGATTCTTCTTTCAGCCCACATTTGAAGGGGACTTTTCTATGAAGGCCCTTTTAAACATTTTTAAACAAAGTAATGCCTCTTTTTTTGAGATTTGTCATAAAGAAGTATTATTCTTATCCGTTTCTATGAAAATGAAAACTTGTTCCTCAGGAAAACTTGAAGTTAAGTTATTATCGCTATTACAAGAACTTTGTATTGCTGGGCACACTTTGATAATGTTTTTTAAAACTTTGGATTGGAGTATAATATGTAGAGAGAAAATTGCACGTGTTATAAGTGCACAGCTCAATGAATTTTAACAAAATTTGAACATACCTGTTTAACCAATACTCTGACCAAGAAAGAGAACATCATCAGCACCCCCAGAATACCCCCATGCTCCTAACCAGTCTCTGCTCCACTCGACCCACCTCCAGAGTAAACACTTTCCTGACTCCTAACAGCATAGCTTAGTTCTGCCTGCTTTGTGCACTGTATACATGAATTATACAATATGTACCCTTCAACATCTGGCTTCTTTCATTCAATATTATGTGTGTAAGATTCATCTGTATGGTTGAGTGTAGTTGTAGATGTCCATTCTCATTATTTTGTAGTTTTCTGTTGTATGACTACACCACCACTTATTTATCCATCCTACTGTTAAGGGGCAGCATTAGGTGGAGGTGAGAATGCACCGAGAAGAGTCAAATGACTTCACATTTAATACCCTGCACCGGCGCTCTCTTAGCAAGCTAAATAGATTTGATTCTACCTTGTAAGTGCCCATTTATTCTAGATGGTAAATACCTTGAGGGTGGGGACTAACTCAGTGTCTCCTACAAAGGCACTCAAACAATGTTGATAGGATTCGAAATAGCTTACCCGAGTGGAGAAACAATAAAATGTAGTTAAGAGGATGTAAAACTGGAGTCATGGGAAAAATAGTGCAGGACCTTCCAAAAGAAGGGACAGCTAAAGAATAGAGAAAGGGGAGAAAGATATAACATAAAACAGCATGGAACAACAATACTTGTTTATTTTACTGTCATATAAATGAACCTAATGAAATTGAGTTTGCAGGGCACTACTAAATCCTTTGATAAAAGTATAAATAAAACAGTGCTTTGGTTTGCTATTTTCTTGTTCACTGCACAGTAACTTCTCTTGGTCTCCCATCTTTGATCAATTTAAATGTTTAATTTGCATGACTTTTTTTGATTCCCCAAAGCAGCAACTGAACTGAATAAACCAATGATTGTATAAAGTTGACATTCATCATAGCCATGTAAATGTTTGATATCTTAGCCAAGTTTTCTTTTCTTTTTAAAAAGATTTTTTTTTTTTAGGTGAGGCAACCCTTGGTTGACCTCACAGAGGTAAATTGCAAGGACCTTGTCAGCTTACAATCCTTATTTTTTAATTTTTTACACGTATAGCACCTGGTCTTCCTAGCTGGTCTCCCATCCAAGTACTAACGAGGCCTGACCCTGCTTAGCTTCCAGGATCAGCTGGGATCAGGCTTTTCAGGGTAGCACAGCCATAGACAAATTTGCTTTTCTAGTTTGTGTTTTTAGTAGGCTTCACTGTGGATTCTACAAATTTTAGTTTTGTTTTTTTTTTTTTAGAACACATAACTTCTATTATTTTTTCATTTCTTTTATTGACTTGAAGTTGCCCCACAATCTCAATAATCTATATGTTAATATATAAATAATTCTTGGTATGTCCAGCAAGTGGTAATAAGATAATTGTAGAGCTAATATTGGTACAATACATAAATCATTCATTAAAACATATAGTGCCTATTTGAACATATTGCTACATTCTACTAACAAAACAACCTAGTGCTTTATTGGAGACTCTCATTTTGATTAAAAAATTAAGATGGCCCATTCATTCTGGTAAATTCAGAGAGTTAATAATTTGGCTGCTCTAGGAAATGACCTCCAGAGAATACAAATAAGTGACAGATTTGAAAAGAAGTCATGGTGGAATTTAGTGCGGATGATTTGATCTATCCCTGTATATTGATTTCTTAGAGGTGCCACAACAAAATATCACAGACTGAGTAGCTTAAACAACAGAAATTTATTTTATCACAGTGTTGGAGGCTGGAAGTCCAATATCAAGGTGTTGGAAGTCCAATATCAAGGATTGGTTTCTTCTGAGGCCTGTCTCTGGCTTGTAGATGTTCGTCTTTTTCCTGTGTCTTCAGGAAATGGTCTTCTTTCTCTGTATGTCTGTGTCCTAATCTTCTCTTCTTATAAGGACACCAGTCCCAATGGATAAGGGCCCACCATAATGACCTAATTTAACCATAATTACCTCTTTGAAGATCCGATCTCCAAATGCAGTCATATTCTGAGGGGATCCTGGAGGTTAGAATTTCGACAGATGAATTTTGGGAGGGAAATACTTCAGCTCGTAACACCTGTCAAAAACAATATTTGAAACTCTGATATGAAATACTCAGATCAGGAACATCTTCTGCTCCTTCTAAGATTCTCTTGCTGTGATCATATCCCAGATCCTTACTGCTTTTTCTGCTTCAGCCGCTGCTCTGGCCTTCCTCCTCTGCCTGGGACTACATGGCTTCACCACCTGGAGGTGACCAGTCACTGAGGTCTGCTATACAGCCAGACTGACTAGTTACCACCCTGTTTCTGGCCTCTTTTCCTCCTTTAGGACTTGGGTAAGATGCTGTGTTATGGGGCATGAGACCTTATTTCTGGAGCAGTAACCAAAGAAGCCAGATAATGCAACCCAGAGATGTGGAGGAGTTAAGTCCCCACTGGGGAAAACTTTGGCCAATGGAGATAACAGATGGGAAGGGGCTAGGTAGATGAATTCTTGCACCTTGCTTCTTCCCATGGATGGTCCCAAGGCACAGTTTCCCTGTATAGTTTGTCTAGAGACTCTGGCCCACTGGGTATATCTACTGAGTAGTCAGCTATATATCTTCACATCTTGTAAAGTGGTGGCCTGTGCTGTAACACACAGAATCTTGTAATGTTGCGCATTCCTCCCAGTTTCACCTCCTTTCTCTCTAACTCTCACTGCTCTGGGACTGTACTTGCCAAGTGAAACCTCAGGACTCAATCCTTGCATCAGGCTCTACCTTCTAGGAACTCTGGGCTAAGACAATATTTTATCCATTATAGAAGTTTTGCCCTATTAGAGAGGTGGCCATAAATTTGAATATAAAGAAGTATTATTCTTCAATATTTATTATAAAGCATTTAATTTCTTGAGTTTGCAATAGCACAGGGGGTGGGGTGCACAATAAAGTCATGACAAATTGTAGTATACATTGACAAATATTGACTCAGTAGTACCCCTAGACTTATGTGGATATATCAAGTGGACCCATCTGCATTGCTAAATAATTTTTTATTTTAGTGTTTATGAGCAAATGTATTTGGAAGTTGAACAAGATTATTTCTTAAACTATGCCTTCATCTGCAACAAAGAATGTACCTCCCATTTTAGCAGTTTCCACGTTGTTATTCCTGAGACCACGTAATTATAGAAATCCATGAATAAAACTTCTCGAACTATTAAAAATACTCATCAGAAAATTTACATTCTTCAAAATCTCAAATATTGAAATATAACACTTGACTAATTATTTTGTAAAATTACTGAATAGCACTAATATTTGACCACTTCAAAGATTTTCCTGCAAATTCTAGCTTTCAGAAAGTAATTTCTGAATTCTAGTGAATTCCTCGGATATGCAGTATGTAGTAAGACCAAGATCTGTCTGCTTATTCACCCATATGCAGATTGGCTCATCTGAACTAATTAATGAGTTAGATTTTTGTGCAAGCTTTCTGATGTATTGAGTGGCATTAATAAATGATCAGGAAAAACAATATATCTGATAAAGGAATTCATACAACTCAATAGTAAAACATTGAACAACCCAATTAAAAAATGGGCAAAGGAATCAAATCGACATTTTCCCAAAGAAGACATACAAATGGCCAACAGGTATTATATATATATAAAGGTGCTCAACATTACTAATAATCGAGGCAATGCAAATCAAAACTACAATAAGATAGGACTTGCACCTGTTAAGATAGCTATTATCAAAAGAGATAACAAGTGTTGGCAAGAATGTGGAGAAAAGAGAACCCTTGTGTGCTATTGGTGGGAATGTAAATAGGTACTGCTATTATGAAAAACAATATGGATGGTCCTCAAAAACCTAAAAATAGAATTACCATGCAATCCAGCAATCTCTCTTCAGGGTATAAACGCAAAGAAATTGAAATTAGTACCTCGAAGAAATATCTGTGCACCTATATTCATTGCAGCATTATTTATAATAGCCAAGATATGGAAATGATGTGTCTGTCAATGGATCAATGAGTAAAGAAATTGTGGTTTATACATAATAGAATATTATTCAGTTTTTCAAAAGTAGATAATGCTGTGTGTGACAATATGGATGAAACTAGAGGACATTATGCTAAGCAAAATAAGAAAGAAAAACTACATGATCTTATTTATATGTAGAATCTAAAAAAGTTACAGAAGCAGAGGGTAGAATGGTGGTTACCAGAGGTGGGGAATTGGGGGAAACTGAGAGCTGTTGGTGAAGGGTAAAAAATTGCAGTTATGTAGGAGGAATAAGTTTAGCTATCTAAAATACAGCATGGTGACTATAGTTAATAATTCTGTACTGACTACTAAAAATTTGCTAGGAGAATAGATTTCAGGTACTCTCAGTACACACAATAATATGGCAACTCTGTGAGGAGATACATTAATTAGCTTGAATATAGTAATCATTTCTATACATATTTCTATATATGTATATCAAGTCATCATGTTGTACACCTTAAATATATTCATTTTTAATTTAAAAATGGTAGGAAATAGAATCTCCGAATTTCTTGACAGATGTTAATATTCAGAATTCAAGAATGAGAAATTGGAATCCTTGGAGATCTCCAGGAATTCCTGTCATAACTTATACTGTAATTTTTATAATACCTTCTTTATGAGTTAAAAGTAATGAGTGACCAAAATAATAAATAGTGAATCAGTTTTCTGTGATGTGTTGTACAAGTTTTCTGTACAGAAAAAAATACTTTATGTAATAAATGCTTGTTAATAAATATATTAACAAATATATTATAAAAATATTATAAATTTCAAACATACAAAAGTGATGATTACTTGATATAAATATTCAATAGTAGACAACACTAAAAGAAGAGACTATTAGCACTATATAAAGATCAAATAAAAATTATTTAAAAAATTGCAAATATTTAATATTTAAAAGTTGTCATTCTCAAATGAAAATTTTCAAGCCCACTAAACATTAATTGTCCTGTCCAATAGTTTTGATCTGTTTCATAACAAATATATCAGATGTAGAGAAATTTATTTCATTTTCCATTGAAATTGGTAGAATAGTTAAGGGTGCCTCCAAAAGTATCTCCAAGTTGGATGTCAGGCGGGATTCAAGTTGCTTCATTTAAACTCATTTCCCTTTTTAATAATAAAAACATTTTGTTTTGATTTTTCCTATTTTCATTTTGCTATTGAAATCAATATTGATTTTGCTAGTTCAGATTTGAGATCAATTTTTAATTTCACATTGAAGCATTTTATGGCAATTTTTATATCTTATTCTCTGCCTTTTTTTCTGGTAAAAATTTTTTTATAAGAAACTATAATCTATAGAGAACATTCAAACACTGGAAAACATCGATAAACATTATTGGTTAGTATTCTAATAATATAACATTTGGATATCCAGTAAATTTAACAGTACCACACAGAATGTGTTGGCATTGTCAATTTAAATCAAGGACTTCTTTTGCCTTCAAAATGTGTTTTTCCCTAGAATATCACTCATAGGATTTGTATGATGTATTTTATGTGTTCAAACTTAGTAATATTTATTTTATTTGCAAGAATAATTTACTATTAGCAGACTGGTCCCATGAACACACACTTCTAACAGGGCAGCTATGAGTAAGACTAATGACAATTGTGTCTGGTTTTCTCCTGCCACGTTCCTGTCCTGGTTCCCAGAAATGTCAGCTGTGTCGTGGACTCCACTTGTCAGCATTTCCTGCTCTTGCTTTAACTTAGTGTCAACAGATTCCTTTGAACCAGTACCATCTGTCTAATGATTGTTAAGCATTAATCCTCACAGGAGAATTTTCATTTTTTTGACTTCTTGACTGGTTTTTCTTGGAATTCAGAAAAAAACAAATTTCCTAAGAAATTCTAGAAAGAAATTTCTGTATTGAAACTCTAGAAAGAGACAGTGGGGTTTCAATAAAATAGTTACTTATTGCTAGAGTGGTAGTTAGTCCCACTGTGCATCTAGGAACTGTTGGAGATATAACTTGAGTCCAGCCATGGGAAGCAAACACATCTAGGCATATCCAGAGGTCTGGTGGGGTGGGCCTGCCAGAGGCAAATTTTTTTTCTCGATCTTATCTTATTACACATTTTATTTTTTATTGTGCTTAAATATACAATAACATGAGATTTATGATCTTAACCATCTTTAAGAGTACAGCTCAGTGGCATTAAGGACATTCACATTGTTGTGTAACCATTATCATTATCCATCTCCAGAACTTTTTCATCATTCCGAACTGAAATTTTGTACCTAAACAACAACTCCCCGTACTCTCTTTTCCTCACCTCCTGGCAATCATTTTACTTTCTTTCTCTATGAATTTCACTATTCTAGGTACCTCATATAAGTGGAATCACGCAATATTTATCCTTTTGTGTCTTATTTCATTTAGCATGATGTCTTCATGGTTCATCCATGTTATAGCATGTGTCAGCAGAGGCCAATATTTAAAGAGCCCTACCTTATATACTCTCAGAAAGGAGCTCGTCATGAAGAAAGGCTGGCACAATGGCTGGGCCCTAGTATTCAGAGCAATGGGATGCTTCTGAGTACAGTTGGAATCTGCTCTTGGGAGTGATCCTTGAGCTCAGCTCTTTTGGACTCTGAGTTTTGTGACTAGAAAAGGTTGAAGTAAGATTACAAGGGAATGTCTTTATTGTAAGTTCTGTGGCATAGTAAATTCTATAACATTGTAGGACCAGTGGTGGGAAGTGGGGCTGGCATTTTATGAGCATCAGGAGGCAGTATACATTGTATTGATGTTTATGCTCTCTTAGTTGGCCCCAGCAGGTAGAGAAAGTAGGGAGACAATAGCTTCATGAGGGCTTGCAAGTAGTGAGGGCTAGATAGCAGATACCTCTACTGGATCAGAAAAGCATGAAAAATGATAGCTATCTCATTGATATTGAGAGAATTTGGTCATTACCCTATATGAAACATCTTCTGGAAATTCCTTGAAATAACTGAGGAGGTTTTAAGAGGCATTGGAAGTTTTATAATAGAGGGTAAAAGAAAGAGAGAAAAATAATATTACTGTGAATGTGATCACTGATTATCTCCAGGCTGATTTAACTTGAGAAAACAGGCATCAAACAAAATTATGCATAATGAATGACTATGACCCTTGGCATACAGGGCTTTCCTCTCCCTTTTCCAACAACAGACTTTAGTAAGTAAATGGCTGACCGTCTTGATGACATGTGCTAGAAGAGTCCATTCATACTTATTTGCATGTCCAATTTGAGATCTACTGCTTCTCTTAAAGGTTTGAAATGAGACTAACAGTACTTTGAGTCATTATAAAAAAATCTACAATCATCTTGAAAGACTTCTAGGATGAGATGACAACTTGACCTGGGGATGCTTGACCAAGATTTTGGTGTAACTTCTCAAGAACAGTTGATGCCCATCAAGGATTATGCTGAACCATGTCTACCATGTTTTACCTTTTTGTTTAGTCCTTTGGCGATAAAGTCTGTTTCAGAGAACATGGCATATTTTCTATCTCCTACTTTCATTAGAACTATTACTATATATGCTGTAAACACTGTAAGCAAGATAATGGGGAACTCTTCAGGAATGATAGTGTGATTGCCTCATACAAGGCAGTATATGGATAGTCATGTTAAAATTTTGTGTATAGTTTAATTTTCTTAAGCAGTTTCTCATAAAGCATTCGTTAATATATTATACCTTTCCATTAATCCTTTAGGCTTTATCACCCTGAATTGCAAAATGACCTATGGACACATTATTAGCCAGGGTATTCAATAGCAGATGACTCATGCCATTCACATGTATATTACTGTAGACAAGCATATAGATCTAAGTGCTAAGAAAATATTCCACCACTGCCTATGTAACCCACACATGTAAGAAGGCATGAAAGAGTAAAGAAGTTAAAACCCATGGGGCAGCAGGTGGCTGCTTTTAACTCTAGCTGCAGTCAGGGAAGAAGGTAGGAGTGGTGAGTGAAGGAAGTTTCATGGTGGGAGACAGGGCATAATCATAGGAAAAATGGCTGCTGCATGATGGGGGAGTCTTTTAGGCTGCACTCAGAATTAAAGGCCATTACACTATCTGAAGACATTCAGAGGCTGTACAGAGTGACGGCCAGTAATAGAGTCCTTTGCCATTGGAAAGAAATTACCTCCTTGGCTTTTCCTACATCTCTTGGTTTTGTGAAAGACAAATGGGGACAGAAATCACTAGAGCAATAAAAATGCTGTTAATGTTTTTGAGGCACAGAGAAGATAGAGTGAATTTTGAGCAAGTTGCAGATAGCAACTGGAGAACTTTGAGACCAGAAAACAAATGGACCATTGCGGGACCTGCAAAAAAAGTCAGCAGCGAGGCATCTCTGTCCATCCAGCTGCTTAAGCCTGATCTGGAGAAGTCATCCTTGACACCTTCAATTTCCCCCCTCCCTTCCTCTCTCCCTTCCTCCCTCTCTCTCCTCCTTTCTTTCCTCCCTCCCTTCCTTCCTTCCTTCCTTCCTTCCTTCCTTCCATTATATATGTATTTTTAATGTGGTAAAAAAACACACACGACATGAGATTTACCCTCTTAACAAGTTTTTGAGTGATACAGTACAGAATTGTTAACTATAAGCACAGTGTTGTACAGCAGATCTCTACAACTTTTTCTTGCATAACTGAAACTGTGCCCACTGAATATCAATTTCCCACTTCCCCCTCCCTGCAGCCCCTGGCAACCACCATCAACTTCTGTTTTCTGGTTGCTCTTTCTTGTTCTTTGGGCTCCATTTCATCCCAAGGGGCCTATCCTTGTCCTTAGAGCCATTGTGTCCCTGCTTGTCCTTTTCTCACTAAACACACTCTTCCCAGGGTGACTTCATCTTAGTAAGTTTTCTAATAGCAAAAACATGATTTTGAAATAACTCAAGGGTTCAATAATACAGGATTGGATAAATATGGGTTGTTTTTTAAGTGGAACGCTATACACCATTTGATGAAAACTATACTGTATAAGTACATCTATTGACATAGAGAGATGGTCATGGTGTTTCTTAGTTAATAAACCATGTTATAATATTGCATGTATAATGTGATCCCATTTGTGTAAAAAATAGAAAATTATACAGTGACACGAATGAATGTTCACCAAAAATATTAACAGTTTTTTATCTCTGGGTGGTGGGATTATGTGTGATTTAAGTATTATTTTTGCTTGTCAGCAATTTCTAGTTTTTCTACAAGGAATATATATTTCTAGCATAATGAAAAAGAAATATATGTTGTATGAAAAAAATTCTCTTAGGATATGAATTCCAGTCAGCCAGTTGACTGTGTAAAACTTTGCAATAAATATTTAACCAATCATTTCAGATGCAGAGTCAGCTTTGCTCAGGGAAAGAGGCTATGCTCAGTTACTTACCAGCTCTGCTTAAAGTGAGATTTTTCTCATTTTATTAAAAGCTCACTTCTTTTTTTTCTGGAAACTTATGCAATAAGGCATTAATAAACAGACAAGGAATGATCAGGCCTTGAATATGCCATTATTTTATTGTTGCAACTATTGTTAAGGGCCAATTTTACTGCGGAGTGTGTGAATGCATTTGGCCACAGGAATGCAGAAGATGCCAAAGCACTCACACTGAATGGCTTGGCCCGCCCCAGACACGTGTAACAGGTACGAGAACTTAACACCTAGATCAATGTGCTTAAAGCTATATGTTCAGCGATATTATATTTTGGAAAATCTTTTCATAAAGTAATTTTTCATTTTTCAATTACAGCTGACAGACATTGTTATATTAGTTTCAGGTGTACGACAAACACAGTGATTAGATGTTTATGTACCTTATGAAGTGATCACCCTGGTAAATCTAGTTAGCACCTATCTGACACCACACAGAGTTATTACAATATTATTGACTATATTCCCTATGCTGTACTTTATATCTCATAACTATTTCGTAACTACTAATTTATACCTCTTAATCCCTTCACACATCCCCCCAACACTCCGCCTATCTGGCAACCATCAAAATGTTTTCCTTATCTGTGAGTTTGTTTCTGTTTTGTTTGTTTATTTACTTTCTAAGATTTTACATATAATTGAAATCATGATATTTGTCTTTCTCTGTTTGACTTCTTTCAATCAGTATATCCTGTAGGTTTGTTTATTTGTGTTGTTGCAGATGCCAAAATTTCATTCTTTTTTATGGCTGAGTAATGTTCTGTTGTATATACGTACCACTCTTCTTTATCCATTCATCTTTTGATGGACACTTAGGTTCCTTCCATATCTTGGCTATTGTAATTAATGCTGCAATTAACATATGTATCTTTTTGAATTAGTATTTTGTGTTTCTTCAGATAAATACCCAGAAGTAGATTTACTGGGTCCTCCTTTGTCTCTTGTTATAGCTTTTGTTTTAAAGTCTATTTTGTCTGAACAGAGACTCATGGACACAGACAACGGTTTAGAGGGAAGGGTGGTTGGTGGGAGAGGTAGATAAGAGTAAAGTGGGTCAAATATATGGTGATGGAAGGAAACTTAACTTTGGGTGGTGAACACACAATGCGATATACGTATGATAAGTTACTGAATTTCACACTTGAAACCTATATAATTTTATTAATCAATGTTACTCCAATAAATTTAATAAAAAACAAAAAAGTCTATTGTCTGGTATAATTAATGCTACCCCAGCTTTTTTTTGTTTGTTTCTATTTTCATGAAGTATCTTTTTCCATCCCTTTACTTTCAGTCTGTGTGTCCTTCAATCCGAAGTGTCCCTTGTAGGCAGCATATATAAGGATCTTGTTTTCTTATCTATTCAGCCACCCTATGTCTTTTGATGGACGCATTTAATCTATTTAATCTATTTACCTAATCTATAGATATGTAGTTATTGCCATCTTATTATTCATATTTTTTAATCTTTCTTTTCTTCTTCTTAAAAGTCTCTTTAGCATTTCTTGTAATACTGGTTTGGTGGTGCTGAACTGCTTTAGCTTTTTCTTGTCTGGAATAGGAGTCTTTTTTGATCAATAATAATGGCTATCACGTGGTAAGCACGGACTCTATGTGACTGCTCTCTATGCATTATCTCATTTTAACCACCCTATGAGATGGGTGATGATCTGATTTCACAAAGGAGGCAGGCTTAGAGAGGTCAAGCCACTTGCTCAAAGTCAGCTAGTAAGTGGCAAAGCAATTTTCGGACTCTTTCTGCCTGGCTCCAAATCCAGTACGGGAACTTGTCCGTGCTGTCTCTTGTATCTTTACAGCCAACCATGTTTTTGACCTAAAACATTAGTGTCTAGTTTAATCACCCGCTTTTTTCTCCACATTGTGCTCAGAAAGACTTCAGGGTGGAAAATTTGCCACCAGAGGTAATACTTAAAAGAACATCCTTCAGGTTTTGAAGACCTGAATCTTTAAAGAAGTATTCCCAAAATGAAACAAGCAATAACAAATCATCAGAACCATTGTTTAATTATCCAAGGGATGGCTGTGAAGAACATCATCCATTTGAACAAGTAATTCCAAGTCTTCTCGTGAAAAATAATTAGTTGTTTTCTTTAAAATTCTATCACTTTGAGAGTCTGAATGGAATTCTTTAAAAATCCATGGCTTTGAGTCAGAGACATTGGGCTCTGTCCCTTAACAGCTGTGTGATCTTAGGCTTGTCACTTAAACTTTTTGAGTCTCAATTTCACCATCTTAGAAGTGGGTCTTATACCAACTTAATTGTTTTAAGGATTAATGATTGGGCACCCAGTCTCCCTTATCTGGCCTTTAAAGTCATTCTTCATAGCGTATGAGTTCTAAGGGCTCCTCATACTGTAAAGTAGTTTTGATCTTTATATGGCTGATTAACTTACAGAGACTGCATCTTTTAATGCAAGTTTTATACATGAAATGAGGTGCCAAGTTAACAGCCCAGGAAAACAGAAAGCTTATGTTTTTCCATGTAATAGACTGTGAAGAAATGAGTCAGGTCAGCTTTCCAGCCTCTCTTTGAGTGTGGTGTGCCTGTAAAACACACAATGTATACTTTTTTCATTCTTTGAGGCACTGTGTTGCTGAGGAAAGGAATGCTAAGGATTATCAAAAAATTTTCTTGAACCTGTAGCTAAACTTTGAAATAGCAAGGTCTGTTCAGTGTAGCACTTGCATGGGAATCCTATTATGTGCCAGGCACTAGGTATTGAGGGTTCAGAAATAAATAAGGCCACTGTCCCACCAGGGTCCTCAGTTTTGGGGGATGACAGAAGCACAAATAGATCACTTTAATAGCCTGTGGTAGAGACAGGGTTGTAGTTTTCCTAGGGTATTCTGGGAACCCAAAGAAGAGATGTTCAGCTGATTTACACATGTTATAGTGGGGCTGACAAATACTGATGGTATCAGCAGCTATACAAACCCCAGTGAAGCTCCCAGGTGGGCTTCAAGAATATAACACAGATGCAGGATGGGGAGTAAAAGACTCCTAATTTCTCCAGAGAGTTAGCCCCATTTTCTACCTCCTACTCATGTGTCAAAAGAGTTGCTTAGCCAATACAGGGCTAGGGCACAGCTCTGGGGGATCTTATGAGTGGAATAAGTGCTTCACTTCCTCTGGTCCAGTGCCTGCTATGACACAGACACTGAAGAAAAAAAGCGAGCAAAGTGTTGCTTCTCTTTTAGAAGCTTATATTCAAATGGAGAGGATTAGTTCCCTAGGGCTGTCATGACAAATTACCACAAACTATATGGATTAAAATGACATAAATTTATCC